>NC_067158.1:52668128-52971878 GCF_903995435.1 Acomys russatus
CTGTCTCTGGTCCGCATGCTTCACTCAAGCCTCAGTGTATGTGGGATGGGGCTGGAGGCACATTCTACACAGGCAGCAACTTCCAGTACAGCCGTGGATTGGTGTCTTCACCTTTCTGCATTTCGGCCTCCTGGCTGGCCCAAGTTGTTCTTGCACTGCCTTGCTCTTCTGGTGAGTTTTGACCCATCATGGCTGCTGCAGCATGACCTTTACACTAGGCAGTTACAGATAGGTATTTTGAAAACTTAGAAAGCAGAGGTGAGTGCACCCACCTTTCCTCTTCACAGTAAACTAGATGACGTTCTGAACTGGCACCTCAGAAGCAGTCGCCTGCTCCCTGGCAGCTGCTCCAAATGTTTGTGCTCCTCAGAGGCCTGGCACCTGGCTTTTTGTTTCCTGTTGTGTGCAGTGAGGGGTTGATAGACTGCAGGTACCTAGACCCTATGGGCTGGAGGTGGGGAGGGAGGGACACTTCATAGACTAGGGTAAGCCTGAGCTGATCTAGAATTCATTTTGAGCTCTCTGACTTGTCCAAAAAACGGCAGAGGCTCTTTCATCCAGTTTCAACACGTGACAGTTTAGCAACTTCAAACAAATGGCCACTGCTCATCTGAGTCCCAGAGTTTTTAAACGATATTAAACCAAAACCATGACGTCAACCTTTCAAGCAGAGGCTGTCACCTCAGAGACTGTGAGAGAGAGGACAGTCCTTGTGTTAGTGATGAGGCTTTTCCTCCTAATAGGGACTTAGAAATATTTCCAAGTTGATATGAGATGGGAGTAGCAGGATTAAGGAGTCGACTTGGGAAAAGAAAGAATTCTGTGGAATATTAAGTAATTAGAAGATTTTTGGGTTTTTTGTTTTGTTTTGTTTTTGGACACAGGGTTTCTCAATGTAGCCTTGGCTGTCCTAGATTCGCTTTATAGACCAGGCTGGCCTCAAACTCACAGTGATCCTCCTGCCTCTGCCTCCCGAGTGCTGGGATTAAAGGCATGTGCCACCACGCCCAGCAAGTAATTCAAAGTTGACTGTGCATCAGATTTCTTCTTGAAAGATTGCAAGGTACTGAGTCCTAGAAGCAAGTCGCTGTCTTTCTCAGGATGTTACTTTGAAGTGGCCATGTAAACAATCCACAGCATGGTCAGATGCGACTCCACTTACCTTCCACCCAGCGCCGCAGTTCCCACAAGCCTATTCCAGAATTAACAGCCACAGATTGCTACAATAACAATGTTCACAGTGGGGGCTGGAGAGATGGCTCAGTGGTTAGGAGCACTGACTGCTCTTCCAGAGGTCCTGAGTTCAATTCCCATCAACCACATGGTGGCTCACAACCATCTATAATGAGATCTGATGCCCTCTTCTGGCCTGCAGGGCTACATGCAGGCAGAGCACTATCTACATAATAATAAACAAATCTTTAAAAGAAATAGAAATTGCAATGAGTTTTAAGCTGGGCATCACGAGCAGTGGTGGTGCACGCCTTTAATCCCAGCACTCGCTTGGGGGGCAGGGTGCAGAGGCAGGTGAATCACTGTGAGTTCGAGGCCAGCCTGGTCTACAAAGTGAGTCCAGGACAGTCAAGGCTATACAGAGAAACTCTGTCTCAGAAAAAAAAAAAAAAATGTTCACTGTGCTATATTTTAGTAGCTGAAACCAAACCAAAGTGACCCAGCCAGGAGACTATCCCATGCATATCCCTGGGAAACTACACAGTGGGCGTTTCCATTTTCTCAACGTAGAGAAACTCCCACAGTGCATTTGCATATGCCTGGCTATAGGTGGGTGAATATGTGCCTCCTGGGTTATTTGGCACAGGCCCATGGACCCCCTCTTGGGTAAAACAAGCCCAGGGTCTCCTCCTCCCCCTACTGTGTGAAGCTTTCTGTTTTCAATTTTAGAACTATATGGCCACTCTGGTTATGGGTGGATTTTTGCTTTTTGTCTTTATACCCTTTGCATTGCCAGAGGTTTTTTGGGGATGTTTGTTTGTCTTTGGGGTTTTTTTTTTTTTCCTTTGTATCAGTAAGGGAGGTATTGGCACATGAGCTGGGTGAACAGGCTCTTGCCTAGCCAGAGTTCCCTGTCTGCTGGCCTGTTGCGACTGGGTTTCCTCTCGAATTAGGAGGGAAGGATGCCTGCGCATGGTGGAGGGCGCCACAGGACACTGAGCGCACTGGGTCTGATCGCATGACTTCGTGCTTTAAATCTCAGATTCAACTAATCCTGCACCATGAGAGTATCTGGTACTCTCTAGTCACGTGGCCAGCGCCTTTTCCTCGCCAGGATAAACCCTGACAAGATACTGGCATGACTTAGTACTAAGAGGAAATTGGACATCTCCTAACTCGGGAAGAATTTCCAGTTTGACAGAAAATATTTGGTGAAAAAGCCCCTGTATAAATCACTCATGCTGACTATGGTCTAGGTCACCGTTGGCTTTTAGTCAGGGGTTGAAGTATTGCAGATTTGCTCTGTTGGTGGGGGCGGGGGGAGGGAGAGGGAGAGATCCGAGTAGGAATGGTCAGGAAGAAGAAAAGAAGAGCTGATGGAAGACAGTGGCTGTTAGGATCTGTTAGGTTCCTATTACTGCCATAGCAAATAACTCGAGATTTGGTGGCTAAAACAACACAAGTTGGCCAGCAAGACGATTCAGTGTAGATAACTGTACGCAGGCCTAGTGGGCTGAGTTCAGTCTCTGGACAACGCAGGAAGGAAAGAGGCAGCTCCTGAGAATTGTCTTCTGACTGCCACCCAAGAATGGTGGCACATATGTGCGACACACAACACACACACAAAGTTTCTCTTTTAAAAAAAAAAAAAACAGTTTCAAGACCTGCACAAGTTCAAGTCACACAAAATTCCAGTTTGGAAAGGGGAGAGGACACGAAGTCCCACCTCTAACCAAGGTGCTGTTTACAATTGGCAGCTGCTGGCATGGGAAAGCAGTTTTCTCCAGTGGAGCATTATTCGGATCCAGGGCAGGCCCGTGCTCAGAAGTAGTGGACCAACACACTGCGTGGGGTTTTCGCGTGCTTTTTGTTTGTTTTGGCTTGGTATTTCTTAGGATTTTTCTTTTTCTTGCTTTATTTCGGACTTGAGAGAGAGAACATTAAGTCAGGGGTGTGCGGAGCTTCTCGGAGGCGTTAAGTCCTGACTTAGTTAGCTACAGCTGCAGAAGCCACTTTTAGCGGCTGCAGGGGCTAGGAGGTACACAGACCCTGTCAGAAGCCCGCTATTCGTTCTGTGCTCAGTCTCTTCGCGTTAGTGCTGAGATAAACGTTTAAAGTGTGGGATGCCTTCCGTACACTTCTCCCAAGTTGGTATACAGGCTGGAGAAGACCCAGCAGCTGTCCAAGGTACCCTGGCCCACCTGAGACACCTTCCTTCTGGTCGGCTGTCTTTCCTCTTCGTCCTCCTTTAAGGTTTGGTTTGCATGAGGGAGGCTGTGAGATCTTGGTTGCTGCAATGCAAAGAGCCACCTCTCCTTCCCCCGCGTCTGCCTCACTTAGTTCCTCTTCCTTCTCTGAGTCATCCTTCTTTCATTTTCCTTAGCGCATTGTTAGGTGGCTTCAGGTTCGATCGGGTTGGGAATCCTGCCATGCTCACGGGTTCACCCTTTACAGGGTCTAACCTGAACATTTCAGGGTCGTTTGAAAAGTGCAAGGCAAAAAGGCCAAGGCCAAGAGGGGGATGTCAGGAAGGGAAAGGCAGCACATCTTCTGTTACTTCCTGTAATGGAGCAAGAGTTGCCTTCATTAGAGACCAGGCATTGGCATAGTCAGTAAAGTGTGTGCCTTACAAGCATGAGGACCTCAGTTTGGTTTCCAGAACCCACGTGAAAAGCTGGGAGTGGCTGAGCATGCTTGTAATCCCAGTGCTAGGGAGGCAGAGATAGGCAGATCCCTGGGGCTCACTGGGCAGTCTAGCCTACTTGGGGGTGCACCCCATTGAGTGACCATGACTCTGACTGACTAAAGTGGATGGTGTTCCTGAGGAACAGCACCTGAGGTTGTCTTCTGGCCTCCCCCGCCATACTCACATGTCCCTGCACAGGCAAGCATACCCAGAGAATTTGCAGCAATGAAAAAAGACACAACTCTTTTTTTTTTTTTTTTTTAATCAATGATCTGAATTCTGTGCATAAAGTCTGGTTTAACATTTTCCATTCTGTTAAAGGTGTGCCACGCCATCACCGGGGTGAGATCTGGAAATTTCTAGCAGAGCAGTTCCACCTTAAACATCCATTTCCCAGTAAACAACAGCCAAAGGATGTGCCCTACAAAGAGCTCTTGAAGAAGCTGACCTCCCAGCAGCACGCCATTCTCATCGACCTTGGTGAGTCTGCCCATCCACTGGAAGCAAGAGCGGAGGCTCCACCCCTGAGGAGTCGGAGAGACTGTCTGGGTCATTTAGTGATCTGCCCTTGGGGTTAGCAGTTGAAATTTTTTGTTTTGTTTTTCCTAGTCAGAGTTTCTCTGTGTAGCCTTGACTGACCTGGACTTGCTGTATAGACCAGGCTGACCTTGAACTCACAGAGAGCCACTTGCCTCTGCCTCCCAAGTGCTAGGATTAAAGGCGTGCGCCACCACTGTCCAGCAGCAGTTGAAATTGAATGCCAGGACTTTTGTTTAAAACCCCTAGAGTGGTCACCGATGGCCTCTGAGAGATCATAAGTGTCTTCTTTTTTGCATGGTGCCTGTCCACTGAAGGAGCACGCTGGGAAACACATTGGCTTGGATCAGTTACAGGAGAAACACACTAGCGTGGTTTAGTTTCAGAAGCATTCTCTGGACTGTGGTGTACAAACAGAACATGTCAGAAAAGTTGTAGAAAGCTGTGTATTTGCAGTTCTTCTTGGGAAGTGGCAGTGCCTCCCGGAATAGCTGTTAAAACACAAAAAGGAAGCAGTGTATCAGATCTGCAGTTGCCACGGGGAAGACCTGGCTGACTTAGGATATAGTCATGTTGAACAGAAGAGGCCTCTGCCTGTCCACAGCTAAGCAGGGATGGAGCCGGCTCCGTGGCTGTGTTCATCCACTGTGGTGGAGCATGTGGTCCTGCTTTCAGAATGCCAGTTCTGGGTGCTGAGGCTGTTCCCGCAGCCTGCCTTTGCTCAGGGCACTGCAATGACCCCGTTCTGTGGGTGCTTCCACTGCCTGCAGCCACAGTGGAGGTGAGCTGGGTCAGGCAGGAGTCAGAGGTTCAAGCCGCACACAGTAACCTCAAGCTTTCGTAGCTGGTTTCAGGCTGCTCTCTAGTGCTGGCTTAAATGTCATCTCTCAGAGCTGTCCCTGACTGTAGCTTCTCTACCTGCGGGCTGGGCTTAGGTGCCCATGCCAAGGCCACCCTTCCCGTCCCACACGTTCTCCCCAGCTACTCAGCGCTGAGGTGATTGTTATTTGTTATTTGTTATATCACTGCTGTCATTATTTAATGCTAATACTCAACTCTGCCTTGAGTTGAACGTCATAGGAAGTTAATCAATCCACGTAGTTTAATTTCCACAGCACTACACATAGGTGCAGAGAGGCTATACGGCTTGTTCAAGCTCTTATAACTAACTTGCTGATGAGCAGTACATGAGGACTGTGTCCGTCCCTCCTAACCCCTAGTTCTGCTCCGTGGGGCACAGCCTTCTCAACTGCAAGGACAGTGCCCGACACACAGTAGGTCTATTCCTGCCATGTTGACTGTGAGGCACTGCACTCACAGCTTCCATAGCTTCCCTGGCAAACTGACCCTCGATCGTAAGAAGTGAGGAAACTGAGGCCACACGGTCATCAGAGCAGAGGTTCTGGGACCTACCCACCATCATTCTGCCATCCCTAAGACTTCCAAGCCCCACAGGCTCCGTTGTTGCTAAGGAGATGCTAGTACTGGGCAGGCAAAGGGCAACGCTGACAGGCATGGCAGAGCTCCAGCCAAAGCCCGTCTGGCCCAGGGACCCTGAAGATGGCTGTTTGTACATTGGTGGGAGCTGAATTTGCTCACGTGATAAGCCCCAGGAACAGTGGCAGCATGTTCCTGTTATGTGAAGTGAGCTGAAATGTGTACCAAGCAGGGGTAGGAGTGTGAAGGGGAGTGAGGGATCTCTCTCCTGCTTTCCCCGCTCCTCCATAGCATGGGGGGAGGAGAGGAAATGGGAAAGATTTCGCTCCCTGTTTTGCATTCTGTTCCATTCCAGCCGCATCCCCTTGCTCTTCCGGGACAGGTCAGCCCTCTGCCTCTGACTGCTGTGATATCATCTTTCTGCAGAAAGAGAGTGAAGTCCAGATTGGCCACAAGCACCACTCCCTACCCCCCACCCCACCCCACCCCGCCAGCCCCGCCTCTACTTAGGAACAACTGTTTATCTGAACCTCACTCAGCTCAGTGACCTCTCCCCTAGAAAACAGCCGGATTCACATCCTCCACCCTTGCTCAGCCCCAGCCTCTCCCTTCTTCTCCCAAGGCCAGCTGTGCCCAGCCCCCACTGTGATCTGACCCTTCTCTTTCCTCACCTCTGGCCCACTGCTGGCCTGGCCTCTACTTTGAATGACCTCCAGACATCCTCCCAAGGGCTTGCAGAACCTCTGTTTGCAGCTGTCCGTGCTCTAAGTTACCTCCACCAGGCTCCTAGGACTTATCCAGGGGCCCTGCCAGTGTCAGCATTTGTCCCTGTGGGAACCAGCAATCCTGTTTGCTGGAGTCAGGGTGGGTACCCTTCTGCAGGGCCCTGCTTATCTGTGCATCGACATCACACAGGCCTGGCACAGAGGCCTCCAGCTCGGGCAGGACAGGTCTCACCCCACACCATCAGCTGCTGTTTAGTCCACGCGGTGTATTTTGTCTGTAGCAGGGTCTGGGCCCAGAGGAGGTGTGTAGGGTAGAGTGACGTCACAGTCCATGGCTTTCAAAGTGACTTTCCTATAGTGAGTGGCTGGAAGAAAAAGTACCACCCATGGGAAGTATTTTGGGTTTTTGTGGGTTTGTTTTCCCATCTCTTGCTTTATTTTATGAAATTGGCCTTTTGCTTAAACAGCTTTTTGCAAGATTTCTTCCTTCAAAGAGTAAAAATAGTAGACTTTAGAGTCTGGTTGTGTTCTCTAGTTTACAAATTGTGACTTCAGATGTGGCTGGGCCCCGTCTTTACACAGCCTGGTGTGGACTGTGTGCCGTGTGACTAGTTTACTACGGGAGTGTGATACACAGGCCCAAGAGCTGGAGGAAGTGCTTTGTCAGGCTCTGTGCAGAGCTCCTCAGTCCTAGTGCCTCTCCTAGCACAGACTGCAGCCAGCCAGCCAGGAGAAGGCTGCTCCTGGGCTCAGCAGGTGCCACCTGCCCTTCCCTCTTGTCTCCTGCTACGTCTGTTGGCACCTTCTCCTCTCTGCTCTGTGGGTCACCATCCTGCGTGGATAGATGGACTCCCACCATCCTGCCTTCTGTCTAGGGCTCCTGCTCTCTCTCTCTGGCTCCGTTACTAGGGGTTGCTGGGAGTCCCAGACATCCCCCATTGGCACCCATCCTAGCTGGCTAGCGGTCATCTGCCTTTACCTACTGACCCTGTGTAGCCTCTCCTGTGATGGGAGGGACTGTGTCCAGTCAGGAGACATAGGGACCCCATTAAGTCACAGCAGGGGCTGGAGCTGCCCCTCCCCTCTCTGGCTCAGCTCCTCACAGGCGTGTTACCATGTTTAAAGTTGTGGTACCATGCAGCCTCTGCAAGGGTCATGGGAGTTTCAGTGAGTCTCTGTAGCAGCTTTTCTGTTCCTTCCTGAGTCAGGAGCTCAGTGCCCATGGCCAAGTCCTTTCCTGCCTCGGCCCATTCCTGGTGTGCCACCACTTCTGATATCAGTATTGTTGTAGATGAACTTCTTAGACTCCCCCCAGTGAAACCCAGATGGGCCTGGCCTGCTGTGCTGGTTGTGAGCGGAGAATATGTCCAGAAGAGTCACTTGGTGAAGGGTCAGGTGAGGTGCCGTCCTGGATTTCCTTCCCTCTAAATGTGTTTTAACCAGCGGTTTCACACCTGAGGAAGAGTTTTCTCTGTGCTTTTTTACAATTCATAAAAGATGATTAGGCCTTCCTTGCTAACTGAGGAGTATGATAAAACAGGGGGAACCCTTGCTGCTGAAAAACAGAAGCATGCCTAGAATTTTTCCTGTAGCCACACTAGCCCGTCCGTCCAGTTTGAGACCAGACTCTGTCCTGTGGAAGTCAGTCCAACATCACAGCTTCAGTCTAGTAAATTCCTGCACCAGCAGCCCCACAGACTATCCCGAAGAGTGTGAGCCTCTGACCGTGTCAAGATCTCAACAGGAACTTGCTTTTGTTTGGTCGTTCTAAATATACCCTGGCTGATGCTTCGTGTCAGTTGTCAACAGACAGAATCGATGATCACTCAGAGCCAGAGCGGCCCGGGCTTGGCCTGTGCGGATAATCTTGGGAAGGCCTCTCTGTCTAAACTGTGAGCAAGAACGCTCCAAGGCAGGGGATCCTGGGCAGCATGAGGTGCGGAAGATGCCCTAAACACTGGTGTGCACACACTCACTGCCCTTTTCTGTCTTCGGACATAATGTGGCCAGCTGCTCCCAGTTCCTGCAGCCTTGACCTCCCTCCCATGATAGAGCATAGCTCAACTGTGATGTAAAGTAACTCCTTTCTCTCACGTTGCTTGTGTCGGAGACTTTTATCACAGCAACAGCAGCAGAAACTAAGATGCCCTATAACTGTGCAGCAATAGAACAAAGCGTGAGTGACGACACGAGTAAAGTGCAGTGCGTCTAAAGTCTTCTGCACTCTTCTTGCCCGTCAGCGTCTGCCAGCCACTGTTTGGCAACCATCTCCTCCCAACACCTCCAAAGACGTCTGGTGTTTAGATTTCAGTGTCAAGACTTGGCAGTATCCGGTTTACGCTGCCACCCTGAGATCCTGGGTGGTAGGTTGGCACAGCTGTTCACATGCAGAGCCGCGGGAGTAGTCTCAGCAGTCCCAGTGTTCACGCTGATGCTTCTGGAAGCTGAAGCACTTAGGAAAGAGCTCAAACAGCGCCATTAGCTGCCATTGCAAAGGGTTTCCTTGAGCAGCTGGATGTGCTGTGCACATTAGGAAGCACACTTCAGTGGGAGGACACACACACACACACACACACACACACACACACACACACACACACACACACACACACACACACACAGCCCAAAGGGGACATCTGGTGTCTTGCTGTGTCATTTTCCACCCCATGCCTTTGAGATAGTGCCTCTCTCTCTGAAGCTGGAGCTAGGCTAGTGGCCAGCAACCCTCCTGTCTCCACCCTCCCAGGGTGCTGGAATTACAGACATGCATATGACCACGCCCGGCTCTGTATGTGGATTCTGGGGGTTTGAACTCGGTTTTCTGTACTTTTGTGCAGCAAATGCTGTTACCCACTGAGCCACCGCCCCAGCCCACAGGAGTTCCCTTGTGCCCATTTGACAGTTTTATTTAACAGTCTTTTTTGGTCTGTGAAGGCAGGGTCTCCTTTAGGAGAGACTGAAAGGGCCTGCGATTCTCTACCTCATGGTAAATTATAAAATGTAGTTTACTAACGTCTCCTTATTCCAATGCATGTGTGCAAGGACTCCTCAGTTTCTCCTTACCCTTCTCTGGCGAGACTTTTCCAGACCCAGTGCTACAGTAGGGTTTGTTCTGCCTGGCTTGTTGCAGGAGAGACTTGGCCCTGGACTTTGATTTTATTATTCCCAAAGTCTAGACCAACATAGCAAACAGCTGGCAATGTTTTATCTGGAGTCACCAGGCTCTGAGTGAGCAGTGAGGTATGTCGGCCTGGCATGCCCTTGGATATATGTCACACAGGGCCAGGTCTGCCTTGGTGGCTCTCCCATGAGGCCTTCTGAGTGTGCTCTCTCTCCTCCCTGGTGCTGGGGGAACACTTTCTGACCATCTTCTGCTCATGGCTGCCACCCTAGCACTGGCTTCAAGAGAGTGGGAAATGCTGTTAATCCAAGTAGTCCGTTCTCTTTCTTAGGCTGTCTTCCCTTTTTCTTGATTTGCAGCCAGGAAGGAGGATAAGCTGTTTGTCTGGAACAAGTATTTCTTAGCTTGGGAGGTCAGGATCCCCACCCCCACCCCCTTTCTGTCTCTGTCTCTGTCTCTCTCTCTCTCTCTGTCTGTCTGTCTCTCTCTCTCTGTGTCTCTCTCTGTGTGTCTGTCTGTCTGTCTGTCCATCTCTCTCTCTCTCTCTCTCTCTCTCTCTCTCTCTCTCTCTCCTCCCACCTCTCTCCCTCTCTCTCTCTGTCCTCCTCGCGCCATCCTCTCTCTCCCTGCTTCCTTCTCTCTCGCAGCAGCTCTCCTCTCTCCTCTCCTCTCTCTCCTCTAGTTCTACCTGCAGGCCAGAAGAGGGCACCAGATCACATTATAGAAGGCTACAGGCCACCATGCGGCTGCTGGGAATTGAACTCAGGACCTTTGGTAGAGCAGACAGTGCTCTTAACCTCTGAGCCATCTCTCCAGCCCCCCTTTCTCTTTTAAAATCAAGTTGCCCAAAGAGCTTTGGCTTATGTGGCATGAATAGTCCTCTTCCCTTTTAAAAAGACTTATTTATTTACTTATTGGGTGAGCCCACATCTCATATGACAGTCAGAGAACAGCTTGGATGGGTCAGTTCTCTTTCAACCTTGTAGGTTCTGGCACTGAGCTCAGGTTGCCAGGCATGAAGGCCAGCTGAGCCACCTCACCATCCCACTATCTGTCAGGCGGGAGGATTCCTTCCACCTGGGAGCTGGGGAGGGGATGGGGGGGAAGGACGCTGCCCGACTCTGATAATCTAAGGAAAGTGTGCTCTTGGCCCATTCAGTACAGAAGCCGGAACTGGCTGTTGAGTCTTTGAAATGGGATGAGCCCAAATTACGATGCGCTGTCATTCACAAGAACCTACTGGAACACTATGACATATGACATATCAAAGTGCCTTGATGTTTTCGTATTGGTCACATATTAAGGTGTTAACATTGTATATGTTAGTTTAAACAAAACATTCAAATTAATCCCAGTAACTTTAAAATTACTGTGTATATACATGATATGTTCATGTGGGTAGGTGTGCCATGGTGCATGTATGGAAATCTGAGGACAGCTTTGTTTTGTGAGTCAGTTTTCTCCTTCCACCCTTGCATGGGTTCCAAGGATTGAGCTTGGTTCATCAGGCTTACAAACACTGGCAGTATCCCTTTACCCACTGAACCATCTTGTTGGCCCCACCTGAAGCTGTTAACTTTCCTTTATATCTTGCATGATAGTTGCATGCACCTGTTACTCAGAGCCCAGCAAAAGCACCTTGTCTGTTCTGTTCCTTTGTGCACATTCAGTGCTGTGCGTGGCCAGCACTAGGGCTCGGAGACCCCAGGAACCCTCACTCAGGGGCTGGGAACTGAGTGTGCCTAGCTCCAGATTAGTGAAAGGTGTGTCTGTTCTATGTGCACTGCTGCTTACTTCTCCCTAGCATTAGGGTGCTGCATACATGGAGTATTTGGAAAATAAAGGCATGTATTACCACACTCAGCAGCTTTCTTGGTTTTGATTGAAAAACAGACATTTACTAGACCTAAAGGTAGTTATAATTTCTTTCACCTAAATCACCACTTAAAAAAAAAAAAGTCACAAACTGGACACTGGGTGTGGTAGCACAGCCTTTAATCCCAGCACTCAGGAGGCAAAGGCAGGTGGATCTCTGTGAGATAGAGGTCAGCCTGATCTCCACAGAGAATTAGAGGCCAGCCTGGTCTACACAGCAAGTTCCAGGCCAGCCAGAGCTACAAACTAAGATCCAGTCTCAGAAACAAATAAAGTAAACACAATAAAACTTGGTAAGTTGCTGGGTTTTCATTGCAAATATTCCTGTAGGGCCCCCCAGCTGACCACATTCACAGAGCAGAAGGTGGTGCTAAAGACACACTGATGGTTAGGAAGTGTCACCTAAAGGTCTCGCCTCTTAACCCAAGTGTGCCTCTTGTATGCTACACGTGACGTGTGTTCTTTTCCCAGGGCGAACCTTTCCAACACATCCGTACTTCTCTGCACAGCTTGGAGCGGGTCAGCTGTCACTTTACAACATTCTGAAAGCCTACTCGCTCCTGGACCAGGAAGTGGGATACTGCCAAGGCCTCAGCTTTGTGGCAGGCATTTTGCTTCTTCATATGAGTGAGGAAGAAGCATTCAAGATGCTCAAGTTCCTGATGTTTGACATGGGGCTACGGAAACAGTATCGGCCAGACATGATTATTTTACAGGTACCAAGCACCCTGTGACGTAAATAGAAAGATGCTGAAGATGTGCATCCTCCGCCTCATGAGGATGTAGGTTCTTGCCCTCCGATAAATTGCTGCTGATAACTCACTGTGTTAGCCGTTGCTCTGTGTGCTTCCCATGAGGGCTCTCAGGATGATGCTGTTAATTGGCTCGGCCTGTAGACAGGAAAACCAAGGCTCGGATGACTATGAGCTTGTTCGTGGCACACAGCTTGCCATTGGCAGAGGTGGGACTTAAATCCAGGCCTGTCTGGCTCCAGGGCCTGACTTCCTATCCCTTCCCTTAGCCTCCCTGCAGTGTAACTGGTGCCTCCAAGCCTGTGATCTGCTCTGTCTTCTGCCTAGGACCCTTTCTCTGTCTCCTGTCATCCCGGGTTCAGCTCCTCTGTCATGCTTGGTATCACAGAAGTTCTTCCTGCCTCTGCTAACACTGGGTCCCCTCACTTCCACCCTAGACACACTGTTTCGTGCTCTTGTCTCATGCCTTCAGGACAACACATTTCCTGTCATAAATCACCCTAGTTGTTTACTGCCTACATTCTCGTGTTCTGGTTTCCTTAATGGGAGAAGTTTTGTTGAGTTATGCCTGTAGTTTCTAGTAGTGCCTGGAATGGACTAGAAACACTGTAAGTATTTGATGAGTGAACAAGTTCATCAAAAGAAAGGCAAGCTGGGCTTGATGCTGTACTCCTTGCTTGTAGGGGGTGGTAGCAGAAGACTCGAAAGCTGTAAGCTGTCCCAGCCTATCCAGTGAGTTTGGTCTGGGCTATATCGTGAGGCCCTGACTCAAAAACAAACCCCTGTAGCTCAGGGGTTGAGTGTTTTTTTTTTGTTTTGTTTTGTTTTCAACACATGGTGAAGCCTTTGGTTCTAACCCCAGCTTCCAGGCAGGAAGGGAGGAAGAAAAGGCAGGAGGAAAACCAGAAACAACAGTGTACCTAGCTTGTCAAGCACGTGATTGCTGCTTTCCAGAGGTGATGTGGGACTGTCCCTAAGCAGTGTTTAGCTGTAGGTGGGATATGTTCATTTGTTCATTTCCCAGGAGGATTCCATAAAACCTCAGGGCTTTAGAATGTACCGTTAGAGCCAAGGACTTCAGTTGAAAATACCAGTATGTTGGCGCAAACCTTTAATCCCAGCACTCAGGAGTCAAAGGCAGGTGGATCACTGTGAGTTCAAGGCCAGCCTGGTCTACAAAGCGAATCTAGGACAGCCAAGGCTACACAGAGAAACCCTGTCTTGAGAAGCCAAAAAAGAAAAAGAAAAGAAAGAAAATACCATACCAGTATGTATTAAAAGTCCATTTGGCTCTCCTGTAAGTTTGAACACAATCTCACAAAGGGAAGCCAGCCACTATAAGACTTGGCTCCCACAGTCGGGCTCTTCCTCCACCTCCTCCACTGTCTTTATAGTCACCATTGTGGAGCACTCCAACTTTATGGCACTTAGCATACACTACGGGCTTTCTCTGCTTCAGTGGCATTAGACTTGTAGATGCAGAGCCACGGTGGGCACTGAAGAAAATTTCCGGTCTAAGCCCTGAGAGGAGGCGTCTTTCATTTTCCCCACTTGCGGATGTTCTGTCCAACACAGAGCGTCTTGTCAGATTCTCGCCGTTCCCTGGGTTATCTTGTTTTTAGGTCCAGATGTGAGATCTCTGGGCTGCACAGAACTGGGTTAAGCTTCCTGCCTTTGGATTCCCTGAAAAAGCAACCTTTGACCCTAGAGGGAAACTTTAGCTTGGAAAGTTGTTCAGTTCATCTTAAGCACTTGTTGTTTTAAGTTGCCCAGAATCTGTGTGTTTCTGTGCTCTAAACCTAAAGAGATTAGACTCACCCTGCCCATGGAGTGCTTTGGGGAGTCCAGAGAGAACTGACTGTTAGATGCGGGCTTACTCTTGGAAACATGATAAAGGTGCCCTTGCTTCACTCCTAGCAGCAGCTTTTTGTTTCAAATTCCCCTTGGCTGCACTTTTCCTAAGAATGTGTATTTGTAAGGAAATTTTTTAGATGTTTGCTTAGGCAGACATTTAGGGTTCCTTAGCCACGGAGCACAAGGGGGTGATGTCGGAAGTGGAAGCAGACCCAGCATTAGCGTCCTGGGCCTCTTCCATGGACCTTGTGTGAGCCTGTTCCCCAGAAGCTCTGGTTGGATGCATTACTCAGAGGTCAGTGGATACCCTAAACCTAATACAGCATCGACGGGGCTAAGAATCCCCTCCCACCCCATGAGATGAGTAAGTCCATAGTCCCAGCCCCTGTGCGTGTGTGTTCCCACAGATCCAGATGTACCAGCTGTCACGGCTCCTCCATGACTACCACAGAGACCTCTACAACCACCTGGAAGAGCACGAGATCGGCCCCAGCCTCTACGCAGCACCTTGGTTTCTCACCGTGTTTGCCTCACAGTTCCCACTTGGCTTTGTAGCCAGAGTCTTTGGTAAGCTTCCTCCGTCTGTGGGCTAGCCAGCATTGTCCTGTCATTAAGCAACATTTATTGCTACTCGATGGTAGTTTGCTTGTTTTTTGTTGTTTTGTTTTAAGGTTTATTTATTTATTATTATTATATAAATGTTCTGCCTGCATGTACACCTGCAGGCCAGAGAGGGCATCAGATCACATTATAGATGGCTGTGAGCCAACCACATGGTTGGGAATTAAACTCAGGACCTCTGGAGGAGCAGTCAGTGCCCTTAACCTCTTAACCTCTGAGCCATTTCTCCAGCCCACTTGGTTTTTATAAGTGTATAGTCAGACTTGGTTTGGAGACGTTCAGGTCCTGGTTAACTTCTTATAACGCTGGGCCTGGCCTAGGAGTCCTCATCTTGTGAGTAGAGGTCAGATCCTGCTCCACACGGCCCTCCCATTAGTCACCTCTAATACTTACAAACATAATGAAATGCCATACTTTGAAGATTTATTTTTAGGACCAGAGAGGGTGTGTGAGTGTGCGTGCGTGCTTGCTTGTGTGCTTGTGCATGCATGTGGTAGCCAGAGGATGATGTGAGGCATCTTCCATGATCCCTTCCCACATTATTTTTTGAGAAAATGTCTCTCATTGATTGGCTGGCCAGTAAACCCAGACAACCTCCTGTCTCTACCTGTCCAGAACTAGGCAGAACTGTCCAGAACTTGTGCCATGATACCCTGCTTTTATGTGGGCACTAGGGTTCCCAACCCAATTTTTCATGCTTGTATGGCAAGTGCTTACCATCTCCTCAGCTCCGCACAGAGCATCTTACGGGCCTTTCAGAAGCATTGTGCGCATGCTGTTTGTATATACTTTGAAAAGACATGATTCTAAATTCTAAAAGTGCCAAAACTTGGTTTTGTGGGTTTTTTTTATTTATTTAAGTATATATGTGTGTGGCTGTGTGAGTGAATGTCCAAGAGGCCAGAAGATTACAGTATTTTTTGGAACTGTAGTTAGAGGTAGCGTGAACTGCCTGACATGGGTGCCAGGGCATTAACGTGGGTCCTCTGGAATAGCAGACCGCGCTCTTAACCTCTGAGCCAGCCAGCCATCCCTTAACACTTGTGTTTGAGTGTAAGTGAGCTGCCTTCCTTTCCCCTCGTCCCACAGCAGAGTGCGGCACTCTTAGCTTTGTCTCCTCCTATCTGTCCACAAGAACCTCTGGAGACTCTCCCTCTGTGGCAGGACTACGTTCTTCAAACCCTCATGATTGCTCCTGTACACTCTCCACAGGTTGACTGACTAAAGTCAGCTAGAGAGTAGACGTTGCCTCAGGCAGATTGTGAGATTTTATGACATTTAGACTATAGGGTTAAAAAAAGCCTCAAAACTGGCTACTTGCTGGTCAGTGGTGGTGCACGCCTTTAATCCCAGCACTTGGGAGGCAGAGGCAGGTGGATCCCAGTGAGTTTGAGGCCAGCCTGGTCTACAATGTGAGTTCAGGACAGCCAAGGCTACACAGAGAAACCCTGTCTCAAAAAACCAAAAAAAAGAAAAACCAAACAAACAGCTGGGTGCTTGCTATACTGATGAGTTACTGGATGTGTCTCTAGGTTTTGTTTCCTATACCTTGGAAGTGGGGGGAGAGGCCCCACCCTCACCCCACCCCTTCTATCTTAGTCCTTTAGCTCTGTGGGTCTTGTGAGGACTAAAACCAAGAGGGGGCAGGGAGAGCTGGTGGTTGATGGCCTGAAAACAGCTGAGAAGTTGCATTCCGTAGCTTCTGAGGGAAACTCTGCCAAGGGGGCTGGACTGACCACAGCCTCAGCTACAAGGAGTGAGCGGCACTCCTGTGGGGGGGGGGGTGCAAACTGAGAGAGGGGGAGAGAAGAGGAGAGGGAGACGGAGACAGAGAGGGAGGGGGAGAGAGGGAGAGAGGTCTGGCTCTAGGAGAGCAGTCTCAGGCCGCGTGGGCTGGGGAAGGACGTGGGAAAACAGCCTCTTCCCTGGAGATGAGTCTTTCTGCTGCAGAATCATTTGGAGCTCTGTGCAACACCATCTCATGACTTAAATTCTAATAATAAAAGCTGAAACCAGTTCGGGCAGGATGTTTTCCTCTGAAAGAGTGATGAGCCTTCGAGTTGTATATACAGTGTTCCCAAAGATGCCAATGTCTGCAAAATTCCTGGATCCCACAGCTCCCTGCTGCACTGGCAGGTTCCTGTCTGACTAAGCAGGGCTCCTGGGAGTGCAGGCAGGAAGCAGGGTCCCAAGGCAGGCTCTGTGCAGTGACGGCAGACTGGTGCTTTTGCATAGTCCATCTCAGCTGGTTCCACCTAAAAGGTAAATTTTTTCAAAGCCATTCCATTTATAACAGTGGTAACTAAAGCCTGTGTGTTGAGCGACATACTGGTCACATGTTCTTTCCTTTCAGGATCTTGAGTGTTTCTGGCCTGGGGCCCTTTTCATTATAGGCCTTTAAAACGGGATAAACCCTAAAGCACACGAACCTTAGTTGGTAATTCTCTGTTTCGCACATGAGTAGAAGATGCCCAGTTTGCAGGGTCAGCAAGATGACTCAGTGGCTAAGGGTTTTTGCTGCCCGACCTGATGGCATGAGTTCTGGTCCCTGAGCCCACGTGGTGGAAGGAGAGAACTGACCTTTCCATGCGTGCACGGCACACATACAAATACATTAAATTAATGAATTAATGCAAATTGATTTCTGGCTTGTACCAGCATAGCTCCCATATTAATTACTAAGTCACCATCAAAGAAGGCCATGCTGCTTGAGAGAACAGCTTCTGTAATTGTGTGTGCCTTGACCTCATGGGGCTCTCAGTGGTCTGTCCGGTACCACATGGTCTGGATATTTCTAGTGGAGCAGGGA
This sequence comes from Acomys russatus, assembly GCF_903995435.1. Classification (NCBI taxonomy): domain Eukaryota; kingdom Metazoa; phylum Chordata; class Mammalia; order Rodentia; family Muridae; genus Acomys; species Acomys russatus. Next base: position 52,685,719 of record NC_067158.1, read on the forward strand.
CCTTGCAGGAAATGCTTGCTCTCATGCGGAAGACACCTCTCAGGGGTTAAGAGCACGTCCTGTTCTTGCCCAAGTTCTGTGTCCAGCTCCCACGTCAGGCAACTCAAAACTGCTGATAATTCCAGTTCCAAAAGATTTGACGCCCTCTTCTGGCCCTCACAGGCATCTTGCACATACATGCATATACATGACATAACCCACACACAGGCACATAAATAGGAAGTAACGCTTGCTCTGTTCGCCTTCTGTCCACATGTGCCTTTGGGGGTCACAGGAGCTGGCTTTCCTGCTGGAGGAGGCGGGCTGCCGGGTTGGGCTCCTGCAGCCTTCTCTAGAATGCCCTGCTGAGGAGATGAAGATGAAATGGAGCCTAAAACTGAGGGTTTGGCTTGGCGAGGTGGCGCACACCTTTTCAGTCCCAGCACTTGGGAAGTAGAGGTGAGCAGATCTTCATGAGTTCAAGGCCAGCATCATCTACAAAGTGAATCCAGGGAGCCAGGACTATTACATAGAGAAACGCAGTCTCAAAAATACCAAACCAAAACCTGAGGGTTGACACAGGCACAGAAGCTTTAAGATGAAAATAGAGTAGGAAATGAGAGTTGTCCTATGGCCGGGAACCATCTTGTTTGGGTTGCTCTCAGCAAGTAGTATGCAGCGTGGTGGGTCAGCTGCACTTAAGGCTCCCTCCACTTCCTTCCTGCTTCTGAAGGGCTTGAAATGAAGGAAAGAGAAGAGTCTGGCAGCTGGGCCAGAGCTCGGCTGCACTGCAGGGTCCGGGCCTCCCCACCCACCCAGCAGTCCTCGCCTGCAGTGGCTTTCCAGCACAAGGCATCAGCATGCTTTTCCAAGGACAGTCACTGTTGCTTTTTTGTTGTCAATTCCTGGATACAAATGTCAGAGCATATGAAGATGAATAAAGTAGAAGTAGTCGGGCTGGCCATAGCAGGCTGGATTATAGGTGACATTTTTCACAGTTACTTAAAATTAGGTTTAGCCCGGCATGGTGGCGCACGCCTTTAATCCCAGCACTCAGGAGGCAGAGGCAGGCGGATCACTGGGAGTTGGAGGCCAGCCTGGTCTACAAAGCCGGTCCAGGACAGCCAAGGCTAACACAGAGAGACCCTGTTTCAAAAATAAAAAATAATAAAATAAAATTAGGTTTAAACTTCTTCAGAGTTTTTTAAAAAAATGCTATCATTTTGGGGTTTTTTTTTGTTTTTGTTTTTGTTTTGTTTTTTTTTTTACAAAAACATTTCTGTTTAAAATACACCCTGTAAGAGCTGGAAAGAAGGCTCAGCAGTGAAGAGGGCCCTTTAAAATTTTTTTTTTTTTTTTTTTTTTATGTGCATTGGTGTTTTGCTTATGTGTGTGTCTGTGAGGGTGTCAGATCTTGGAGTTATAGACAGTTGTGAGCTGCCGTGTGGTTGTTGGGAATTGAACCCGGGTCCTTTGGAAGAGCAGTCAGTGCTCTTAACCACTGAGCCACCTCTCCAGCCCCTTAATGCTCTTTAAAGGACCTGAGTTTAGTTTCCAGCACCCACATCAGGCAGCTTACAACCACCTGTAGCTCTGGCTTCATCGAATCTGATGCCCTTTTCTGGCCTCTGCAGGCAGACACACACACACACACACACACACACACACACACACACACTCTCTCTCTCTCTCTCTCTCTCTCTCTCTCTCTCTCTCTCTCTCTCTCTCTCTCTCTCTCTCTCTCTCTTGTACCGTTCTTCTCCACCTGCATTTTCTGCAGTGGTGAGATTTATATGTAGGTATGTATTCCACAAACTAGGCACATCACAGAATGCTCCAGTGACACTGCCTGGGTATGTAAATACTTCTAAGCTACTCAAATCTTAACACTTGCTGCCTCATCCTGCTGTGTAGATCCTACTGTATTATCATGAGAAAACACAGCAAGAACTGCAGAGTAGCCTAACTTACCCACCTTGAAACTCCTCAGACGGAGGAATGGTTCTCGGCTCATTATTATGATGACGTTCAGGCTGCATTTACAATTTTGTAGACCTGTTAAAGACTTTAAGCATCTTCTCAGTCCACCTTTTATTTCAAAATATAATTTTCTATCTGTAACAATCTTTCAGCTTTACTAGTTGAAAACATGTTGAGTAACGAGAGAGAGAGGTGGCTTAGGGCTTAAAGGCTTTTGTTACAGTCGTGAGGGCCAGAGTAACAAGCTGGGGCCCCCATACTTACCTGTAACCCCAGCCCTGAGTGTGACCAAGGCAGGAGGATCTCTGGAGCATGCTGGCTTCCAGCCTACACTGGAGAACATTAGCCTTGGGTGTGGAGAGAGACTCTGCCTCAGAGGAAATATGTGAGGAGTAAGAGAGGAGGACACCAATACCCTTTCTGACCTCCATGCATGCACACAGGGATAGATGCATGTGCGCGCGCATCCGCGCGTGTACACACACACACACACACACACACACACAGATAAAGCTGTTTGGGGGCATTCTTGTTTTGTTTTTGGTAATTCCTCTAGAGCATTCCCGGGGTGGGGGGGAATCATAAATAAAACTTTTGAAGCTCTCTTGAATTTAATTGATTTTCAGAGTAGAAAAATGTTTTATCTGAACCTGTGACAAAAGCCAAGTATTTATTTCTTATGTTGTGCAGTATTATCTTGACGCTCTGTCTGAAATAGCAGGCTCTTGAGAAGGAAACAAAATGTGTAACTGGGGCTTATATCCCCACCTTTCTGTCCCATGATGTGAGAGAAAATAGAATGGTGTTTCACCAGGAACAGGGTTTGATGCTGCATTTCTGTGTCTTTTCAGATATGATCTTCCTTCAGGGGTCAGAGGTCATATTTAAAGTGGCTTTAAGTCTCTTGGGGAGCCATAAGCCCTTGATCCTGCAGCACGAGAACCTGGAAACCATAGTGGACTTCATCAAGAGCACACTGCCCAACCTGGGCTTGGTGCAGATGGAGAAGACCATCAGTCAGGTACGGGCGCCATGGGCAAGCAGTGGTTTGTGTGTGTGTGTGTGGGTGGGTGGGTGTGGGTGGTGGGTGGGTGTGAGGGGTGTATGTGGTGTGTGTGTGTGTATGTGAGGTGTATGTGTGTGTGGTGTGTGAAGGGTGTGTGTGTGTGGTGTGTAGGGTGTGTGTGTGTGTGTGTGTATGTGTGGGGTGTGTGTGTGTGTGTGTGTGGTGTGCTCATGGTAAAAGGCACCAGGAAGCCGGGTGTGATCACATGCACAAATCGTCAGTAGTTCATTGCACAGAAGAGGTTTCCATTCTTGTCATTTGTTCTTCTGAATTGCATACATTTGTAGTGTATAGGATTTTGTGAAAATGAATGCTTTGGTTTTTTTTCCTCTCAGTGGTACTAATTGCAGTGTTCAGGAAGTGACTTTCTGTAATCAGTAAGAGATGCTTTTCCGGGGTCTGCGGTATGTCATATTCTTCTGCTGTTCTATTGTTGCTGTTGCTGGGAGGTTTTGGCATCTCAAGTTTCCAAATTCCGTTACTCTGAAACGGTGAGAGTTTTGGGTGATTTAGTTGGGAATTACAACTAGAGCATACCATGAATGGTGTGGGTTAGTGTGGAAGCCAAGTTCAGGTCTACAGAAAGATTGCTGACAATGAAGGATCAAGCTAGCTGGAGGGGTGTTCAGAGGCTGTGGGGCTGAGTTTTATATTAATTGGAGTTCTCTACAGGAGCAGAACCAATAGACCATATCATAATTATAAGAGGGAGCAATTAAATTGGCTTGCATGGTTGGAACCTAGGTAGTTTAGTTGCCATCTGCATACCATTGAATCAGAGAATCTATTAGCTGTTCAGTTCACAAAGCCAGAAGTCTCAGGAAAAACAGTGATGCAGTCGTAGTCCATGGCCAGGTCTGGAAGCCTCCTGGAGGTTTGTGTGTTGAAACCTGAAAGCCGAAGCAGGGAGTCTGGAGCCCATTGTTGGTGGTAGCAGCAATAGCCACACTTGCCCAGGAGGAATGAATGGGACTTGGCTGGCTTGCTGGCGCCAGCTGTTTTCTTCTTCTTCTTCTTCTTCTTCTTCTTCTTCTTCTTCTTCTTCTTCTTCTTCTTCTTCTTCTTCTTCTTCTGCTTCTTCTTCCTCTTTCTCTTCTTCCTCCTCTTCTTGCTCCTTCTCCTCTGCCTCCTTCTCTGCCGCGGCTGCCGCCACCGCTGCTGCCACCTTTGAATTCACTCATAGACCAGGCTGGCCTCATTGCAGACATCTGCCTGCCTCTGCCTCCTGAACGCTAGGATTAAAGCTTCCTCGTCCTCTTGCTTTTGTGTGACTGGGCCCCCAGCCTGTTGTGTGGCTTCCTCCCTGAGTTGTTCTCCATCCACAGACACACCCAGAGCCTTGCCCTACTAATCCCCTGGCATCTCTCAGCCTGGTCCCATTAACAAGCAAAATTAACTGTCACACAGCGAATGTGCTTCATCACTGGGTCACACTACAGAGTCAGCAGTCAGCTCTCCCAAGCTTAGAGCATGTTCTCCAGATGAAAACCTAGATGGACCACTTAAAGACAGAGGATGAAATGCAGCCTTTTTACAAAGTAAGCCTTTTTACAGTAAGTACTTACGGAAGGATCTCTGATCACTCACTACATAGCTCAGGACAGTCCAGGAAGGCCCGCATTGCAGCCAGTGCAGCCTCTGTGATTCTCATCAGCTCTTCTACCCTAGGAGTTAAATACTGGAAAAGGGCATAGATCTGGCCTGGGCAAAGGGAAGGCTTCCTGTTGCTAGCGACCTTACATCTCTGCACACGGCTCATGCCAGTGGTGAGGAGTTCCTGTGCCTCCTGCTCTTACCTGCCGGGCCCAGTTGCTCAGTATGGACGGACCACTTTGGTCTGTTGTCTATGTTTTGCCAAGTCCTAAGGAATCTATATAGACATAGGACTTCACGCAGTCATTGTCCAGTTCCCAAGGACAGAGTGGCTAGTTAGCTGGCCCATGCTCACTCTGCTGCAGGGTGTGGTTCCAGATGCAGCGCAGAGTGCTTCAGCAGCTGCCCACACCACGGATCTCTAGATCCTATTCGCATGTTAATACAGGATAAACTCTTGGTTCTTTTCATTTCTGATGCTTGCACTTATTTGCTCTCTTGTTACAGCTGTTGTTGAATACTTAGTGTCTGGAGTAAACCCAGAGAGTCTGGGCTGCCTAGGCTGGAGTGCTACTTCCTGCCTTGCCCCAGCTCCAAGGCAGGTCACTGGTCCCCCTCCTGAATAGACAGCCTCAAAGAACGGGGTAGCCAAAGATTTTTTTTCCCCTCTTCTGTTCTATGAAGAATTGTATTTACTGAGAGCACCAAGCACTCTAGCATGTATCAGTTATCCTTCAACATTGGAAGCTTAGGGTGTCCCAACATAGGCAGACAGCAGCTCTGTGTCTGTGTACCTAAGTTGGTTCAGGCAGCTGCTCTGACTGAAACTGGCATGCAGAACTCCCTGAGTCCTTAGCAGATGGGGCGGGGTAAGATTAGGCAGGCCCAGCACCCCATATTGCAGGGCCTGTGTGGGGGAGACCACAAGGTGCCTAGGTATTGCATGCTGGAGCTGACATACTTGCTTTCATCTGGGCCTAGAAGGGTGAGATGACTCTGGATGGCCAGCATTTCGTGTGGAGGCTTCATAGGTGGTGTTTTAAGTTTTTAGCTTTTAAGACGCTCAGAAGGCCTCTGCTGCAGCTACCGTGCCTTTGCAGCAGGTAAAGAGAGGGGTGAAGTAGCCATGGTACAGTAAAACATTTCAAAACCAGGCTGTACTTTGCTGGGCCACATGCCAGAGGCACAGGAGAAAGAACGCAGAGTATCCAGTGCCAGATGTGTTCAGATGTGTGAGGTCATGAGGGCGTGGGCTGGGTGCAATCGACATTTGGAGCACAGGTGTTCATTCCAGGAATAATCTTGACAGACAGCAGGTAAGAGTATAGGCAGCTTTCTGCCCTCCTTCTTGCTCATATTTCAGTCTGGAACCTGATCTCTGAGAACTCCTCCTCTTGAGAGTGCCTCCTCCTCCCCTCGAGAGCACTTAAGTCTTGAACAGAGACTAGAGAACAAGGCTGAAGCATGCAGCTTGATTATCAGTAACGTGAGGTACCCCCAGCGTCAAGCCTGGAAACCCACAGGGTGACAGAACGGCTATTGCATATGACAGAGCCTGCAGCCTCGCATATAGACAGCTCGTGGTGGGAGGGCAGTCCTCTCTGAGAGTATAACCCCATTTCATTAGATGCTCTTTGTGTCTATGTAAGCAGCTAGGACCCAGCTGGGCTCCTGGGTGAGAGTGTCTGGTACAGAGTTTCAGACAGAGCCAGAGCTTAGTTGGGTCATGCTGGGAGCAGCATCAGACAGAAGACCTAGGGTCTCTGGAGCCACTAACCTTCCTCGGTGTGGCCTTGTGCTCACCACAGTTGTTAGGTGCAGTCGTAAGCACCTGCTGACCCAGAAAGAGGGCCTTCTGGGACTGGTCAGCACAAACGGTGGGGGCCAGAGTTAGAGCCGGGTTACAGTGAGGGCTCTGTGGCTCCAAAGCCTTGATTCAGTTTGCTGCAGGAAAAGTCAAAGGGCTGCTCTCAGAGGCAGGCCTGTAGCCTCTCAGGTCTTTGCACTGTGGTCCCAGAGCAGCACTGTCAGCTCATGTAAGAAAGAACTTGTTAGAAAGGTGCAATTGGGGCCCCACCCAGACCTGCTGACTCAAGAATCTGCACGTTTACGAGCTCAGCAGGACCAGGAGGAAGCTGTGCCGTGAGCAGCACTAGTGAGAGGAGTTCCCTGTTGTACCTGACCTAGCTAGAAAGCAGTCTGTGTTCACAAAGCCCCTGTGTTCAGAGGAGGCTGTCGCAGCAGGGTGGCCCCTTGGCCTCTTCCCGGGACTACTGCAGTGGTTAAAGTAAGTAGTTTGTAACTTGAGGAGAAGTGTTTTACCACTGCCACATGTGGTGGTAATTCAAATGGGACTGACTTTTAGTTAGCTTTATTGTTGGTTTTAAACTGACTATAGACAGCGTGTCCCCTTTTTAGGGATACCCAGACAGACCGTTCCCACTACCCTAGTAGCCAAAGGGACTAAGAGACTGAGGGAAAGCCAAAAGTATGTGGCTAGTTCTACAAGCCACCAGTTAGTGCCTTCATTATCCCATGCCCAGAGCCTGCAAAGTAAAACACTGAGTCTGCAATAGCAAGTGAGCCAAGAACACAAGCATCCAAGGAGAGCTATCTAGCAGACACACATCTGGGGAAATATTTAGCTTCTTGCATAATTTAAATTTCTACATAGCATATAATGCCTTACCTGCTAGATTAACAAACCAACTTTTTAATACCAGTCTGCAGTGCCAAGGGCATGCAGCCCGTGGCATATCAGTGCATGCTGGTGGCACTCTGTCTCAATTGTTACTACACGGAGAGTGGTTTGCCAATAGGCATCACAAGCCAGTAAAACATCCAGACCCTTTGATGCCATAATCCCAACTATTGGAATTGGTCCAAAACACAGGGAAAGCCCTAAGTATAAGGAAGTTCTCTCAGAGTTGTCATTTGTAATAACCAAAAAAATGGAAATATCAAGATGTCCAGCATTTGCTGGATGGGGTGATAAGGCTGCAGTGTGCTGAGAAGCCATTTATACTGATGGTGATGAGAAACATGGCTGCACGTAAGACAGCCCATAGACATAACACTAAGCGAAAAAAGTGAGTGGAGTAGGATGTTTGATGCTAGTTAATGTTTACACTTTTAAAATGTGCTTATAATAGGAAAGATGAAAGTATAAAGATGACGGAAGCTGTATTGGTAATTTTTACTTTCCATGCTTCCTGCATTTTAGCTTTATTGCCTCAGCAATAAAACTGATGGCATGTCCTTTTGACAAAACACTGAACATAAGGAAATGAATAATTCTTGCTTTGACAAGCAGAAGAAAATGCTCTTTTGAGCATGAAAATTCTGGAGCTTTCTGAAAATCACAGAGAAGTGGAGACACAGGACAGTGAAGGCATGAGGTCCATATGTAAAGCTCAGGTGGCACCTGAGAAGGACCCAGAAGAAGGAAGACTGGCACTGGTCCCTGTCCACAGACAGGGATGGTCTGTGGAGTGCCATGCTCAGGGAAGCGCTTCGAGAAGGCTGGGGGGGGGGGGGGACTGTGCTTGTTCAAGAAGTGAACCCCTCCCGTTGCCTGCTGATTTTTCCCATTGACGCCTAGTGTCTAGTGTATCTCTTTTTAGTTCCTTGCCTGCTTCTCTGAGATGTCACTGTGGAGTCATGCTATAATCTTGGGCCTTCTTGCCTTTCTTTTTTGCTAAAACTGGCATCATCGGTCAGTCATTTGTGCCCTCTAAGTAAGTAAGAACAAGGGACCTTACTATCATTCCTTCACCCTTCATGTCCTTGCCCAAGCCATTGGCCGGAGAGTTGCTCGTGCCACTCGGGAAGCAGGGCTCTTGCCCTCACTCCCTGCCTCCTGGTTGTGGATACACTGCGACCAGCCACCTCAAACTCCTGCCATCCCGACTCAGAGCCAAAGTAACCCTGTTTGTGGAGCATCTTGTCACAGCAACAAGGAAAGTAACAGATATGAGCCTATGCTGAGTGGCTTCAGCCTATGGGGTTTCCTTACTGTCAGAGAAGGGACGGTGCCGTCTGTGTCACCTCACGCCTGCCCACTGCAGTCCTGTCGCTTCCTCACAAGGAGAAAAGTACAAGGCACGGCCGGCCACTTGAGTCACTTCTGCACTTTGGGGTTTTTCACACGGGTGGCTCTGTCATCACTGTCACTGTTATGGGAAGAGCGACAACTCAGGCATTGTTTCTGCTCACTCAGCCATGTGGGTGACGCTCGGGGTTGGCTCATTTCTGCATGTCTGTGTCAAGAGCACTTTTTCATTAACAGTTCCGTTACTTTGTCATCCTCGCAACTGTAAAAACCCAGCTGAGTCATAACTAAGACTTAGTGACTGTACAAAAATAGGACATGATTCTTTTGTCACCTTTTAACCTGTAATCATGAATTATAATCTGCAGAGAAAACTCAGAGGAACTAAATTTTTGAAAATCTTGTTTTGGTCTAATTTTTGTTTTGTTTGTTTACTTATATGTATGGATGTTTGGGTGTGTGTGTGTGTGTGTGTGTGTGCGCGTGCGTGCGTGCGTGCGTGCGTGCGTGCGTGCGTGCGTGCGTGCGTGCGTGCCAGAAGCAGCATCTGATCCCCCTGGCACTGGAGCTGCCATGTGGGTGCTCAAAATTAGACCTGGATCCTCTAGAATAGCAGCCAGTGCTTTGGACTGCTGCGCTGTCTCTCGAGCCCCTTGAAAGTCTTTTTTTTTTTTTTCTTTAAGAAACAGAGCATTGGATCCTATACTTAGTTTTCCTTTGGGCTTGTTTCTAGGTGTTTGTTATGCCCTGCCTATGTAAAACCATGACCTTCTCAGAGCTGAATTTCCTTATCGCTCCAGTGTATTAGCAACATGATGTTAAGCATGGAGAGATGACAGATACGCGTTGGCATGAGCGTGGCTACGGTGTATGGGGGAGGCTTGTATTAGCTTCTGAGCCTGTGACTTCTCTGTATCCGACAGGTGTTCGAGATGGACATCGCCAAACAGCTACAAGCCTATGAGGTTGAGTACCATGTGCTCCAAGAGGAACTTATTGACTCCTCTCCCCTCAGCGACAACCAAAGAATGGATAAACTGGAGAAAACCAACAGCAGCTTGCGCAAACAGAACCTCGACCTCCTGGAACAACTGCAGGTAGAGTATATTTGCAAAGCCGCTTCCTGGGCCTCCATGTGCAGTAGCTCATTAACTCAGCAAAGGCGGCAGCAGCAGGGCTTTCCCACGACCGCAGGACCTTTCCCACCCTGTGCTCTTTGTAGTTGCGATCAGAGGTGTCCCAGGAGAATCAGCCCTTTTATTAGGGAGCAGACAGAGTGTCCTTGCCGAGGTCAGACAGTCCAGGAGCTTTCTGAGAAGCTCTTTCTACACTTAGCTTTGCAGGAGGCAGGCGCGGAGACCAGCTTGGTCCCAGATGCTGAATGCCAACAATCGTGCTCTGAATAATGATCGTCTTAAGCTTCCATTGCCTGGGAGTGACACAGGCTAGGTCCTTGGAGGGCTGCTGAAGGAGGTGACACAGAAACCCATCCAACAAAATACACTATAACATATGATAGCTATTTATAAGTCTGGTACAAACACAACAACTTGTTTATTTGAGGGGTACAGTCCTTCTCCTCGAACCTTCCATCTTAGGTGGGTAGATGCAAACGAGGACACAGAACAGCAGTAATATAAACAGTACATGCAGAAGGAGGGGGGATGGGCTTTGGACTGTGCTGTCGTCGGTGTGACGGGAGCAGAGCGCAGACCCCACTGTGGAGTGCGGCTCCTTTGTCCGTCAGACGGTGGTGTATGATAGTGCGTCACTGTTGAGAAACTCTTGGAGGATAGTCTTAAATAGGTTGTTTATGGCATCTCTGGCCTTTGTAGAATATACTCTCCATCTTATCCGGTTCCAAACTTTCTCCATAGAAGCTGCCATTTTGCAAAGAAGAGTTTGTCCACGATTTGAGAAAGGTGGCCATTTGAGTACTCAGTCCCTGCCTCAGATGCCTTCCTTCCAGCAGGCCTTGACCACAGGAGATGCTGGTAGAGCCTTACTGTAGCGCACAAACCCAGAATGCTTCCTGACCCATCCTAACTGCCAGGCACCTCGGAAGCCATGCTGCTTAATTTGTCCTTACTCAAAATATGCCCAGGTGCACTCTTCCCTGGAAATCTCAGCTGTCACCTGAAGGGAAGTCGTAGGGGACAAAGAGCCTGCTCGGTCGCACAAGGGCACACTATGTAGCTGGTCATGTCCAGTGCCTTCAAGCCAGCAGTGGACCCAGCATAGACCTTGAAGAGAGCTCTTCCCACTGAGCTCACATTTGCATTTTTCAAAAAAGATTTATTTATTATGCATACAATATTGTGTCTGCATGTACACCTGCAGGGCAGAAGAGGGCACCAGATCTCATTATAGATGGTTGTGAGCCACCATGTGGTTTCTGGGAATTGAACTCAGGACCTCTGGAAGAGCGGACAGTGCTCTTAACCTCTGAGCCATCTCTCCAGCCCCTCACATTTGCATTTTGAAGCATTCAGCTTACAACATGCAGAAGTATGTGCTAGATTATTTACCTGGCTAAGGCCTATGTCCATATTTGGAGATTTGAAAGCAGTTATGCGTTGCTCCTATGTAAGGGAAGGGAGTTATGTGACACTGCTGAGAAGCAAGGGATCGTGGTCTGAGGTGCCTCCTGGATCACCCTCCTCTCTGGACCAAGGTGCTCTACACTTCTAGGAGAGTCTTATCGAGGGATGCAGGCTTTGCTAGTCTGCTGTAGTTACTGAGCCTGTGCTGTGCTGGGCAGGACGTTGCCCTTCCCAGACTTGCGGGCGTGGTTTGTGGGGTTGTGTGGCGAGGGCCTTGTGCTGGTTTACAGGTAGTTTTCCCATGATCCTCTCTGTAAGGAAGTATCCCATATGCATCTTATCCCTTTTGTATAAGAAGCTTTTCAATATGATCCAAAGGTACATAGTACAAACGACATTGTAGCTTGGTTCTGTTCATATAGTTTATGGACAAACCAAAGTGCTACTTATTATTTCTTAAACATTTAAGGAAATGTGGTGTGGCACAGAAGGAAGAGTAACATACAGCGATGCCTGTTTGCTCTCATGTGGAGATAGAAGGCTAGAGGGAGAAACTAAATAAGATGGCCTAACAGTAGATGTGCCGCTAGTGGGGCAGGGGAACAAGGAAGGGAAGATGGGGGTAGTTGGGAAGGTGAGAATAACCAGAACATACCTGTGTGCATGGAAATGACAGAGCGGAACCCATTAACACGGGTGCTTAATATGCATTAGTAACTGTGGAGCTCGGAAATTAGGCTGCAAAGACAGCTGTGGAAGTGACTCTCCTCCATTACTGTGAGCAAGTGCTATCGTCTCTGCAACTTTTAGCAGTGCCTAGCAAACTCTTAAATGGCTACCACTGGCCCCACATGCCTAAGGTGTGCACAAGCATGTAAGGGTCTGCCCAGAGAAGAGACTGTAGAAAGAGTAAAACTGGCCACAGCACACTGTTTGCAGTTACGTCGGATTGTGCTGTTGTTCAAAACACAGAACATTCAGCTATCGTTTTTGACTGTGTTGAGCTATGTTTATGATGTATTAAGTAGAAAAGCAAATTACCAAGCAAACTATGTGGTGGGCTTTTCTTTAAAAGCATTACTATACGTGTGTTCGTGAAAGACTATACACTAAAATAGTAGTAGTAACTGTTGCTGCGAGGTCGATCTCAGACAGCTTGTGCTGTTTTTCCACTATTTCTTTCTCCTGAGGAGACCTGCCATCTGTGCTGTTGTCAAAGAAGCTCACTACTATGCCGCGTGGGAAATGGTTAGTGCCCCTCAGAGCACAGAAATGGGCTGGCCCAGGCCTGGACAGTAGGTGGGATTTTAGAAATGAGAGGGCACCACTATGGACATGCAGCGGGCGTGCCCACCCCCTCTTGGAAGCTGCCCCGCCCACCCCTGTCCTCTTTTGACTGCAGCTGCAGCTAGGCACGGAGTCACAGGTTTTCTGTCTAGCATGAAGCTTGTCTTGTTCAAAAAAATGTTTTTTCCTGGTTTTGAAGATGAGGTGGGAAAATAGTACATCTATTTTCTCTAGCTCAAATAAATGGGACATGCAAAGGGGCTGGACTGGGCTGTTGAGGTAGGCCAGCCCTTAGTCCACAGAGTGCGGTAAGTACAGCTGGGAGCTGAGGGGCTGGCCAGAGAGTCCTGGAATACAAACTACAGTGTTGGACCTGCTTCGGTACTCTCAGTGGGCCCCTCGGGTCACTAGACCCTGCCAACCCTGAGATGGCCTGCCCTAGTGGACAGGACATAGGGACTATGGGTGATGACGCACCAAAACTTCCACTTCCCTGGCCCTGTAATACACTTTCCTCCCCTAGAGCGACACTTGGGCTTTGTTCTTTGCAAGGTTGGTGGTGGCCAGTGAGCAGTGGTCCAGAGAAAGCTCTCTGCAGAATGCTTCTGTTTCTGGCATTCCGTGTCTCAAAGGCCATGCCTGGTTTCCTGCAGTGATGATGTCTTCGCCACGAAAAATAAGAAAAGTAGATTCCAGGTTAGAGAGCGGTCCCTAATACAAGTGGGCCATCGCAGGGAAGCCATTTGGCCATTTGTGAGAGTGAGGTCAGTTTGTGCGTGTGGCTGTATGGTTAGCTGGGGTAGCTCAGCTATAGCACAGCTGTGTGCTGGGCTCTGAGGCCCATCACAGCATCCTGTGTGTACTTGACATCTGCTTTTCTCCCAGGGTAGAGATTGGGGGTCCTGTTCCCTCTCTGTTCTCATGCTGCTTTCTCAGTCCCTGCTCCCCAAAAGAGCCATACCAGGGCAGAAAATGCAGGAGAATGTCAGAGTGTTTGTAAGGGCCCAGCCATCCTGTACCCCAAGCTCGGATAGTTCTTGTGTGACCAGAACTGATCATCAGTAGGCTTGTTTCCGCTCCAAAGTCCCCGAAGGCTGAGTGGTGGCGTTGCAGCAAGCCCCTCCCGTGTAATCAGAAGCGGGTGCATTCTCATTTCTCCTTCCCTTCTTCCATTCTCCAGGTGGCAAACGCTAAGATCCAAAGCCTTGAAGCTACAGTGCAGACGCTTCTGACCAGCGAGAGCAAGCTGAAGCAGGCTGCGCTGACCCTGGAGGCGGAGCGCTCCGCGCTGCTGCAGATGGTGCAGGAGCTGCGAAGGCAAAGCGCCCAGCCCAGCACTCCGGAGCCAGACTGCACCCAGCCAGAATCCACGGGTGACTGACAGCACCCAGGACAGACTGTGCACCACTAACACTGTCCAGGCCTTAATCGAGAGAGACAGGAGCTGGAGGCAGAGAAGAGAGCGCTTCTCAGGGAGGAAGCTGGCTCGCCAGCCTGCAGGTTCTTTTGAGCTCAGACTCAGAGTTAGGAGGACAGCAGTCCCACAGTTTTTGTTGTTTTCGGTTCTAATCCACCCCCTTCCCAGGCCTGGTTGTTGTAGCCTTAGACGGCATGGACGTGAATAAATGTACCTTTATGGTCCCTCCTCCTTCAGACAGACACATTGTTTGAAAAGAACATTCATGACACCAGTGTTTCAAGAGGGGTGTGAAATAATTCCTCAGGCAAAAGTGTGGTCCTCTGTCAGTCTGCAAGAAAAGGTTGTTGTGACCAGGCCCTTGGTGTCAGCACGAGGTGCAGCGGGTCCCTGTCCATTTTTATTGTGGAAACCTGAGATGGCCGTGGGGAGGATTGAAAGGGGTTTATTTAAATTGAACAGATCGGTCATTCCTGAGGGCTCTCCTGTTGGTACTGAAGAAGCTCATGTTTCACACACACACAGTGTTTTCATGTTTCTGCTCGCTCTTTTCAACTTGCGGTAGATAAATGTTTCATAAGGAAATCACAGTTTTTAGATTCCCTCTTACTGCTAGTGTGTGACCTGCAGCTATGGGGTCTGAGATATTTATTTCTTTGTGATTGTTTCATATCCACACTATAGGGTCATGTATTTATTTTTGTCTGTTGAATGATGTACCACAGCCACATATGTCTTCCTTTGAGCCTTGACCCCTTGGAAATCTGATTTCTCACAGAAGGAGCAGAGCGCATCAAGATTTCAAGGGGCCCCCTAAGATTCTGAAACACTGCAAAAGAAACCAAGCTGAAATTACAATCAGACATATGGCAGCTGGCAGCTTTTCAGAGGTAGGACATGTGTTTTCAAAAGTGCTCAGACACAGTGACTCCTCCCTTGGGCTGTCGAGGACCCTGTGCCTTCAAGCAGAGTGCCACTCAGAGTCACCTGCTTCCAGCTGGTCCTGTGGAGAGCATCACACATGTGTGCAACAAGCTTTTTTTTTAAACATACAAATAAAGGCTTAGAGAAGAGCCACTGGCACAATCGGCCTCCTAAGTGTTGGACAGTCCTGCCGTGCGCTCTTCTGGCCCGCCCTCCTGGTGACAGAGCTCTCTTGATAGAACAGGAGCCGCGTAAGCCTGGGGTGTAGAGATGGGCCACCACCTTGGGGTCATTTTAGATCTCCTGGCCTTTTCAAAGGGACACCAAGTGGCTGAGAGGTATGTAAAAGCCCCTCCTAGTCTCGTTTCTGAGGACGGTTCTTATCACAAACCAGCATTGGCCTGTCCCAGGTGCCACTCTTGCAGGCAGTCCCAGCAGGCGTAGTTAGAGGAGGTAGCAGTGGAGGGCATCTTTCCACATTGTATTTTATTTTTTGAATGTTTTAAAATGTTGAATTTTGGGCATATTATTACTATTCAAAAACATTGACTCTACAGTAAGAAACAAGAAAGCAATAAACAGGTAATTCACACCCGTGTCTTCATGATATCTGTCTGTTTTACAAACTCTGAGGTTTGGCTTTGCAGCGAAGAGCAAAGGAGGCTTCAGCATGCTTGCTGCCTCACCACTAGCAAGGTCATTTTTGAGACATCAGTTCTGCTTCCAGCATCAGTGCCCAAGTATTCCTGATGTTGGGACACTTGGCATGGGGCTGTGAATATTCGCGTCAATGAACCTGGCTTCTCCCATCCTGTGTGCACACACCATCCATCGTCACACTATCAGATTGGGCTTGAGTACCATTCATACATACTCCTGAGTAAACCTGTAGGTAAAGGTTGGGTATAGTCACAGCTGTTGACCCAGCAAGGAAAGAAACACAGTGGCAACTCATGTCACTCGGACAAATTATTAGACCAAGGTTCATATTAATTCTTTTTCACACCATACAGCTCTGCAGCACGGTCACTTGGAAGTTGTCCTTCTTTTGATGCTGCTTATGGCTTGTACGCTTGAGTCAAGAAGTGCTGATACGTAGAACCTGGGTGACACTATATTAGGGTCTTTAGGTGTGATCGAGCGTTTCTACATGTAGGCAGAAGAGCAGTGTCAATTTGGGACTTGTGTGTTCGGTTTAGTGTGGTGAATTCGAAGATCTGCTATAGTGCTTAGAAGACTAGATATTCTCTCTCTTTCTCTCTGTCTCTCTGTCTCTGTCTCTCTCTGTCTCTCTCTCTCTCTCTCTCTCTCTCTCTCTCTCTCTCTCTCAGACACACACACACACACACACACACACACACACACAGAGGGTTTCTCTGTGTATCCTTGCGTGTATCCTTGCTGTCCTGGAATCACTCTGTAGATCCTCCTGCCTCCGCCTCCTGAATGCTGAGATCCAAGGCATGCAGCTAAGACTAGGTTTTCTTCCCAGCTATATAGGGCTGGAGCCATGAGGGGCTAGAAGGGGTGTGACTCAAGGAAAGGAAGGTACCAGTTGTCAGAGATACAAATTACTGAGCCTGCAAGGGCAGTGTAGACTTATGTGGGAAGCCGCCATTGCCATGGTGACCGCTGATGGCTAGGGTCTAGTGCTAAGCTGTGGGCCTTCCTACATCAGCGCTCCTGCAGAAAGGAACTGAAGTGAAGCCGAGGAGAAAGGACACTGGGGTTACCAAAGGCCTGCGCTGCCGTGACGGACACGACCTTCCAGGAAGATGGGCCTTCCTTGTGATCTTCCATGTCTCACAACAGGGCCAGGAGCCCTCAGGGTAGAAGACCGAGAGATGTACTTCTGCATTAACCAGTTCACAGTACAAACCAACACAGATAATTCTAGAACCTACATCATTTGGATACATGAGTCATTTTACACAGGCCTTTGGTCGGAATAAATACAATTAGTGACACCACCCCCCACCCCGACCCACCGCCCTAGAGAGTTAAGATTCACAGGCTGATAATTGTTTGCATAGAAAAGCTCTGGAAGACTCCTACAGACACCTGGAACACCTTCCTGCTCTCTTCTTCAGTGTGGTGCAGTGTTGATAACGCCATGTGTTCTTTCGGCTGAGTGCTGCTATTAGGATTGGGTGTAACTCAAAATATCCTTGGGCTGGGAAAATTGGGGGGAGTCTACTATCGTCCCTCATTCAGTTAAGAAAAAAGAAAGGTCAAGAAAGATTCAACGGTTGGCTGGAGGATCAGGGTGGACCCCTGCTTGGCTTACAGTGGACACTGCCCAACTAAAGTTGTAAATTAAAGTGGAGTATTTTTATCATTCGTTTGTGGTTTCTGAGACAGGGTCTCATGTAGCCAAGGCTGGTTGTCTTAGAGTTTACATTGTTGTGAAGAGACACCATGACCAAGGCAGCTCTTATAAAGGAAACCATTTAATCAGGGCTGGCTTATAGTTCAGAGCTTTAGTCTATGATCATCATGGCGGGAAGCATGGCAGCGTGCAGGCAGACACGATGCTGAGGAAGGAGCTGAGAGTTCTACATCTTGCTCTGCAGGCAGCAGAAGGAGACTGTGTGCCATACTGGGTATAGACTGAGTGTAGGAGACCTCAAAACCCACCCCTACAGTGACGCACTTCATCCAACAAGGCCACGCCTCCTAATAGTTAAGCTATTAGAGTTGAGATAGGATAAATATTGAATCTCATTTGGAAATTTAGACCCAACTAGACAGGAAAAACACTTACTTCAAAGGAGACGAATGCAGATGGCCAAGTCACTATGAATGTAACATGTATAGAACTCATTATTCTCATGATTGCCACATGGGTCTCCCGCTGTATGTAGTTTGTTTTATACATGTGTTTTAAAAAAAAAAAAAAGTACAGCTCCCTATAAGCCAAGCATTCAAATACATGAGTCTATGGGGGCCATACCCAAACTTAACACTGGTCTTGAAGTAGCTATATAGCTTGAATGTGACCTTGAACTTGCCTCTGCTCCTCAGTGCTGACATTGGCATGCGCCACCACACCAGATTTGGGCAGCAGTGTGCTTTAGGAATTATTTCTGATGGTGTCAATTTACCGTTGGGCAAAGTTCTGTCCCTTGGAGACAATGGAGATAGATCTTCATGACAAGGAACCCAGATGGAATTAACTCCTGAACCATCTCCTACAGCTTTAACTTACCGTGAGTTAGGATGAGGGAAGGGAACATTCCAGCCAATCATTCCTCAGTTTGCGCTCCAAGGCAGAGGAGTGAGTGCTGCAGCAGGATCTGGCCCGGTGAGAAGTTTGCAGAAGCGATGTGGCTGACACCTGTTTTTTTCTAACAAGTTTTTTTCTTGTTTCGGTTTTTTGAAACAAGGTTTCTCTGTGTAGCCTTAGCTGTCCTGGACTAACTTTGTAGATCAGACTGGCCTTGAACTCACAGAGATTCGCCTGCCTCTGCCTCTAGAGTACTGGGATTAAAGGTGTGTGTCATGCCACCCACCATGCCAGACAGAAAATAAGAATTTTAAATGAAGTAAACATATTGTTTAAAAGCTAAGGATGGCGTGTGTTTTTGCAGCGCAGAGGTTTGAATCCAGGGCTGTGTGCAATGCTAGGCAGGTGCTTTCTCACTGAGCCGTTCTCTCAGCCCTACCCAGCCCTACCCAGCCCTGCCCAGCCATGCCAGCCCTGCCCAGCCCTGCCCAGCCTTACCTCCTCAAGGAGAACAATGAGCACCTCATTGTTTTATTCAGATTTCACTTACTAATCAGCCTAACTTGTCTCCCTACAGTGCAAGGAAAAGGTTTCTCTGTTTTAAGGCCAAGAGTAGCTTCAATATGTGGGTATAAAGATACATTTAGGAGGTATCTGATAGCATATTAGTTTTGCTAGGCAGCAGTCTTAGGTTGGACTCTAGGACCTAAAACCTCTTTAGTAATGGATTTTAGACGTGCGTACAGTACTACAAACAGGTTCCTCATGCATAGTGGGCCTCAAATCTGAGCATGGAGTGGTTGGATGCCCCCACATCATTCATGCCACTATTGCTGTAATAAGCGCATCTTGCCAGGTTGGTATGGTTTGCAGAATTCACAGTTGGGTAAGACTTTACCCCAAGCCACTATCGTAACACTGTTTTGTACTGAGAGCTTGTCAGCAGAGAGGACATTTCCAGTTCTATTTCATTTTTTGCTGTTTGTTCATTTTTTGTTTGTTTGTTTGTTGAGACAGGGCTTCTCTGTGTAACCTTGACTATTCTGGACTCTCTTTATAGACCAGGCTGGCCTCGAACTCACAGCGATCCACCTGTCTCTGCCTCCCAAGTGCTTGGATTAGAGGCGTGCACCACCACACCCACCTCCAGTGGGGTTTCTTTATATCTCATATCTAAGCTATGTAGTGTCTTTGGTAATAGTGTCTCATCAGCTGGTTCTGCTGGGTAATGGCAAGGGCCTGTAATGTTTGGGGAGCCTCTGGGGACTCCCCAACCACCAGCTACAGCGGAAAGCTTGTAAACTGATTAAGAAAAAGAGGGAGAAGGTTTGTGAAATGTTATCTCTCAACAGCTGTGCCTACTGGCTTGGAGTTCGTACAAGTTGGGTCTTCCTAACAGTTACAGAGAAAGGAGTTCTGTTACTGCTGGCCCATTAACAACTAACAGACTGGGAAATGAGGAGGCGTAATATCCAGGTGTATGCCCACTGTTGAGCCCACCAGGCCCTGGTACAGATAGACCTAGTTAAACTCTGGGACACTAAAGGAATAACAAAACAAAACAAACAAAAAGCCTAGTAAATATGGCGAAGAAGTTTGTAAGGGGAACTGGCAGTGATGGGAGAGAAAGTGTGGTGGAGTGTAACCAGAAGAATACATGGTCTAAATGTATAAAATGGTCAAAGAACAAAACTTTCTGTTTTGTTTTTGTTTGTTTTGTTTTGTTTGTTTGTTTGTTTTTTTCAAGACAGGGTTTCTCTGTGTAGCCCTGACTGTCCTGGACTGACTTTGTAGACCAGGCTGGCCTCGAACTCACAGCAATCCGCCTGCCTCTGCCTCCCAAGTGCTGGAATTAAAGGCGCATGCCACCATGTCCAGCAGAACAAAACTTATTAAGAAAGGAGAGAATAGAACAGAATATTTGGGTTGGATGGGTATAAGATGCCTTGTATACTCATGAAAACATAAAAGAATGAATTTAAAGTATTTTATTTAAAAAAAAGTAGTCAAAAAAAACAAACAAACAAAAACAAAACAAAAGTAGTCAATTATAAAAGTTTTCCAAGTTTATCCGAGTTATCTGATTTTTGCCAGAACAGTGGAGCCACTCCCAAGCCGTTCTTTTCTGCGAAGCCCTTCCATACTGCACTCAATAGATTTTATTTGGGTTCAGCCTACTTGGAGCCCTCTGTTCTGGACAGTCAAGGTGGGAGTGTTGGTAGAAGGTTCTAGGCCTAGTCTTTGTTTTGTTTGTTTACCTTCTAGACACATGTTCACCTGTGTGCCATATAGATACACTGTCTGGATTGCAACCCTTATAGGTTACAAGAAATTCATGGTTCTGGATCTGAAGTGTACTTTGCTGTGCAGAGAAGCAGAGCTGTGGGGGGGGGGCATGCTACAGATGCAGGGGGAGGGGGAAGGAGAAAGATAAGAGCATTGTGAGTGCCCTGTGTCCCCCTCATCTCAGACTGCATCCCCTAGTCTCAGCACTTCATTACTACAGTCCCCTTTCTCAGATTCTGGACACTCAGACACTGCCATGGATAATCAGCCTTGTTACCTTGTCTTCCATAGTCTCGCTCTGTTTGCTACCCTAGCTCAGACACTGCCATGGATAATCAGCCTTGTTGCCTTGTCTTCCATAGTCGCGCTGTGTTTGCTACCCTAGCTTCACACTAATGACTCTCCTGCCTCAGCCTTGTGAGGGATGACATGACTGCCTGCCTGTTCCTCTCTACAGATGTGATGTGACCAGCCGTCTCCAGCTTCTGCCATTGGGACTTTATTGAAGTGATGGACAACCTTAAATTACAACCTAAAATAAATTCCTTCTCCCCTGCATTGTTTTTTGTGAGGGTATTTCTCATAGCAACAGGAAGAAAAACCAGGACAAAGGCGAATGGTGTAATCGTGGCTCACTGACCTCAGGGGCACTCTTGTCTGGGTGGGTCACAGTGTTCTTAACAGATGTTTCTTTAATCCTCGGTGCCTTCTAATGAAGGCCCGGAACTTCTCAGTTACTTCTCCTTGGCTGTTTGTGTTTAAGCCAATGCCAGTTGTACAACTAAGCACATGCGCTTATTGTTGCTTGACATAAATATTCCAAGCTAAACTGGCAGCCTTCCCATCAGTCAACGAGCAGTATTTTGTTCTCATCCTGACTCTAACCGTTTTTTACTTTAGTCCATTTTGTTTGTGATCATTTATTTGCTTTTTTAGGGAAAGAATCTTCCTCTATAACCTAGGCTGGCCTGGTTCTCCCTGTGTAGCCTAGGCTAGCCCTGATTAGTTTGTGCTTTCCCAGTATATACATTCTCAAGATACTGGGAGCAAAATGGAACCTGGTATTAGTAACAAGGAACTGTGCCTTAGTTATAAAGCATGGTTATAAGAAGCCCTGAAGTCAGCTGAAATCAAGCAGTCTATAAAATGGAAATAAATATTTTGTATGTTTATTGTATTTGTAGAAAGCACAAGTTTCTGAGGCTGGTGCCACATTAGCGAGCACTAAGTGTTAGTTAGCATTGTGTTCTGATACCATAAGCCAATTGCATCTCATCTGTGAGCTTGTAATTTCCCCCAGGGGTGCAAACATTTGAAATAGAGGTCTTCAAGAATTACTGTTATGAGTCCCTAAGATCGGTTTATACTGGGCCAATGTGACTTCATGTTTCTAGAGTGCTTAGGCCAAACATGAGATGGGGCTGGAGGAAACCATTCTCTGATGTCAGCAATGCTTTTGGTGACAGCTCTTACAATAGTAAAGAAAACTTACTAAAACCTCAAGCTCCATGGATGATAGTGTCATGTGAGAGCTTAAACCAGAAGACCCCTACATGGTAGTTCAGCCCCTCACACCAGTTACATCTCAGAATCACCCAGGAACTTGTTTTTGTTTTTGTTTGTTTGTTTTGAGGTCTTTCTTTCGTTGGTTGGTTGGTTGGTTGGTTGGTTGGTTGGTTTTTCAAGGCAGGGTTTCTCTGTGTAACAGCCTTGGCTGACCTGGCCTTTCTTTGTAGACCAGGTTGGCGATCCACCTGCCTCTGCCTCCCAAGGGCTGGGATTAAAAGGTGTGTGCCACCAAGCCTGGCCCTGGAACTTTCTTTTTTTAAGGTAGGGTCTCATGTAGCCCTGCCTGGCCTGGAATTCAATATATATTACGATAACATATATGCTACCACACCAGTTTATAAAAAACACTATCAACTAAGCTACATCCCCAGAGAAAACTGTAGAACCCCAGTGCCGCATGGAACTCTGGCTGGTAACCCAGACTCTCCGCGGTAGTGCCCAGTGGTTTTAAAGTTTAAGATTAGAAACAAGTGCTCTAGTTGATAATGGATTGAGATGAGAGTGAGAACTCAGGCCTGGGTCATGTGACCGGGCTTTATTTATTAATGAGTACTTGATAAGTCCTTAACAAGTTGGGTGCACATCTATGTCAGTGACCTGGGATGCCAGCCTTGGGACTGTGCCTCTCAGATGCCTCAGACAACATGCAGCAGATGACGGGACCTTGAGACTGGTGTTGACAAGTGAAACAAATGACTTGATTCGAGCAAGATGCACTTGATACATTAGGTTCTAAATTTGAAGGTAGGGAGTGGTGTTAAGTGTAGACTTGGACCAAAGCTACTGTTGTCTGCTTGAAAGTAGCTAGAAATGCATCCACTCCAGGCTATTAACTCAGGCCTCTGGAAGGCGAAGTTGGATCTTTAACAAGTCTCCCAGAGGTGTGCTCTAAGGATTCAAAACCCATTTTGTTGAGAGGAGAAGGCTCCTGGATGAGAGCAGAATGGGAGACATCTAGGTTAGCAATGACAATGACTGCTATGTTTTGCTATTCTTGATCTGAGGAGACGGTTCAATGGATAAAAGCAGCATGCAAGCTTAAGGACCCAAGTTCAAGTCCCCAGAACCCATGTAAAGTTGAATATGTAGGCATCTGTAGTCGTAGTGCTCCTAAACGAAGACGAAAGGAGGAGACAGGAGAATCAGGTAACCTGCTGTACACAGTGGAAAAACAACAAAGAGGCTTTGATTCAAACAAGGAGGAAGTTAAGGCCAGACACCGAGTGGCCTCTGAACTCTGTATATGCATTGTGATGTGAGCATGCCAGAAGTCACTCTGGTGAAGCACACACAGTCACTGCTTTTTTATGTATCTGTGTCAATGCCCGCTTGTGTGTGTGTGTATGTGTGTGTGTGCTACATGTGTGCAGACACCTGAGGAGGCCAGAAGAGTGTGTCAGGCCCCTGGAACTGGAATTACAGACAGCTGTGAGCCTCCTGATGCGTGTGCTGAGAACCGAACCCGGAGCCTCTGCAAAAACAAGTGCTTTAACCACCGAGAAACTCTTACGTTCTCGGGCCGTGCCATTTGCTTTTCTCTGTTTCCCGCATCTACACTGCAGATCTATTTGTTGTAAATCTGAGCAATCCCAGGGAAGGTTCACTGGCAAGAAGCAATCGTAGCTAGAGTGTCAAGATACAGTTACCAGGACAATATACCAGTTACCATGTGCCAGCCATTGTTCTGAGTCAGCCAGATGGATAATCGCAAAGATGTGAGCACAGTTCAGGCGACAATAGTGTTGGAGGGTGGTGCCGGTTCACTTCCTTCTTTGTCATAGATCCCAGGAGTTCTGTGTGCCTGAGAATCTTTGAGATAAATGGTAAAGATACTTAAAAAGGAATGGTCACTTCGGAGTTAAACGTGCCAGGAACAGGAAGAGATACAAGGAAGTTAGGAGAGCTGCTGTGTGAACACCAGTCTCCTCACTCCACAGCCCTCCCATGACATGTATGCACCATGAGACGCTGGTGGGGAAAAGGGGGTGCTGGGGTGCAGAACTCAGGTACGTCCCCATTGTCTAGTGACTGGGTAATGACGTTCACACACAGGCCAGAGCAGCATAAACAAAAATGCCAAGACAGTGTCTGGGGCTTTGCCTGAGAGTCGATTGCTTTGTCCGAAAGAACTGTCCTACCTGGGGGCAGATTTTTCAGCTACCTGTTGAAAGCCTGGGAGCAGGCTTTGCTAGATCTGTGGCCAGCCTGAGCTTCCTCTGACTACCGCCTGGCCTCAGAAGGTTCAGTGGAGCCGCACTGCCCACACCAGGCCTGCCCAAGAAAGCACTAGCCCACCATTTCTCAGGTGTTGCTTCTCTGGAGTTGAGAAGGTTGTTAGCATGAGCTGTGTGTGCTTGAGAAAGCTTACAGTGAGGAAACCTAGTTTCTACCTTTTCAGCATGTGGTCTTCCTAGAACCGCCTCTCGGTGACAGGTATGCTGCGTGTGTGTGGTAAAGGCACAAAGTAACAGAAGTGTACAAGACAGAAGTAAAGGCCTCCTTGCTCTCTCTGCCCACATTCTAGCCCCACCCCCCCCCAAGGATAGTCTAACTTGGAGCTAGTGTTAACTCCTGACCATCCTATAAGGGAGGCCTGTCCACCATCTGCCCTCCTTCCCTGTCCCCCACTGTCCTAGCCGCAGATTCCATGCTTGTGGATCTACTTTTCCCTGCCACGAGAAAGTAAGGTTACTGAGACCAAGGCAAGTCCTCCTCCTCAGCATAAGATCCTGGAGCACCCAGGCAGACGAGCCCCTCGTGCAGTCACTCAACAAGTGACCACCACCACCATGTTGTCTTTCACGTGGACTTGGACTTCAAATTCGAAATCCTAACCCTGGGAGAGCCCTCAGTAAGCTGGAATATTCTTCTGAGGCTTCTTATGCCTGCAGTGTTTGTAAATAGTCTCTGTCTTTCTGCCTATGCAGTGACCTCATCTCTGGTTCCTTGAGATGTGTTTCCCAGGCTGGGGTGGGAGCTAGCAGGGACAAGGGATGCTGGCAACAATCTCCCTCACCAGGGGACCCCCGGGTCCCAAAGGGTCTGTGTGACAGTTACACTCTTAACGTTATTCTCACCCCACCACAAAGGTCATGTTCTTGTCTAAACTCTCTTGGGCTAGAAGAACTTTAATGGCCACAGAGTGCCTTGTCAGCTGTAGCTGATCTAAGAAAATAAACATTTTATAACGGCGATAACGCAAGTGGCTCCAGACGTAAGAGACGCTTCGTCCCAATGGATGGTTCGTATAAATAACCAGGCAATCACACACTGCAGAAATAACTAGAATTTCTGTGACTTCATATGGGAGCCAAATGGAAACGCCCTTGTCAAGTGAATGCTAAAGTCATCCCACAGTCAAGATGTGGTCAGGCGCCACGTGGGAGCCAAAGGCGGTTTGCTTCAATCTTAGCCCCGCCTCCAGGAGAGCCTGAACACTAGCTCGGAGCCCTCGCATTGAACCCTGATGCTTAGGGCCCACCCTGTTGCCAAATCAACTGATTGAAGGGGTCTGACTCCAGGGCTGGTGGTGCGCCTGAGACTGGGTTTGATGGCGTTGCTCTGCCGTCTGGAGTCCCAGTGTCCTGCAGCACAGTGGGTCCTGGGTGACTAAAGACAGGCCGCAGCACCAGTCCATGAGACAAACAAGTTCAACATCACTGATTAAGTGTCCCTATAATGTAACAAAGGGTATCAGAAGAACCCCACTACCTCAGCATTTAATTTTAAGATTTTATAGTGTTAAGGAAGAAAACATTGTTTTTCAAGGGAAGGAGATGTTGCAATCTCCCTGGGAAACTGGGTCTTCAGGAACAAGTCATGGGCCTCTTTCCTCCATAAGAATTGAGACAAGGGTGGCCTAGCTGTGCTCTCTGGCTCAATTCCCAGAACCAAAAGCTCCCTGAGGGTAGAGATGCCCTTTAGCCTGGTCAGCCAAGAAAGGTCATTTCAGTTCAGACTGTCCCCAGTTAAACCCCCCTAGATGGTCAGACCCAGAATCCCTATGTGTGTTTTGTCTTGCTATGTAGTGCTGACTGGTCTGGCCTTTGTCATACAGCTCAGGCTTGCCTCAAACTCCCAGCAATCCTCCAGCCTCGGCCTCTAGAAGGCCAGGATTACAGGCTTGTGCAAGCATATCCAACCAGTGATTTCTCTCACTCCCCATATTACCTTGAGTTAGGGTCAGAGCCCGGGGCCCTGGCAGCCCTAACAAACTAGGGTCAGCCACCCTCCTCCACAGACCTATTAAAGAGACAAGCAATAGTGGAAAATACTAACTCATTCTGACCACACTAGGAGGAGGAACGCATGCCAACAGTCAGTGACCCCGCCCCAACCCCATCTTCAAAGTCACTTTATGCGGTTTAGGCTTAAACAAACAGCAAGAGGTATGTAAGCTAGTCTGACACATTGGAACTGTGTGGGCCTCTTCCTGGGGGTCAAGTCCCCCTTCTGACTGGCACCAGCCTTGCCCTTCCCCCAGCATGAGATTCAGGGAAATTCCACATCCTTGGGGACCATTGTTTCAATAATCTGATAGCCAAAGGGAGGGGCACAAACATGCCTCTTTAGAATATGTCCCCTTCTGCCAGGATGCTTACACCCAGATTCCAGATCCTCTCTAGAGACTGTGTTTTGTGGCCCACGGAGAGAGAAGTGAGAGCCTCAGAAATACAGGCCAACTCCAGGCCATCCTGGAAGGGTTAGGGGAGAACAAGTAGGAAGCCATCCATGGTGTCCCCTCCCTGGCTTCAGGATAGGCAGGCACCAACCACAAAATTACCTCTTGGCCCTTCTCAGGCTTTTCTAGAAGGTTCCAGCATGGTCTGCCTATGGCACAGTGAGAGTGGGCAACTGCCACTGCAGACCCCTCTCCTGGTGAGGAAGTGCTGCGTGGTTTAGCTGGGAGGGTCAGATCAAAAGGGGCTCAGCTCACTGAAAGAGACTGTGTTTGTGTGACATCTGGAAACTATCAACCATGAAGGCCCACTGAGCCCCAAATGCTGCAGACACCCCAGAAATCCAAGAAACCTAGTCTCCCCAAGCTGCATGGCAAGGCTGCCTGTGTTCCATTGCTCCATAAGATGGTGGCCCCAGCATCTCTCCTGTCTGTTTGTTTGGTTCGTTGTTTTCGAGACAGGGTTTCTCTGTGTAGCCTTGGCTATCCTGGACTCAATTTGTAGACCAGGCTGGCCTCGAACTCACAGAGCTCCGCTTGCCTCTGCCTCATTTCTGGCCCCAGACCATACTTTCCCTGAGAGAAACTCCCTTGAAAAGCTTTACTTTAGCTATGAGTGCTAGAGGGAAAGGTTTATAAAACAAACACAAAAAACAACCTCTCCTAGAGGGGACTCCAAGTAGAGCGGCCATCTTCCCCTTGGTCTGTGGACCCTGTGGATGAGGGAGGGTGCTTTTTCTGCTTCCTTCATAATTTCCATCCTGCATCCCCACCCCAAACCAAGGGGCACCAGCCAGCAGCCCTGGGAGAAGAAGCAGGTGCTTTTTGAGCCTGGGTCATACATGACTTAGCCCCACCCTTAAGTGATGGGTCCTCCCTCCAGGATCTCCAGACAAGCCTATGGGTACCAGAAGGCTGCTCCTGTCATCTTCCCAACAGAACAGGAAGCCCCAAAGGCCCTGGCTCTGATGCAGTCTGTAGTCCCGGGCCCAGGCAGCCTCCGAGCACTGGGTGTGTAACTGGAGCAGACAGAACTGCTCCTATAGAAAGTGCTTATCAGAGCTTAGATGCCTCAGATAAAAAGAAAGAGTGTATAATGTCCCACTAATAATGTTTATATCAATTACATGCTGAAACAGTATTATTGATAAAGCAGATTAAACAGAGTATTAACCTTAATTTCACCCTTAAATGTTTGACTTTGTTCATGTGGCTACTAAAAAACTTGAAGGAGCATGTATGTGTCTCAGTTCTGTAGTTTTGTGGCCTTGCTCTTAGGGGTACTGAAAGTGGAAACCCCATCAATGTGTCTGAGGGTGTATTAGCATCCCACCCCTGGGACAAATTACCTGCAACTATGTGACATGAGCAAAGTTTTATTTGGAATCCTGGTTTCCTGAGTTTCACTGCATGACCACTCAGCCTGCTTGCTTTTAGGCCCCTATCTGAGGCCGCACATTATGGCCTCAGTGTGAGGTGGGGGAAAGCTGTGTGCCTCCCAGCACCCAGGAAGCAGAAGAGGACCTCATGTTTTGTTGTATGAAGCCCCTCTTCCAAAACTCACTCATCCACAAATCCATAAATAGATTAATTCACCCATAACGTCTAAGTCATTGAGATGTGCTCAGTTCCTACAGGCCTTCACCTCAGGACACTGGTGCTGGGGAGACATGGCCTCCAATAAATTCATGAGTCCTTGGGAGACATGGAAGATGGACCTTTACAGTGGGAAAACTGTACAGTACATATCATGGCTGAGCTAGGGATGCAGTCTCATGATGGAGCTGGGGTTTGGGGGAGCAGCAATTGGAACTCAGGACCAGACCAGCTGCCTAGAGTGACCTGGCAAACAGGGTGTGAATGGGACTTTATCAGGTGCCCATCTTAGACCACATGTTAGCTCAAACCAGCTTTTGTTCATTGGCAGGAAGTAGAAGGCCAAGATACACTTCAGTCCTGCAGGGGCATAGGGACTTGCCCCCGCCAGGGACCAGTGCACAGAGGCCAACACGGACACCAAATCCCTAGAGTAACAGCTGTGGCCTCTATGCTGCAAAGCTATCCTGAGCACCTTAGTGAGTCTATAATGTTCTCAAAAATCCCATCTGGCTGGTTTGATTATAGCCCATGTTTCATAAACGCTCCAAGGTTTTACTGACAAGCACATCTCATGGACCATTAAAAAAAAATAATAAAAAAAAAAAAATAAATAAATTAGGATTTGCTCCCACATCCCAGGAAGCTCTCTCGACCACCTTGCTGCAAGTTCTGTTTGGCTGAGCGGCAGCCCAGCCGTTGCACTTGGCACATCTACATCTGGCTGCTGTTCCTCCTAATTGGGCTCAAGCTGCCCAGGGAGAAAACACCCCTGGACTCAGCTAGCTCCTCTGGATCCAGCAGGTATGGTCTGCGCTGCCCTATTCCCACCGGAGAAGCCCAGCTTTGCGAAAGGCTCAGTTCATCTACCGTTCATGTTCTTCAGTACCCCAACAGTCCCGAGGGGCCCCTCCCGATCTGAGTCTGCACCAGGGGAGAACTGGACTTGGGTCTATGCTTTTTGTCACGATCTTTGTTCCCCTTGGCAGGTTCCATCTGGCTTTTAGATATTATAAATAGCCGCAGCTAGGGTGTGACTTGGGTGGGGACCTGGAGCCTGCTGCTCCACCCTGAAGGGGGAAAAAGCTTATTTAATTCATTTCTGCACTTGGCAGACTCTAGCTATTTAGAAGGCCAATTAGGCAGCAGCTGTTGGTTGGGATTTTTCCTCCCCTATCCTAAGATGGCCTGTCTGATTTTTTTTCCATTCCTGAGAGTTAAGCCTTTACAGGAGATTGGGTGGGGTGGGTGGAGTGGACCCACAGCAACTCCAAATACAAG
Organism: Acomys russatus; assembly: GCF_903995435.1. Classification (NCBI taxonomy): domain Eukaryota; kingdom Metazoa; phylum Chordata; class Mammalia; order Rodentia; family Muridae; genus Acomys; species Acomys russatus. The sequence goes on from NC_067158.1 coordinate 52,715,195, forward strand.
CTGTCTAATTCTGAATTCTGGTGGTGGCCATGGTGGGGTGGCAAGTAAGAACCAGCTCTTTGCTCCTTCCATGATGCAGGAGTTTGGGATTTAAAAGAAAAAAATGCTTTTCCTGAGAGAGGGAAGCCCAGTTGTTGGTGTCTAAGGAAGTCTCAAATGAAAGCCTCTACCAGTGTCCTGGAAAGTTCTGGAATGCTTGGCTTCTGCAGACCTTGGGTCACTGACGACTCTTTTGACGTAGATCATGTGTATGCTGTGGTTGGTATCTTTTGGAACTCGCTGCTGTCATAACCCTAGTTGGGATGAGAGCGCCTGGTGCCTTCCAAAGCTGTGGAGAGAGCGGGCCAGCAGCTGCACCTGGCACACAGTAGGACTCACTGAGGAGCGCTTTTACTGGCATCCTATTAGGCTGAGGTGGGCCGGAGAGATGACTCAGTGGTTAAGAACACTGGTTGCTCTTCAAGAGGACCCAGGTTCAATTCCCAGCACCCATATGACAGCTCACATCCGTCTGTAACTCCAGGATCTGACAACCTCCCACAGACATACATACAGGCAAAATACCAATACATAAAATGAATAAACTATTAGGGTCAGATGCAAAGCCAGAGAGCAGGCAAGTGTTTCTGATTTACAGGAAAAGCAGATAGGTTGGAGGCCTTCCAGTTACCAGCACTTGTTGATATTAAAAGTGATTGTTTTTAAATGAAAGCAGTTATATATTATTGCATAATTTTTTTAAAGCTTTACAAGACAAGTGACAGCAGCTATAAAAATGCCAAGAAAGTAGATCTCTAGGCAGACAAAAGGAAGGAGCAGCGGGCTGGAGGGATGGCTCAGTGGTTAGGAGCACTGTCTGCTTTTCCAGAGGTCCTGGGTTCAATTCCCAGCAACCACATGGTGGCTCACCAACATCTGTAATGTGATCTGACGCCCTCTTCTGGCCTGCAGGTGTACATGCAGGCGGAGTGCTATATACATAATAATAGATAAATAATTAAAAAAAAAAAAAAAAGGAGCATCGTTCATACCGCAGAAACCATAGCCATCATTAAAGCTTTGCTTTGAGAGCACTGGCCCTTCTTCTGCTTGTAAGTTACTTACTGTTTGCATGCACCTGTACATTGGGAGGTTCCAGGGCAATGCGGCTCTGATGCTGCGAGGAGCAAAAGAATAATCTTTAACCTTCACCCTCGGGTATCATAAATATCCTTGGATCTTATATAACAAATAAGAGTTGAAACCAGGGGGTTTGGGTGGGCACAGGGTGCTCACAGAGGGTGCCCTGCAGAGTAATTGCATATGAAGGACAGACAGTCCAAAAAAAAGACTGAACGGGTGAATGAGAAGTGGACTATGGTCTGTGCGGGTTTCAGCAGAGGGCTGGGGAAGGCCTTGGGGACCTGGAAATCATACGGCCCTCTATGGCTTGCAGACTCAAGGAGACAGTGGTAGCAACTGTGAGTTAGGCTTGCGTTCAGAGTGGCATTGACCTTGATCCTGCACGTTGCTGGAGCTGTAAAGGGTGAAAAGATTTTAGAAAATAAAACTTTTGTTGTTGTTGTTGTTTTAGAAAATAAAACTTTGGCCGGGTGTGGTGGAGTACGCCTTTAATCCCAGCACTCAGGAGGCAGCGGCAGGCAGATCGCTGTGAGTTCGAAGCCAGCCTGGTCTACAAAGTGAGTCCAGGACAGCCAAGGCTACACAGAGAAACCCTGTCTTGAAAAAAAAAAAAAGAAAGAAAGAAAGAAAAGAAAACTTTTTTTTTTTTTTAAAGGCAAGCATAGTGGCGGGGCACACCTTTAATCCCAGGACCTCTGTGAGTTCGAGGCCAGCCAGGTCTACAAAAAGAATTCCAGGACAGCCAGGGTTATTACACAAAGAAATCCTGTCTCAAAACATGCCCCCACCCCTAGAAAAAGTCAATCACGCAGCTGAAGCTTAAAAAAGGAGCCTAAAAAAAAATTACTTTGACTCATGGGTTAGTGCATGAGAGTAGAATGAAAAAGGACTATTTAGGAAGCTCCAGTGTGTGTAAGAAAGGCAGCCTGAATGCAGCTCAAGTCAACCTTGAATGTCACTGGGGCATCCGAAAAGCATGAGGCAGAAGGAGTGAACACAACGCATCATTATCCATCCATCTATCTATCTATCTATCATCTATCTATATCTTATCTGTTGCCTATTTACCCCATGAAAGCATTAAGGGTAGATCCAAGTTTTGTGGGTCTATGTGATGGTAATCTTCACTCTCAGCTTGGCTAGATTCAGAATCACACAGCAGACATGTGCAGCCATTCCATGTCTGTGTTACTGGAAAGGGTTAACTGAGAATCCCCCTGAGTATGTGAGACACCGTCCCTTAGGCTCCTGGACTGAAAGGAAAGGAAAAGGGGAGTTAAGGGGCGGGGGCGGGGAACCTTCCAGCTCCCTTGGCTTCCTCACCAAGGACACAAGCTGATTGGCTCCTGCCCTGCCTTTCTTGCCATGATGGACAGACAGCATCCCTCCTGACTAAGGAGCTAAAATAAGCACTTCCTCTCTTCACTTTCCTTTATTAGGTATTTTCACAGCAATGAGAAAAGTAACTAAGAGTCTCTCGCTGTCTCTTTAGGTGTTATCTACTGCAGAAAGAACTCAGCTGCCAACCTCCCCCCCCGGTCCCCCCCCCCCCCCCCCCGTGACTGGGACAGGCCTACAATGCCTATGATGGGTTGAAGCAATTAAAAAATAATAGTCCTTTGAATTGGAAAAAAATAGCCTCCTTTCAGAGCTTGGCTTTTCAAGTCCAAAGTAATAGTTAAAACACTGAAACTGGGTTAACCTTAAGTCTTCTCTTCTTTTGGCATTGATTTCCTCCCCCTGGAAGCTTGCCCTGGGAAGGGGGCATGCCCCTCCTCCCCCGTGCCTCTCTCTGCTCACCTCCTCCCCTTGCTAGGCGCCATCCCCCTGTTTGGCTGGAATGGAGCCCAGAAAGGGGAGAGGTGAGGGAACAAGAGTCTTCTCACGTGGCAGGGTGGCCCAAGCTTTCTGGGCTGGGCAGCTGGCCTCCCTGGAGAGACCTGGCAGCCCATGAAAGCTGACCCTGTCAGAGGCCTACAGCTGAGCTGCTTTCTCTCCATGTCCCCTGACTTGGGTTGCAGCGTCTCAGTGCCTCAGGGTGGCCTTATATGACTCCTTCCTCAGCAGCAGGGATTCTAAGGGCGTAAGAACCAGCATCTTTCCACTGAGGTCTTCTGTTTAGGCCCACAGACTCCAAGGCCATGGTGCCCTGACTTGTGCCCTTTCCGCTGGGGCCCCCTATCTGGTGTGGGGACATATCTTTTGCCTTGTCACTAAAGAAGTGGCCATCATGAACATTAAAATGTCACTATGTCCATCACTGTGACATTCACATCTACTATCTGGTGATATTAAATGCTCACCGCCACCGGCACGATAGGCAAGACTTGTAATCAGCAGCTGTGGCATTGACTCTAAATGTCTCCTCTGAGGTTGTTCATCACAAAACACCTTGTGGATGTTTCACTTGCCATTGGTCCTGTTGCAGAAGTGGGGACAAAAAAAAAAAAAAAAAAAAAAAAAAAAAAAAAAAAGGTGAGGCTTTATTGACCATGAACTTACCACTAGGCTTTGAGCAAGCAGTTCAGAAGTGCCCCCAGGGTCTCAGTTTTCCCACTTATAAAATGAGGTTGGACTTGTTATCACCAGGGTCCTTTCCCACACTAAAATTCCACGGCAGAATGAAGCTCTGGCGTAAAGAATGGCGTGGAGGTATGTGGAGATGGGAGGTGAGAAGGGCTGGGTTAGCATCTTGGGCACAGCAGGCCTCAGACAGACTGGTACAGACGCCCCGGAAGTCGTCAGCATCTGCAGCCATTGCAAAAGGTTAAGTATACACTTAAATGTCTTGAAGTCTGGGGCTTCGTTAATTGCTTCTTTCTCAGCTCTAAAGAGAAGGCTAAATAAAGAAGAGAGGCTTCTGCATTGTCTGGAGACCCTTAAAATATTTGTTTTTCTGACTCATTAACTCTGCACCAGAAATAGATTCAAAGAACCTATCAGAAGCATACGCAAAGATTTATGGCCAGGAGTGTGAAGCACAGTCATCCTCCTGGTGGTGTAAACCAGAAACTCCTCCCTTTATTCCAGCACCATCCGTGTGATACTTCCTTAGACAGAGTTTCCAAGTGCACAGATGAAAAGGACCAGTGTCAGCGCTAGGGATGGCTCCATCAGCAAAGTGCTTGCTGCACAGGCATGAGGACCTGAGTTTGGTCCCCTAGAGCCCACATTAAAAAGTAAAATGAAGCTGGGCGGTAGTGGCTCACGCCTTTAATCTCAGCACTTGGGAGGCAGAGGCAGGCGGATCTCCATGAGTTGGGGCCAGCCTGGTCTACAAAGTGAGTCCAGGACAACCAAGACTACACAGAGAAACCCTGTCTTGAAAAAAACAAAACAAAAAACAAAATAAAAAACAAAATGAGCTGGGCATGGTGGTGCAGGCCTTTAATCCCAGCACTCGGGAGGCAGAGGCAGAGGCAGGCAGGTCTCTGAGAGTTCGAGGCCAGCCTGTTCTACAAAGTGAGTCCAGGATAGTCAAGGCTACACAGAGAAACCCTGTCTCAAAACAACAAACAAACAAAACAAAACAAAACGAGAAAAACCAAATTGAGCCAAATGTGGTGGCATAGGCCTTTAGTCTCAGCCTTTGGGGAGTTCAGTCTCCGGGAGTTCAAGGCCACCTTGGTCTACATAGAGAGCTCCAGAACAGCCAGGACCACACAGATGGCCTCTTATCTCAGAGAGAGAGAGAGAGAGAGAGAGAGAGAGAGAGAGAGAGAGAGAGAGAGAGAGAGAGAGAGAGAGAGAGAAGGAAGGAGAAAAGAGAAGAAAGAAAGAAGAGAATAAGAAAGAAAAACAAAGAAAGATGGGGAGAGTGGGAGGGGGACGTTTGACCTGGAGAGAAAAGGTAAAGCAAAGGCGATGGGCATCACCGAGACTTACTGGAGACTTGCAACCGGGTAGGCTACGGGGAAGTATAGGCATGACTCTAGCTGGGCCTCCTAGCAGCGAGGACATTAGACTGAGGAGGCCACCTTCTAGCCAGACAGGACCTATAGTGGTGGGAGGGGAGCACCAATCCAAGTACAGAACCTTTGAACAAAGTTTACCCTGCCTACAAGATGTGCAGAGATAAAGGCAGAGATGGAGGGAATGACCAAGGAATGCCTGGCTCAACTTGAAACCTGCCGCATGAGAGCCAACCCCTGACACCATGAACGCTACCCTGCTATGTTTACAGATGGGAGCCTAACTTAACTGTTCTCTGAGAGGCCCCACCCAGCAGATGATTGAATCAGATGCCGAGACTCACAACCAAGCATTAGGCAGAGCTTGGGGAGTCCTGTGGAAGAGTGGGAGGAGGACAGGGAAGGATAGGAAAACCCAGAGGGGACAAGAGCACTCCATGAAGGCCAGCAGAGTCAACTAACCTAGACCCATGGGGGCTCACAGAGATGGAAGCACCAACCAAAGAGCAGGCATGGACTGGACCTAGGCCCCCTGCACACACGTAACCAATGGGCAGTTTCAACTTCATGTGGGTCCCCTAGTAAGCTGATCAGATGCTGTCTATGACATGGACTCTGTTGCCTGCTTCCGATCACTTCACCCTTGCCTGGCCTCAGTGGATGAAGAGGAGCTCAGTACTGATTGGACTTGATGTGCTGGGGTAGGTTGTTGGGGGGGGGCACTCCACTTTTCTTTGGACAAGAGGAAGGGGGGAGAGGGTAGGAGGGAGGGACTGGGAGGAGAGGAAGGAAGGGGCTACAGTGAGAATATAAAGTAAATAAATAAGTTAAAAATAAAATTTTAAAAACTGTTAAAAAAAAAAAAGATAAACAAAGACAAACAAATAAAACAGGGTTTAGAGAGATGGCTCAGCAATTAAGAGCACTGGCTGCTCTTCCAAAGACCTGGGTTTAATTTTCACACAGTTCCAGGATCCAGTGCCCTTTTCTGGCCTCTGTAGGCACTGCATACATATATACATGCAGGCAAAATGCCCATATACATAAATATTTTTAAAAATTATTTAAAGCCAAGCACGGCAGGTGCCTGTAACTCAGTGTTAGGAAGACAGAGACAGAGGTTCTCTGGAGTTTATTAGCTTGCCATTCTCTCCAAATTGGTGAGCTCCAGATTCAGTGAGAAGCCCTGTTTCAAAAATAAACAAACAAATAAATAAATAATAGCAGAGAGACTGAGGAAGACAGCTGACATTAACTTCTGACCTCCACCCGTACATATTCTCTCTCTCTCTCTCTCTCTCTCTCTCTCTCTCACACACACACACACACACACCCACACGTACACACATACACACATGTACACACATACACACATGAATACACACAGCCCTGCCTCATAATTTTGTCTGTATTTGATATTAATAATATTGATATTTCATGTATGTGTATATTTCTTTCCTTTCTATAGCAAGTAAGATGTAAGCTTCAAGTTGGCTTTCTATGAATATAAGCGCATTTAAATCCTAAGATTTAGGAAGGGGATTGTTTTTTGTTTTGGGGGGCTCTTTTTTTTTTTTTTAATGTTTCTCTGTGTACTGGAACCCTAGCTGTCCTGGACTCACTTTATAGTCTAGACTGGCCTCAAACTCACAGAGATCCACCTGTTTCTGTCTTCTGAGTGCTGGGATTAAAGGTATGCACCACCACATCTGGTCCTTCCAAGGATGTTTTTAAAAATTTTGAAGAAAAAAAATCCAATTAGATATGAAAATAAATATTAGTTCAGAAGAAAAGATCCTTGTACAGTTTCTTAGCAGTCTTGAGGTGACTCTGATTCCAGAATTAGCAGCTTGGTCTGTTTTGTTCTCAGGTAGGTCACCAGGACAGTCAATACCCTCTGGCATATAGAAGTTACCTAGGAAATAATCCAAGAACAAAAGTGTCCAAGAAAAGAAATTTGAACAAAGTGGAGCAGGAAGAGTCTTCGTTGGGTAAACATTGTAACCGACAGGAAGAAATGATCTGAATCCAGGTCTGCTCTCCCCTTCTTTTTGGATTGATGGTTTCCAAGATGGACTCCACTCCCAGCCTCCCTTGCAGCTAGGTATGACTATGCAATGGTGTTCTTTCAAGTTGGATAAGTAGACATAATGGTGCCACTTTTGGGGCTGAGTCTTATGACCAAGGGCATGCTACAGTTATACTGGCCAGCATCTGGATGTGGTGGTGACTTTATCTGACAGGATCCTGAGGATTGTAACATGGTACCATGGGCAGGATCAGCTCTCCTGATGACGGGATAAGGACCTTCCATACAGGCTCATACAGCTCACATCAGGATTGTTATATGGTGGGGAGACAACTTTCCTTGTTCTTTAAACCTTGGTATCTGAGAGCTCACTGTTACAGCAGCCTGTGGTGCTCTGTGCCTCCTACCTCCTCACCTCACTTCTCCCTCCCCCAGCTTCAGATCCATCCCACTGTGGTGTGAACAGCCAGGCAACTTCTAGGCTTAAGAAGATGTTGGCTTGGCTGGAGAGATAGTTCAGCGGTTAGGAGCTCTGACTGCTCTTCCAGAGATCCTGAGTTCAATTCCCAGCAACCACATGGTGGCTCACAACCATCTATAATGTGATCTGATGCCCTCTTCTGGCCTGCAGGGGTACAGCAATAGCCTGCAGGCAGAGCAATGTATACATAATAAATAAACAAATAAAATCGAAGAAGAAGAAGAAGAAGAAGAAGAAGAAGAAAGAAGAAGAAGAAGAAGAAGAAGAAGAAGAAGAAGAAGAAGGCGGCTCCAACTGTAAAGGAAGGAAACAATCCCCAGCCTGGAATTCACATTTCCTGTGGCTTTTTTTTTTTTTTATCATGCTGCCCTAGAGACTGAGTTAGCTCTGGGGCCTGTGAAGTTCCATCAGTCACAGCAAAGGACTTTTCCTAAGAGGAGTGGGCAGGAAGAAGATGATGAGACCTAACGAAGAAACGAGGGTTGTGGCAATCTTCTTCGGGGTGTCATCATATAGAAAAGATACAATTCCTTTCTGGGTGGCTTAAATGAGTCCTCATCTCCTTCCCTGGGGAACCGGTCACGGCTGGAGCATGCAGGGTATAGAAGCTCCAGATCCTTTGAGTGCGGTGGTCTGCTAAAACCAAACTCTCCCTCCTTCTTGATTTTACTCCGGTCTCCCACCTACATTCTGGAAACTGCCAGCGAATGGTCGTCTTAGGGATCCTATTGTTCTGATGAAACACTGTGACCAAAAGCAGAGTGAGGAGCAAAGGGTCTGCTCGGCTTTCGTACCCTAAATCACAATCCATTGCGGGGAGCCAAGGTAGAAACTCAAACAAGGCAAAAACCTGGAGTCAGGAGCTGGTGCAGAGGCCATGGAGAGGTGCTGCTTTCTGGCTTGTTCCTCATGGCTGCTCAGTGTGCTTTCCTATAGAACCCAGGACCAGCAGCCCAGGGATGGCAACACCCTCAGTGGGCTGGGCCCTCAATATCGATCACTAATTAAGGAAATACAGCCCTGTCTTTTTTTTTTTTTTTTTTTTTTTGAGACAGGGTTTCTCTGTGTAGCCTTGGCTGTCCTGGACTCGCTTTGTAGACCAGGCTTGCCTCGAACTCACAGCGATCCGCCTGCCTCTGCCTCCCGAGTGCTGGAATTAAAGGTGTGCGCCACCACGCCCGGTTTTACAGCCCTGTCTTATGAAGGCATTTTCTCAGTTGAGGTTTCCTCCCCTCAGATGACTATAGCTTGTGCCAAATTGCCATAAAACTAATCAGCACAAGCCAGGTATGGTGGCGGTGCCCACTTTAATCCCAGCACTCGGGAGGCAGAGGCAGGTGAATCTCTGTGAGTTCAAGGCCAGCCTGGTCTACAAAGAGAGTTCCAGGACAGCCCAGGGCTACACAGAGAAACCCTGTGTCAAAAGAAAACCAAACCAAACAAAAGAATAAAAAGACAGCTAACCAGCACAATGGTGGACACAATATCAGCTCTAGGCAAAGAAAAAAAAAAGCATAGTCAGAAACTGTTCAGTTATAAGAAACACAGAGACTGAAGCCACAGAGAACTAAAATCCGAAGACAGGCCTCTGCCAAATAGAGGACGCCTTCCCTTTTTCTGTAGTCTCCACAAAACGACGAGACTCAGCACTTTGATTTCTGTGGCAGAGCAGATGTTCTCTAGGTTGCAAATCTATTAGCTCCATGCCTCCTCTGCCGAGTGGGTGGTGCAAAAATAAAATCTGCCGGGGAGAAGCTGACAGTGACAGGAAAGGCAGAGAGTGTCCTCTGAGTGATTGGGAGCCGGGATGTGACCCAGAATTCAGAGGAAAGGGCGTCTGGGGAAGCGGAGTCTGCAGCATCCCTGCTCAGCTCATTTGCCTCTAACGAGGGAGAAAATTTGCACAGCCACAAATGATTGCAATTCAGAGAGCTAAACTGAGTTGAAAACCTATTTTGTGTTAGGATGTTTCTTCGCCCATTTTGGGTGCTATAACAAAATGCCTTAGGCTGGGCGGCTGATAAGCAACAAAAGCCTACCGGTTCGATGTCTGCCCACTGCCCAGTGTCCTCACAGAGACCTGCTACCATCACCGTTTGGATGGGTAGGATATTCATATATGAATTTGGGCGTAATGGGCTTTAGCCTTCAGACCACAGCAGGCTCATGATTTCGAGGTCCCGGATATTCCCCAGGGGAGACTATCCAATACACCGGGGAAATTTTTTTGTGACGCAGGAAACATTGTCATTCCTCTGCCTTCATTTTCTCTTTTTCTGGATGCCTGACAGTTCTTCAGCTCAGGCGGGCCACCTGGAACCTTCCCTCCACGATAGCATCTCCTCCTCAAATAAAACAAAAAACAGTCTCCCTCCCCCGCAGCCCCCCACCCCTGCCTCCTTGTTAAGATGGCGGCACGATGCGAAAGGTTCCTGAGGACTTGAATTACCTGGCTTTCCCTACCCTTCGTGACAAAGGCTAATGGGCAGGGGGATGAAAACAACACATCTCACGAGAAATGAGACATGGCCAGATGGAACCACCGAGGGCGCCTGGGATTTCAATTTCCTTACGGGTAATGAAAACTGCCTTTCCATTAACCGCCGCGGCAGAAATTATTTGCCGGCCGAGTCACCTGCGCTGCGCTGCGTTGCTCACTGATTCTTGTAGTGAGGCCTGGCTCTGCAGAGCGTGCTGCTAAGCATCTCCCGTTACCACCCTCTATGTGGACCTGGGGCTGCTGTGGAGGGCAAAGGGTATGTGCTGTGGGTGTTGAAAAAGGGGCGCTCTGAAATAGAACAAGAGAGGGATTTTAATGCTCTTTCTCCTTTCTCCATTCCCTTTGCCTGCTTATATATTTTTATTTTTTAATTTTCACTGTATGTTTCACAGGCAACCAGACATAGGTTAATAAGTAGCCACTAGGTACCTGGCAAGCATAGTGCTTTATGCCATCGTTGGACCCCACACCCAATGTTTGAGATTGGCCTGAAAAGACCCGCCCTACCCTCTTCCTTAACACCAAAATTCCATTGTTTCAGCTTGGCAGATGGCTTCTTGCAATAAGACCATCTTTCCCAGCATCCTTTGCAACAGCAGGCAGCTGTGTGGTCAGTGGGAGCTAAGGAAGAATGCTTCATGCAGTTTTCAGGTGGTGTCCACTTTGTCAGCTGAAATGTGGATGTGATAGTTGGATGTGAGCAACCTTTTTTTTTTTTTGGTTTTTCGAGACAGGGTTTCTCTGTGTAGCCTTGGCTGTCCTGGACTCGCTTTGTAGACCAGGCTGGCCTCGAACTCACAGTGATCCACCTGCCTCTGCCTCCCAAGTGCTGGGATTAATGGTGTGTGCCACCATGCCCGGCCGTGAGTGACCTTCTTACACCCTTGTGGTTCTCTCTTGCTCCTGGGGTCATTGGCCACAGGTTCTCAGGAACAAGGAAGCAGAAGCAACGAACTGGGGGGTTCTGATGGCCCACAAGTAGGACAAATGGCTTCCGGGGACCACTTCAGCAATTACAGCTTAACTTTAATTGGGGTGAACAAGGCTATACAGTCCTTGGGGAGTGTGGGGGGAGAGCTCCTAGGATAGATGTACATACTTGGTTGGAGCTAGGAATTCCAAGGATGTTTTATTTGCATTCGACAGCACAGTCGTGTGAAAGGGAGCACAGTACCTGGTTATGTTATAGGCACAGAGAGATGGAGATTGCTAGAAGGGAACTGTGCCAAAGGCCATATACCAGATATGGTTACATCTATGCCTAAAGTCACTCTCTAGATGAGGTCAGGCAAAGAGCAGAAGGCCCTGCTGGGGAGAGGGGGCCCTCCATCTAGCCCCCAGCTCAGAAAGGCTATCCGGACATGGAGGACTGCAACCTCAAATAGCAGGGTCCTCCACCACACCCTGAATAAAAGCCACTTGCTGGAGCTGGGTGTGGTGGCACACGCCTTTAATCCTTGTACTCCGGAGTCAGAGGCAGGTGGATCTCTGTGAGTCAGAGGCCAGCCTGGTCTACAGAGCAAGTCCAAGACAGCCAAGGCTACACATAGAAACCTTGTCTCGGAAAAACAAAAAAGATACTTGCTGATGCTTAAATGCTAAGGAGGAGCTTCAGCGTGTGATGACTGGGAAGAGAGCTTTAAGGTGTTTGCAGCTATGACTAAACTCTCCTGCTACATATGCTGCTGAACAAGGCAGTAGAGCAAATTGTTGGCTACAGAACCATAAAGCTGGCCTAAAAGCTTACCTCTCCTAGGCTTATCAACTGTGTGGGCTTATGGAGATTGTTTCAGTGCTCTATGTCTGATTCTTCACTGTAGAATCGTCAGTAGGAATAAAATCTTGCCGGGCGTGTGCCACCACGCCTTTAATCCCAGCACTTGGGAGGCAGAGGCAGGCGAATCTCTGTGGGTTCGAGGCCAGCCTGGTCTACAAATCGAGTCCAGGATAGCCAGGGCTACACAGAGAAACCCTGTCTCAAACAAAACAAAAAACAAACAAAGAAACAAACAAAAAACCCAAAATCTTAATAGATTTTGTGACAAATTAAACTATGCAATACAGCAAACATCTCCATCATAAAGACAGGAGGGCTAGTTTATGCCTGCCATACCAGCACTGGAGAAGCTGACACAGGAGGACCATGACATCTGGGTACATATTCAGAGCCTGTCAAAGTATAACTAAAACAGATGATGAAACTTTTCAGCATGGAGCCTGACATGTGGTCAGGGCATGGCAAGGGGCAGACAGTCCTCTGCTAGTGTCACAATGGGGAGGTGAGCCTCAGAGAGTCTCTGGTGTTTCATTAAGGCCACATTAAAAGTCAGACCTGGAGATCATGCAGGTTTGTGAGTTTTCCATGACAGTGACCATCGTGAGCACCCAGGTGTCACTATGAAAAACAAGGAAATGACCCAAACACCCATGTCCCCACTCTAGGTAGCACAGCTCATTCTTCATATTTGTATGTGTGTGCGCACGTGTATGTGTTTGTGTGCACGCGCATGTGTGTGTGTGTGTGTTGCCATGGTGCTTGTGTGGAGGTCAAAAGAACCTACAAAGGTGGCTGTCTCTTCTCACCGTGTATGTCCTGGGGATAGAACTCAGTCCACCAAGCTTGTCAGCAAGCCCCTTTGCCCTCAACTACCCCTCACGTCATTCTTTGAGTTCAAAGTTAGTTTCTCCTACAACCAACCAACAAAGTGGGAGTGTTCATTTATTTGAGCTACCGTGAGCCAGAATCACACGTGCCAGTGTGTCCAGGAAGCTGCGCTTGCTGACCGTGATCTTCGGATGACGATGCCATCCTCTGTGACATGGTGACACCCCATCTCCTTCACCCTAATAGTGGGTTAGCCTTTTTGTTTTCAGATGATTTAAACCCAAAGCTCTCCAACTTTAGAATTTTAAGCCCATATCAATGGAATCTTTTGTGCCCAACATCAAGGCTAGGTTTTGGACATAATTCTTTTATATCCTCTGTGGGCTGAGATCAGAGCAACTGGACTGAGGCTAGGGTTCTTTTTTTTTTTTTTTTCCTCGTACCCCACCCTCCTTTTAGGAAATTTGCTCCTGTGGGCTGTCATCAGATAGGGGGTGGGGTGGGAATGTTTGCTTCTTGGGAAAAAAACAACAGGGGCTAGAGTCGTCTCTGGGCACTTCAAACAACTGCCAAGATAATGTGAGATGGCAGGAGGTCATTTGCCATAGGCAGAACAGTGTGAGGACCACACACAAGCTCTAGGCTTGGCATCCTACCCCCACCAACAGTGTTCCCACCCACTTTCCTGCCTCAGATTTTTAGCTTCCCACAGATTCTAACGCCCACCCCCCCACACACACTTCGAACAACCCCCACCCTTATGATTCTTAAGCAAGCATGCTAGTTGAATTGTAAGAGCAATTTCACAGACAGTCTTTGTCTTTACCCACCCACATGATGATGGCCTGGTAAGCTGTCAGGCAGTAGAAGCTGCAGAGAGAAGTTGCACAGTCAAGCCCATTTTTTTTTTTTTTTTTCTCTTCAGTTTGCAGTATGAAGGCAGAAATAACCGGGGAAGGTGAGAGTGACCATCTCTAAAATGATTATGGGGACCAACACTTTGGCACAGAGAAAGCTGGAGAGAAAGATCTGGAGGCCGACCCCGGGGCAGCATGGTGCCAAAACCTCCTTTTGCAATCCCTCAGGCATCTCCCCCACCTGTCAGGAATGCTGACCCTTCATATATTGAGATGATTTGGGGGCATTTTCTCAAGTGTAAAGCAGTGTGTGGTGATGGCTGCTTCCAGATAGAAAACACTAGAATCCTGGAAAGAGCTAAAGAAAAGATCACCCTGTGCTTTGATCAGGCTGAATTGCAAAAGCAGATCCTAGGGGTTGGACACATCCGCTGAAGGGTCTGGTTTGCATTTGTACACTGTAATTGTTCTCTCTGAGATGGATGGACCCCTGCCCTATTAAATGCCATCAGGATATGTTTGTTTCTTTTGGGAAGAGGTATATTTTTAAAGGAATTATTTTTTAAGAAGCACATTCCATGAGCCATGTTTGATATTAAAATTCCCAATGCAGAGGTTGTGGTGGTGGTGGTGGTGAGACAGCAGAGGGGAGAGAGTAGGTAACAAACGAGAAAGGTGGGTAGTCAGAAATCAAACCATCAGCTTTCCTGCAGTAAAGCAGACCCTGGAGTACTTGAACTCTGTGTGGGCGGGACTTCTAAGGCTCAGCCCATGTCCATTCCTCCCTACAGAGCCACGGCAAGGCTAGCCCCCTTCTCCCCTCCCCACAGAGCCACGCAAGGCTAGCCCCCTTCTCCCCTCCCTACAGAGCCACGGCAAGGCTAGCCTCCTTCTCCCCTCCCTACAGAGCCACGGCAAGGCTAGGCCCCTTCTCCCCTCCCCACAGAGCCACGGCAAGGCTAGCCCCCTTCTCCCCTCCCCACAGAGCCATGGCAAAGCTAGCCCCCTTCTCCCCTCCCCACAGGCAGGTGTGGAGTGGAGCTTTATGCCTGCGCTCACCATTTGTTTCCTTAACGGAAAAGGAGCCTGGAAAGGGGCAGGGCTGTGCGTGTTCAATTTCTCCCCACTAATTTACCAGCGGGGTGATTCTCCTTGCACATGGAAGGGTGCTGAGGGAGGAACACCAAAGGATGCAGGGAAGCTCTTGTTGTAATGGGAATCACCCCAGAGGGCAGGCATCACTCAGAATGGACCGTGTCTTTCACAAACACAACACATTGAAGTAGGCATTTTCCACTCTCCGTCTTTGCTACTCACCCCTTGAGCATCCACCCTCCCCTTGAGCATCCTCAGCTGAGCCAGAGCAAGAGCCACACCGTAAAGAGACTGGGTTTCAGAAGACTGGATGCTGGCAGCCTGTGGTGCTCCTTGATGGCGCCTCCTTGCTGATGGCATCTTGTGATTTTGACTCAGCTTCTCTCCTAGCGCCCTTCCTCCTCCTCACATAGTCCACGCTACCCACAGTTGTATTCCCCCCCACAGGCCCTCAGACTTGCAGAAATCTTACCCACATAATAACAATATCCTTACTTGCCCTTCACCCTCTCCAGCATTTCCGCCATCTCTGTTTGGTTTTCTATAGGGAGACAAAGCAAAACACAACGAAACGACTTCAAACTCTTGCCTAAATATACAAGCGACTAGAACTCTGTCTTGCAGGCAGCAGTGAGGTGAAACAGAACAGGCTGTTTTATTCTGTGAAGTGCTTGACACAGAGGCAAATGCCATGTGTCTTTACTCATTGGTAGTGGCTACCCACATTCATTTCTCAGGAGCGGAAGTAGAAACAGCGGCTGGGAAAGTCAAGAGAGGGAGGAGAGATGAAGGGAAAGCCAAGCTGTATGTGGGAACACACAGCAAAATGTCCTGCAGCAGGAACAGAAACAGTTATAGAAAAACAAAAGTGCAAACAAGGAGAGAGGCGCTCAAAGTCTCCAACACAAAGAAAGGCCGTGTAAAGAGAAGGGAACACTCACCGCCTCAACTGGAACACCACACACGACATAACATGACACATAGGTATCAAATTATCACTCTGTACCCGCCCTATATGTACGATGACTATATGTAAATTAAAAAAATTTAATTAAACCTATTATCCAAGGGTCTGGCTCTCGCCTTTCACTCTCTACTCACCCCACCTATGCCGTCCTCTGCTGTGCCCATGCGGTTCCTCTGCTGTGCTCGTGCGGTTCCTCTCTTGTGCCCACGCGGTTCCTCTGCTGTCCCCGTGCGGTTCCTCTGCTGTCCCCGTGCGGTTCCTCTGCTGTGCCCATGTGGTTCCTCTGCTGTGCCCATGTGGTTCCTCTGCTGTGCCCATGCGATTCCTCTCCTGTGCCCATGCGGTTCCTCTGCTGTGCCCATGCGGTTCCTCTGCCGTGCTCGTGCGGTTCCTCTGCTGTCCCCGTGCGGTTCCTCTACCATGCCCATGCAGTTCCTCTGCTGTGCCCGTGCGGTTCCTCTGCTGTGCCCATGCGGTTCTGGTTCCTCTGCCGTGCCCGTGCGGTTCCTCTGCCATGTCCGTGCAGTTCCTCTGCTGTGCCCGTGCGGTTCCTCTGCTGTGCCCATGTGGTTCCTCTGCTGTGCCCATGTGGTTCCTCTGCTGTCCCCGTGCGGTTCCTCTGCTGTGCCCGTGCGGTTCCTCTGCTGTGCCCGTGCGGTTCCTCTGCTGTGCCCGTGCGATTCCTCTGCCGTGCCCGTGCGGTTCCTCTGCTGTGCCCATGTGGTTCCTCTGCTGTGCCCGTGCGGTTCCTCTGCTGTACCCATGCGGTTCCTCTGCTGTCCCCGTGCGGTTCCTCTGCTGTGCCCGTGCGGTTCCTCTGCTGTGCCCGTGCGGTTCCTCTGCTGTGCCCATGCGGTTCTGGTTCTTCTGCCGTGCCCATGCGGTTCCTCTGCTGAGCCCAGCAGTCGTCGTTCTCAGCAAGTCCCAGTGGACATCTGTGTTCTTGACCTTCATGTATTGATCAGCACACGGAGTGCCTTTGCTTTTAGAAAACAGAAACAAAAACAAAAACAAAAACAAAACAAAACAAAATGCCAAAAATCTCACTTCCCTTGTACTCCTGGCACTGCACTTTATTGCTTATCTATCTGCCTCTGGAAGTTCATTTTCTCCTGGCAGCCATTTCTGATCTCCCTGGTTTGTGTGCTAGTCTCCTAGCAAATGAATGACTAGACAACGCCTTCACTAACTCAGTAACCTTTTACTGAGCATCTACTGTGTGATGCGCAACATCTCAGACACTGAGAATTTACCAAGACACACTCAAGCCAACAACAAACGCTCAGCTCTGAGGGACCCTAATGGAGAAGCCAGGGTAAGCCATGGGGTGGAGATCACAGCCAAGAAGGAAATAATTCGGAGTGAGAGTATGGAGAGGTCAGGGTTTTTGAGACAGGGTTTTTCTGTGTAATTGCCCTTAGTTGTCTTGGAATTCAGTCTGTGGAAGAGCAGGCTGGCCTCGAACTCATAGAGATCTGCCTGCCTCTGCCTCCTGAGCGCTGAGATCAAAGGCGTGCGCCTCCATGCACGGCTTGAGGGCAGAGTTCTAAAAGGAGTCAGGAACTGGTTTTTGTTTTGTTTTGTTGTTGTTGTTGTTTTGTTTTTGGGTAATTCTGACCCTGCAGGATGAATGTGGAAACATTTTTCCTGGTGCATTGTTTGTTTGTTTGTTTTTATTTTTGTTTTTGTTTTGCGGGGGGTGGAGGGTGGGGGTGGGGGGTGGGATGGGGGTCGTGATCAGAAGAACGAGTGTTAATTTTTTAAATGTCCTGGAGAACTTACAAATGAGGCCACGTGGCCCTGAGATTTCTTCAGAAAGGTTTCTGTCTGTTGACTCAGTTTCTTGGTGCAGCTAGCGCTCTGTGACTATCTCTAGCCCTGCTAGTGGGATGGTTTGCATCTCTAGAGGCTGTCGATATATCCAGGCTGTCTGAGCCGCTGGCACGCAACTGCCCTTATCTGTCTCCTGTGTGCCTGCTAGCTTCTGCAAGGTCGATGGTGACACCCCACTTTTTTCACTTTTCTCTGTCAGTATACCTAAGGGGCTGTTAGTTTGTGAAAGGGGCTGCAGAGAACCTGGTGGCAGACCCTGCTATAAGGACATCACCTAACAGCGACTGGCATTACAGAGAACATTTTGGGCTCCACCTGGGTGCACCAACCCTCCGTTACTCTCACTTTGCTCATTTTCTGGAGGAAGGGATGAGAGTGCAGAGAGGTGAATGTTAGAACTCGCCATCATTAGGGGCAACGCCAGCAGCCTAACTCCAAGACCCTGCCTTTACTTCTGCACTTTGACCCTTCAGTCTGTGCTCTCAGTGAAAGGAATTATTAACCCAACAAATGAAAACAAACAAAAAACAAAACAAAACAAAGACAATGGAACCAAATTGCCTTTCCTGTGCCCCACAGTGGTACTTGTCTCCTGTAGAAGTATGTGAGAAGCGTGTTATTTCCAGCTTGGCATAGCAAATGGTGTGATGATTTTACAGCCTAATTTTACTCCCCAGCTGGCTTCACAAGACATTAATAACTAAGTCTGGGCTAACCCACTTACATTTCAGGTTTCTTAAAAATCTCCAGCTCTCTCCCAATATATGCCACTTTGTAGAATGTATTTTTCCCTGACAGAGTTTTGGTTTTTCATTTTTCTGAAGAGACAAAATGTGTTTAGGCTTTTGGTTTCCTTTGTGTTTGGATCACCAAAACGCTGCTTAAAAAAAAAAAAAAAAAAAAAGTAAAACCAAAATAAAACAAAAACCAACAAGCAATTCGAGTCTTCCTCGAGCTCTCCCGAACATTTCATCATTTCCTTTCCTTAAACACTGAGCGGCATTTTGCTGAGAAGGGCTGCCCAGAAGCACCACAGCTGAACTGACTTCCAAACAAAACCCGGTGCTTCAGGAGAGTCCTTGGGGAAACATTTCCCCACCCAGAGCTGTAGCATGGGCTCTTTCAGGAACCCGGCTGCGTGTGGCACAAGGCAAAGACTCTGATGTCCCCCTGAGTGTTGAAAGTCAACAGGAGGCTGGGGCTGGGGGGAAGTGGGACAAGAAACTTCCCTTGTCAGTTGAGTTTTAAAAAGAAGACGGAAGGATGAGGTGAAGGGTCGGCTGGCTTCACGCTCAGCATATGTGTGAGGGGGAAATGAGACTGAGTGAGACAAAATGTGCTGACGTAGGCGAGCCTCCACAGCCTCGGAATGACCCTCGAACCTCGTCAGTTCCTATAACAGGCACCTCGAGAAGAGCAAGTTTTGTAACTCTGGAACCGAGTGAAGCCAGCAGAATAAAGGTGGTCCCAACTAAGGCTTCTCAGCAGAGGGAGAATTAGTTTCCTTCTTCCTTCCTTCCTTCCCTCTTCCTTCCTTCCTTCCTTCCCTCTTTTCTTCTTTCTTCCTTCTTTCCATCACAGAAACACTGTTTGAGTCAGGCAAGAAGGTTAGAAGAAGCCGGCAATGAAGCATCACTGGGTCACTTGCCGTGCTAATGACACAGATAAGCTTCAGGTCAAAATAAGGCCGATTGGTTGGCAGTGATTAGGTGGGAGGGCTTTAGGAAAGAGGGCGGGGTTTGGGCAGCATTGGAAGCTCTACCAGAAACAGTACCAACGACCCGACCTGCCCTGCTGGCGCAGCTCCCCAAGGACCTGCTTTGGCCTTGTGTCGGGTGCCCCTGTTAATGAGTTCAGGCAATGAAAGCGTCCCTAGGTAATTTTCTGAAACACTAGGGCTCCCTGAGTGATGAGGAGCACAGGTTTACTAAGTCAGACCCCCGTCCTCCCCACCCCCTCACCCTCAGCCCAAACTTCAGCTCTGCCATCGAAGAAGCCTACAGCCTCCCAATGACAATACGTACCTGAAGGCTTTATGGTAGCATTGGATGTACCGTACAGTGTCTGGCTAGAGAGCACTTTGGAGGTGGTTGATACTCTTGGCTTTAGATTTTTGAGGCTATCATCAATCCATACCCACCCGCTTCACCAATAAAAGAATAGAAGGAGACCATAGGTAAGACCAGCATGGGACAGAAAGCCATGGGTCAGGGCTGGGTGGCCCGTTTGTAACTCCTGGGAGTACATGAGCATCCTTTGGCCTGGCTCTGAATTACAGCCACTCCCTCTCATTTCTCTCTCTGTGGGCTCTTGTTCTTCAGAGGAAAGTCCTGTGATCCAGAGGAGGGGACAAGAGGGGTCAAACCGCTGCTTACAGAACCTTAGACAGACACCAAGTCTCCTGCAGGTTGCTCTCCTAGAAACAGGGCCCGTTTGCATGTCATACCTGCATGTCACATCCGCCATCCCTTCATGCCCTCTGTGGTGCCTTCTGCCTGGAGCCTCAGCACGAGGAAGGCTCAGGCAGGAGGATCCCTTGACTCCATGAGTTGTAAGACCAGCCTGGACAACACTGTGAGACCCTCATCCCAAATAAGTGAATAAACAAACAAAATAAGGCATATTTAAAAAGTAACCTCTGCATATTCTCCTGCGTGCTTTAAATAGCCTCTAACATTAATTAATGCATATTCTAATGTTATATATCATAGCACTCAATACAATGTAAACTCTGTGTAAGACTACATTCTCTGTATATTTTAGAGAAAATGGGGTGTTCGGTACTGATGTGGCCATGGTAGGTTTAACTATCTGAGTTTTCAGGTTTCACACAGGGAAGCTGAACCGCCTTTTTGAGAAGTGGTGTGAGCAGCTGCCCATGGCTCAGTGGCTTTGGGACAAGAGAATCCATCCTGGGGAAACCTTACAGACCCAGCCCCACCACCAGGAGGACCCAAAATAGAGTGTGAAACCCAACACTAGAATGCCCTCTGTGATGATTCAGTGACAACCACAGCCATGTGGGACCTCAGTTTCCCGGTAGCCTCATCCCCACAGTAGGAGAAAACCAGCTGGGTAAGCTCCTGCCTCAAGCTCACTTTCCACTGAAGTGTGTCAGGGGTGGGGGGTGGGGGTGGGGGAATGGGGGTGGGAAGCAAAGGTTGGATCTGACGTTCAGATCTTATCGGATTTCTTAGGAATTTTGTTCCGGCAGAAGGAAGCAGAATAAAGCCAGATGCTGAACTCTGAGGAGGATGCCTCATGAAATCCAGCTCCCTTTATCCTGACGTGGAAGTAAGTTGACTCAACCAGTTTCCTGCCTGGTCTTTAACAACAAAACTGTGGGGTTCCCAGACCCTGCTGGGGGACAGCCAGCTTCAGCCAATGGCTGCTCTCTATTGGGAGTTCCTCTGATTGGTTGCCTTCTCTCTTGAGTCCTCAGACTTTGGGTGGAGGGAGTGGAGAGTTATAAAAAGCAGCAGAAGAAAGGCCCATGGCATATCAGGAGCATTAACTGCAAAGTGGGCCATGTGGTTCTCAGAACGGAACTGTAGAGTGGCCTGAGTGTGAGACCCATCTGGGCTGCGCCCCACCCACAGGCTGTGACCATCGGGGACTCCTCACACAGGAAATGTTAAGAATGGTGGTGAAATTGTCCTTTCAATCATCCCTACCAAGGCTCATATATTACTGAAGAAAGCCAAGGAATGTTTTTTGGGGAAAGAATAGTATAAGTATTTGTTCTTTCAATCCCAATTTGGTTATTGATTTATTGAAACATTTTAACATTTGTGCTAGGCACTAAGGATTTTCAAAATGAAGCAAAGTTGGCAACCTGCCCTCCGTAGCCTACCATATTGTGGGGAAGATAGATAAATAGAAATGCAATAAAAAAAAAAAATGTTTGCTAACAGGTATGTTTATGAGGTGCTCAGGGCTGCTTTGGGTATTCCGGAGGAAAGTCTGGAGCTTTCTAAGAACTCTGTTGAGAACTGAGGTAGGGCTCAGATGACTGGAGGCAGCAAGCGACAGGCAGAGAAGGAAGTGTGCTTCATGCTGCTGAGCATCTGTTTATCCGGAAGGCGAGCCCCGCCTCCAGCCCCCCAATCTGAACACTGGGAAATGCCTAGGTCTCGGTGTTGGAGTGGCCCATGTTGTTCTTATAGCCATAGCTGGCTACTGACGATGGCTTTCATTTGCTTGATAAAGCCTGAAGGTTTTGGTAATGACTATTCCTTACAAGGTCAGAGCTTTCCAGGAGAGGAGGCAGGACATGAAAAAACCATCACCCCAGAAAACACTCATATTTGTTTCATAAAATCCCAACGTTTCCCAGACACCCCCACTGCTAGCCATGTATACATTCCAGATTGGCAGTTCCCTCCTTGGCCCTAGCCTGAGTGGGGCCAGGATGTTTCAGTCCAGCAGGCACAGGACTGTATGGAGACATTAAAAATCCAGGACAGACTTTAATTTTCTGTGGCGACTATGAGATGAGGGCACAGTATGGACAGGAATCTTTGCCCAGATTTGTGGCCTGGTCATCCTGAATGTGGCAAAATAGAAGCATCTTGTATTTTTGATAAGGCCACTGATAGCCAGAGGAGTGGTGATCTGCCACAAGGGCATGATTGGCACCTCCCACCCCCACCCCCTATCCCCCCACCCTCACCCCTCTACCCCCCATCTCCTAACCGCCCCTCCCCCTCACCAGACAGTTTCTCTGTGTAGCTCTGACTGTCCTGGAACTCACTCTGTAGACCAGGCTGGCCTTGAACTCACAGCGATCCTCCTGCCTCTGCCTCTGGAGTGCGGGGGGGGGGGGGGGGTTTAAAGGCCTGCCCCACCACCCAGCTTGACATTCTTTTCTCTGTACCAGATCAGTCTCAGGTGACTCCCCAGTGTTGGCTTGTGTGTTCACGGTTGCCTTGAGCTGGTGCCTGAGGCAGAGAGGAGGCGTGTTGATGAGATGGGTACATCTTGGTCTGTATCGGACAGGAGGAGTGAAGACGGGTGTGTGGGCACACAAGGTCTGTGCATTGCTGCCTTAAAGCAGTAGCTTTACAATGAAGCAGAATCCTTTCCCAGAGGGTTTTGCAGGATGATTACTAGGATAAGGATAAAGCGGGGGGGGGGGGGGGGGGGCGGCACATGGGGGGGGGCAGGGAGCACTTAATACAGGCACAAAATAAAAGGGATACCACCCCAAAGTCTGTAAACAAATTAAGACATATTTTTTTAAAAAATGAATACCAAAAGGTTCTGATGAAAACGTTTAAAAATGTTACAGAAAGACGGAACTGGCATGGTTATGGGTTCTCTCCTCCCAATCCCGGGCCTGGACTTTCGAACCCAAGGATTGTATGCCTTCAAAGTCTCAAACCTGTACATAAGCAACACCTGCCAATTTCAGTGAAATCTGAAGCTGGACATTGCTGAGCGAGTTTTTGTAGCTGCCCAGGACGGTGCTCAGGAAGTAAGAGCTACTCAGCCTTCGGAAACTCCATCCGGCGAGCCTGTCCACTTCTGCTCGAGGAATTAGTGTTGGCAGTGACCCAGACTTTCCACCAGGTGGCACTCTTGCTCCAACCAGGTGTTTCAGCAAAGTGGACACTTGGCCAAACTAAAACCAAAACTGGGCTATTATAGTGTGACTTGAACAGACACACATGGGGGGGGGGGAGGTGGGGTAAATGCTGTGATGTGAGAAAGGCTGGAAGGATATTCTGGAAAGCATGGAGCAAGGTAGGACCTGATCTGTGACCGCAGGTTGTGCTGTTTCCTCAGCAGGTGAGAAAACTGAGATTCTTAAAGCCTTTTTGGTTCTCTGATGCACTGAAAACTTCACATGTGACAGGGGTAGTAACACAGGATTAGTGGGCTTCTGGGAAGTCTAGCCTGATGGTAACAAAAAAGGCACCAGAATGGGAAAGTCCTGAACTGTTGGTTCTGTCGCCTGCTGGTGATCGTGACTGGGCCTTTACCTCACCTGAGTTTCAGATCTTTAGCTAGAGATTTTTTTTTTTTTTTTTGTAGCTAGACCCTGGAGAGCCGTCAATAGATGGATGCACATAGGGGTCCATATGGTACCTGGTACATAGTAGATGGTCAATGAACGAGGTATCACTGTGGAGTTTTAGGTGAAGCCGGCGCAGCTGACCTTGGTGGCTATCCTCCCTGACTGTGTATTAATTAAGAAGGTGACCTCAGGGTGACCTGGACAAAAGAACTTGATAATGAACCCCCAGTTCCAGAAGACTCAAGAAGAGGAATTTCCCACCTGGATAGAATTTCACAGGTGTGATTTTTGAACCAGGAAATCAGGCTGCATTCCTGGGCTCCCCAGCAGAGCTGTCTCACCCCCAGGAACTTGGAAACATCTGACCCCCACGTGACTGATGCCACTTAATCTGTGCATTCTTGTGGAAAGTATCCATTTACCAAGACGTGTAGCAGGGCCTTCCCACTGGTCCACCTGTCAAGCCCCCGCCTAGAGGCACCCATGTCAACAGCTCCTGTTCATAAACCTGACCTTACACCTCATGCCAACCACTGCATTTTGCCATTGTTTTGTTTTGAGGCATGGCCTCATGCCGTGTATGGTTCAGGCAAGCCTGAAAGTCACTGTGTAGCCCAGATGGCTTTGAGAGTGCTGGACTTATAGGTCCTGGGATTAAAGGCATGCGTCACCACCACGCCGAGCTTATGTATCCTCTAAAACTACCTAAAAAGGAAAATGAACCCATTTTACAGATCAGTAAACTTAGGTGTGAGGAAACATTACCAGGGCTCCTTCTGCCAAGAATTAGTGTAAATCAGCCAGTTAACTGTCTGCTGATGTGACGTGCCAGTGGACAGCAACTCTAGACAATTAAAGACAGTTTCTTAGAGACCTGGGTCTGGGAAAATCTCAATTGATGCCCTTTTCTTGAAAATATAAAGAGATATTTGTAGAGACAGACAGGCATAGAACACACATGCTTTCTAAGTGCTGCAGGCTCAGTCCTTGGGGGTCATGACAGAGTTTGTTTGTTTGTTGTTGTTGTTATTTTTTGTTTTCTTGTTGCTGTTGTTTGAGGCAGGGTTTCTCTGTGTAGCTTTGGCTGTTCTGGAACTTGTGCTATAGAACAGGCTAGCCTTGAACTCATAGTAAGAAATCTGCATGTTTCTGCCTTCTGAGTACTGGGATTAAAGGTGAGCACCATTGTCCAGCTGCCATACACAATATTGGGGACAGCTCGTGCCACCCACACGAGTCTGGGATCCCCTGGAGCGGATCTGGCTAGATTCTGCACCAAGTTCCTTTGCTAGTCGGCCGGAACCATCTCCTTTTTCAAAGGGAGACTGTGGAACAAAGAGATCAGCTTGATCTTGGCCTCTAGGAAGAAGAGCAAATGGTGTCCTCTCAAAGGAAAACAAAAATGTCATCCCTCCAGCAAGGAAATGTGATCTTCCAGTTGCCAACTGGGAAAGACAGACACACACAGTTTGGAGCCGACTTTGAGAGGCCTCCCTGCCTGAAGCCAGCAGGAGAGCCCTGAAGACCAGTGAGTTTCCACACCACAGGTTTGGTTCCCTCCCAAAGGCAGTCATCACTTCTCTGTGCCTAAGAAGCTCAGCTTAGGCTAAGGACACTTTCCCCATTCCCAAAGGATCTTCTTTATTAGCCTGAATGGGTTTTAATTACTCAGTGAGGGAGCAAGCCTTTCTCTCGGACCAAAGCTATTTTGTCTGATTAGCTCAATGAAAATTAGTTTTAAAACTATGTAGTAAGTATAAACAGTTGTTACAAATCGATCTCAGCAGATGCACCAGGGCTCACATGGGGCTGTTAGAGGACAGCCTGAGTGAGTTGGTTCTCTTTTTCTACCATGTGGGTTTAGAGAACCTAGCCTGCTAGACTTGGTGACAAGCGTTCACCTACTGAGCCATCTTGTCAGCCCTGTCTAATCTAAAGTGCCACCTGAGGGTTATGGATTCAGACGAAAAGAAAAAGAATTCATTTTGTACAGGAAAAACAAAAGTATTAAAATGGAAATAAACCAAGGTAAAGTAAAAAAATAAAAATAAAATAAAACCACTACCGTCTCTTGGGGACATTGGTGCATTGAAAGATGTTTTCTACTCTTAAATGGCATTTCAGTGACTCATCTTGTTACGGTAACAATATCTGCAACTTAAAGAAGGAAGGAAGGAAGGAAGGAAGGAAGAGTCCCTTTTAGCTCCCAATTTGAGGGTGCAGCCCATTGTGGTGGGGAGGTGTGATGGAAGAAAGTAAGACAGCTACTGGCTACTGCATGCCCAAACTTAGGAAGCAGAGAGGTGCCAATGTTTATTTCAACTTGCTTTCTCCTTTAACTTTCAGCCTGGGACCCCAGCCCATGGACTGTACTGTTCCTACGGAGCATCCTACCTCATTAAGCTAAAGAAGATAAGCCTTCAAGAGACGCCCAGGATCTGCTTTCAAGAGGACTCTACGTCCTGTCACGTCAACAAGCCACATGAACCAGGCAACCACTTGCAGAAGAGCTCGGTGGAAGGGCCGCACCTAAGGTCTTCATCCTTGGTCTCCAGCGTGGGATGAAATCCTGCTTGCAGATTTACTGCTGTCTGATTTCCTCCCTCTATCTGCTCCTTTCATATTGCTGTGACCACAAGATCTGAGAGAAAGAGTGTAAGAAGAAAAGTTTATTTTTGACTCTTGGCTTCAGGGTGGGGCAGACATGGCAGCGGGAGCATAGGACGGAGGACCCTCAGGTCACGGTGGGCCAGGGCTAGAGGCTGAGCTCTTTTCTGAGGCCTGACTGAAGCAAACTCCTTCCATTAGCCTCCCAAAATAGTACCACCGGATGGCGGGTAAGCATTCAATATTTGACCCTTAGGAGACACTTCAAACTTGAACCATACTATCCTACCACGGGGCGCAAAGGCTCATGGGCATCTCATGACACAAAGTGCATCTTGCCTATTTGCAGTCTTTCCTGTAGTCTTACTTGTTCTAACATTGTTGCAGAGTCCAGTGTCTCTTCTGAGACTCAAGGGAAACTCTGGGCTGTGAGCCATTCAGCCAAAGCCGAAATGATATATAAGACGGCATAGGCTGAATATGGCTGTTCTAAAGGGACTAACAGAGGGATAGAAAAAAGATGGAATGAAAGCCAGACCGAAACCCAGCATGACAACCATTAAATCCTGTAGCTTCTTGGCCAGTGTCAGGCACATGCAGCCCCTGAGTGCACACTTGGTTGAACCAAAGAAAATACTTCTAGTCAGCACTTTTCTAGGAGGGCTTTAATTTTTTTTTATTTAAACTTTTTTTTCCATCTATTTTGATCATATTTTTTTTCTCTGCCCCAGCTTCTCCCAGCTTCTCCCAGCTTCTTCCCATCTCCCTATTCCATACAACTTCATGCTTTTTCTCTCTTAAGGGGTGGGGGGGGGGACAGGCTGAGGCAGAGGCAGGCAGATCTCTGTGAGTTTGAGGCCAGCCTGGTCTACAAAGCAAGTCCAGGACAGCCAAGGCTACACAGAGAAACCCTGTCTCCAAAAACCAAAAAACCAAAAACCAAACCAAACCAAAACAAACAAACAAACAAAAAAACCAACCAAAACCAAATACAAAAACAAAAAAAGGCTGGAGAGATGGCTCAATGTTAAACACACTGACTGCTCTTCCAGAGGACCAGGCTTCAAATCCCAGTACCCACATGGCAGCTCACACTGTCTGTAAGTCCAAGATCTGACACCCTCACACAGACATACATACAGGCAAAACACCAATGCACATAAAATAAATATAAGTAAAGAAAGAGGAAATCAGAACAAACAAACAAAAAAGGAAAACAAACTCAAAAGAAAAAAAATAACAAATAGAACAGCACAACTCCCACTCACACAAACATGGAGTCTGTTTTGTGCTAGCCAACTACTCCTGGGCATGGAGTCCTGTCTGGAGTGCATCACTCCACTGAAGAACACGGCCATCCCCTCTCTCAACTGGTTCGGCTGCAACTAGCTTGTTGGTTAGGACAGGACCCTGCATCCACTTTCCCGCCTCAGTGCTTGTCTTTTGTCTGGTTTGTAGCTCCACAGGTGTTGTTCCTGCTGTTGCCATCTCTGTGAACTCATATGTGCATCAGTTCTGCCGCGTCTAGAAGAACCTGTTTAGGAAGGCACTTTTGTTTGTTTGTTTGTTTTTTGATCCAGAGTCTCTCTGTGTAGCCTTGACTGTCCTGGACTTGCTTTGTAGACGGGCTGGCCTCGAACTCACAGCAGTCCACCTGCCTCTGCCTCCAGAGTGCTGGGATTAAAGGCATGTGCCACCACATCCGTCAGGAAGGCTCTTTTTTAAATCTCCTTTTTAAAGGAAATCTTTCAAATGAGTCTGTACTTTTACAGCACAGAGCCTTCAGGGGGTGGAGTCCCACCTCCACTCCTGTTTCTTAGCACCGGTGCAGCCTCTTGAAGGATGCTAACCCTGGTTAACAGATTAGCTGCTTTATCTATAGTGGCTTTACCTCCAACTTTGGATAAACTGGTGTTCTCTTTGTCAAACTGCGTGTTTCCCCATATCTTTCTGCTCAGTTTTGTTTAGAATCCCCACTATAAACCTTGACTGAAAACAGCCAAAATGACGCTGCATTCACCTGAATGATGTGAAGTTTTGACATTTTTTTTCAACCAAATAAACTAGGCCCCAATTTTAAAAACCAGCTTCAAACAGGTGTGGCAGTGCATGCCTTTAATCCCAGCACTCAGAAGGCAGAGGCAGGTGGATCTCTGAGTTTGAGGCCAGCCTGGTTTACAAAGTGAGTCCCAGGACACAGAGAAACCCTGTCTTGAAAAACTAAACCAAACCAACAACCAACCAACCAACCAACCAACCAACAAACAAACAAACAAACAAAGCCCCAGCTTCACTTCAAGTTTTAAGACCTTGGAAGAATATAGACACATTCCTTGCCATGGTATAACATAAGTGACTTGAGATCTGGTTCCCAGTACAGTCCCTGTGCCTCTCTGCAGCCTGTGAGCCTGCCCTTTGCTGTCAGCGGCCTGGGTCTTCCACACTCTCAGCAGAATCATCCACTAAGCTCCCTTCACAGCATTTTAGGCTTCTCTAGCCCACTGCTCCAAACTTTCAAATTCCTCCCACAAACCAGTTCCCAAGCCTGAGCAGTGTGCCTCTGGGGGGACGATCACAGAAATCCCCCCACTTCCCTGCTGTTTTCTGTGTTACTTCCTTGAACAGCACTCTGCCCAGTGTGATATCCAGGCAGATACAAGCAGCGGTGGAGGCGCAGGGAGGGTATTGCAGAGCTCCCTGCAGGAGCGGTCCAGTCGGGAGGCTCCATAACAGAGCAGGATGCAGAGAGCCGCCTCCAGAGGCTCTTAACTGGGCACCTGCTTTGCGTTCTCTGCCCACTTCCTTCTCAATACCAGGTCTGACATAGAGCAGATCTCAGCCAAGAGGTTGTTGATTAAAAGTTTGTGTTTGGGGAGCTGAACAGAGGACTCAGTAAGGAAGAGCATTAAGTATTAAGACCAGAATTTGGATCCCATAGTGCACATAAAAAGCTAGGCATGGCTATGTGTGTGCCTCTAACCCCAGTGCTGGGGGGGGGGGGGGGTGGGGGTGGGGGAAGAGTAGAGAGGTTGCGTGAGAGACCCTGTCTAGAAGGAGCGAACAGGAAAGTAATAAAGCAAGAGACTAGACGTCTTTCTCTGACTTCTGCCAACATGCATAGGCATGCACACATGAACATATGTGTGTACCAACACTACACATACATACCAAAGCCCTGGTTTTCTTTATTTTTTAAAAAACAAAAAACAAACAAACAAACAAACAAACAAAACCCTGAAAAATCCCAAATGCTGTAAGTTGCTTCTGCTTGAAATCCACAGAGATCACTAGTGCTTTTCTGAGTCAGCTATGAGTCTGAATAAGCTCAGAAAACCAGGAGCTAACTGCAGGGGTGGGGGCTGGGGGAGAGGGGGCTGGGAGGGTTGCCATCAGATTCTGCAGGGGACAGAGGGAAGGCTGGGGGGAGGAGGGAGTGGGGAGAATGGAAGGAGGACTCATCCAGCAGCTGGTCCAGCTGTGTGGCCTCTGCTCTCCTCCCTTTTCTTCACCTTCTGGCCCTCAATTGCTCTTTGAACAGCTCTGCATTTATGGCCACTTGGACAAGCCCTGGCATTGTTCGCCTCTAGTATCGGGTCAGAGGCCTTATAGGAATGGCATGGTTCTACTTCCTTAAATAGTGACTTGGGAATGAAATGAGTAACCATGTCTTTAATTAGCCATACCCCAGAGGCCTGCAGGGCGCTGGTAGATGGTGGGCTCCCGGCCAAGATCAGCACTGTGTGGCTGGTATTTGGTCCAGGGGGGTCAGTGGGATGTATTACCGCCACCCCGCCCCCTCCTCTATTGTCCTATTGCTTCTACTCCACTCTGCCACAATGTCACCACGAAGGGTGCCCTGGAGCTGAAGAGAGGAGAGTAGGCAGCCTTCCTGAGCATCTAGCAGGGCCTGGGCACTGTGCCAGACAGGGGAAAGGGCAAGGGCAAAGATGGAAGGACGGGAGCCAAAGAAGGCTAAGCCCAGGCCACCTAGTCTCGGAGTGGCCATGCTGTTAAATCATAGGGGTCACAGGGACCCAGAGAAGCTTCATATAGCTGCAGGCCCTTCCCGGCATTTCACACTCTGTAAACACTCCACAGGGCTGTTCCTACCACAGCCTCCTCCTTCTTTCTGTCTTTCTTTTTGTTTTTCGAGACAGGGTTTCTCTGTGTAGCCTTGGCTGTCCTGGACTCACTTTGTAGACCAGGCTGGCCTCGAACTCACAGCGATCCCCCGGCCTCTGCCTCCCAAGTGCTGGGATTAAAGACGTGCACCACCATGCCTGGCTCACCCTGTTGCTTTCAAATACTCACCCTTATTGTGCCTGAACACTAGTCCTCAAAACCTCCAGGGACCTGCCAGCCCTCTACAACATACAATCTCTCTCTCTCTCTCTCTCTCTCTCTCCCTCTTGGAGAGAAAATATCTTTGCAGTCCCGCTTTGTATGGCCACTTTTCCTTCTATCTCCTCAGTTCCCTCTCTGAGTTCAAGGGGACCAGACCCTGGAGCAGAGACAGCAAAGAAGACGCTGACTGACTGGGAATGCTTGTGAGCTTAAGGGTGCTGGAAGTGTGGGAGCAAGAGAGTGAGCAGAAATGCCTGGGACCCCACAAACCTCCACACCCCAGAAAAGCTGCAGCTTACTGTTGAGAGAAGATGAGGAGTGGCCACGAGAAACAAACTCCCATTCAGAAGGAACAGAATGAGCAAAGGAATTTGGAAAGAAATTGGGTGGTTACTACAGCCATGTTTTAGCTTCTGATGTCTGTGACTGTGGAAAAGGGTCAGAGCCCTGTCTTCTCTGCTGTTTAGACTGAAATGCTAGAGTCCACTCAGGCTGAGACAGAGACGGTTTCTCCAGTCCATGCTCCACACACCCTGTATCACCCCCACCTCCAAGGAATGAGGGAGCATCTTGGGCAGGTCTGGGCAGGGCAGGTGGAAAGCATGACTGTAAATGAGGCTTTGGCCACAATCCCTTGCAGCGTGCTTGTAACTGGAGGCACAGGCCTTCAGGAGCTTGCGTCTTAAGTGTTCGGCTGGGGCTCTTCATGCCTTCACTCTCCTCTACCTCTTGACCGTGCTTGCTGATTCCTGCTTCTGGGATTTTACATAATATGCTATCCTGGAATCGTGTTTTAAACAGCGCTTTGTGGAAATAGCATTGCTGGAGGCTAACGCTGCACCACAAACGCCACAAAGTAATCTCTGGAGACACCGAGTGTGGTCCAGGACCAGCAGCAGCATCCCTTGGGAACTTGATAGAGATGCAAGCTCTGGGGACCTACTAGTGGGTGGGGTTCTGCCACCTGAATTCTTTAAAGCCCTATGGTGGGTCTGACTTTTGAGCATGCTCCAATGAATAAGATGGCTACTTTATGCCATCAGATAGAACCCTGAGTTCACAGACATTCCAAGGCACCAAAAGTACCTTTTGCCCACAGTCCTAAAGTCCCCTTTGCCCCTTGCAATAGAGGCTGTTGGTTGACAAGCACCAGAGGCACAGATGTGATTTCTTGGCAGGCTAATGAACCTTTGCTCTCCAAGGTGAGTGGGGGTGGGGTAGGGGGAGTAGGCAGGGCTTTACAAGGATGGGAAGGATAGGGAGGTGGGGAAGGGTGGGGTAGGGGACTTCCGATGGGGTCAGGTGACCTTCACAGGAAGGGTTTCAGTTCCAGTACAATGACTGTGAAGGAATGCTTCCATTCTGAGCTGTAGGATGTCCTGGGGGGTGGGGGGCTGGGCACCTCCCTCCCTTCTCGGAAGTTGCCACACCTAATTCTCTAGCATGCAGGCCAGGAAGAGGAAATGGACTGTGACAGAAGTGGGAGAAGTTCAAGCGCTCGGTGAGGGACTTTCTGAGGACAGAGCCTGCAACCAATTTCCAGTGTGTTGCGCAATCTCCCTTGGACATCTGTCCTCGGGGAAGGGAGTCGGACAGCTAATTGTGGAACCTGAAGGGACTTTGGTCCTGGCTTCTTAATGCTGTAGATCTGTGCTCCTGGGGAAATTACTCAACCTCTCAGGGCCACTTAGCATGGGAGTCATAGCAGGACTGACCGAAGTCTGGGTGGGTTGACTTTGGGTGATGTCCCAGGTAAGTTCTGGCCAGCGCCGGGCTATAACAGGTCACTAAGCCTTCGGCAGGGCCTGGAGTAGTGCAGACACTGTACTCCACACGTGCCTACTGAACGAAGGGTGGATCCGAGGTCTCCAACTGAAGTAGCTGGAAGACCACCAAAAATATACTCTGCAGCTATTTCAGATCCCTTGACGGCCAGCACAGTGTGGTATTACCAGGATCCTGTTCCCAGAGCTTAATGGAACTCTAGACAGGTTTTCTCGTGGCGTTTCCCATTGCTGGATGGATGTCTTCTTTTCTGGTCAGTTATCTGCCAGTACAGTGGTTGTGGGGAAGCAGTGGGGCTCAAATGTCTTCCCAAGGCTGAGGTAGGAAACAGGTAAAAAGAACAGGAAAACGAAGTTTCTTGGGTAGAATAACAAGGCTTGCAGGAAGCCGCATTTCCCAGCAGAACTCCCCGGAAGCTGGTTGGAAGGCAACTATGGCTCCTTCCATGTGTGCAGAGCAGCACTGAGCTTCTGCAGGTGAAGGTCCCAGCTTGCTGTTGGGTCTGTCTTTCACAGTGCGTTGGCTGGGATGTAGTTCCCAGGCAGGGCTGCTCATGGGAAGGGAGTCTGAGTCTTTTCGTAGAAGCGGTACACACGGGGACGTTCAGCTTTAATACCATCGTAACTGTCTAGAGATCCGTACATTTCATAGACCTTGACCATGCTCATGGCTCCGGCCCCAGAGTTGACCTTAGGCATTTTACAGTGCCCCAGAGCAGACACAGGTCATGCAGAACAAGGAGGCTGGAAGAGCCCTTGGAGGTCCCCTTTCTTCAGAGTCCTCCAGCCTCCCACAGAACAGGAACCAGCAGCAAAAAAAGTCTGGAACCTATGCCTCTGGACTTTTCCCAAGTGGCCACAGGGTCCCTGCAATAGCTCTTCCCTCACCTCCCGTCCCCCTGCAGGGACTTAAAGGTCACCTCTGTGATGGCTGGATATTCCCTTTGTGGCCACCATTAGAAAGTTCAGCCTGTGAGACAAGCTTTAAAGAAAAACTGGTATTTAAAAAACAGGAACTTGCAAAATACATTAACTGGGGAAGTGGGTGATTATTTGTCTCTACTATATATAGGAGAGAGTCAGTTTATAACAGAATTATTTTTGTATGCTGTTTTTGCCAGAGCAGCCGGCTCGTCTCCTGATGCCAGTATGCAACTATTTTTTTTTTTTTTCCTTAATAGCATTGCCTCCCCTCCATAGGACAAGTCATAAACTGTTCTAGATCTTTCTTGGTCTTTTGTGGCTGTTCCTGGTACCTGAGAAAGAGTTCAATACCCAACAAGGTCCAGCATGCTCTCCTGGGCTGGCTGCATGCAGCCTGAAGTAGACGGAGCATGTGGGTTTCCTAGCTGCAGCTCATCCAGTTCCTCCCAAGGGACACTCTGCCTTCCTCCCTGGGAAGTGGCCAGTGATTAAAGAGCCAGAAGAGCGTGTGCTCCCCACCTGGCCTTCTCATCCCTCTGCTGGAATGATCTGTGTAGAGTTGGAGGTCGCCTGAGGTAGTTCTTAATGCACCCGAGGAAGAGCGGCAAAGTGACGTTTGACCAAAGCCTGAGACACAAGGGAATGTGCTTGGTACCCCGTCGTCTGCCTCTCTGCCTTTCAGGCTTGCTTCACTGGTTTATCTGCTGTGATGGAGTCCTAAGTGTGCATCTAAAGGAAGTTATTTTTAAATGAAGCTTATGTCTCTGAGGATCGTAAGGGTTCAGCTGCTCAGCCAGAGGACCAGCTTTCTAGACTTGGCACCCACAATGTCTGGCTAGCCTCATTCCCAGCAAGTCGTCACCACACCCAGGGTTGGGCACACTGGAGAATGTGCATTTGTCTCTGCAGCCTTGGCTCACACTTTGACAGAGGTCAGGGTATCTCTGTCCTTTGTACAGGTCACCAACCCCTAGAGAAGATTTTAAAAATGTCTTCTCTTTACCTAGAGAAGACAACAGATGCTTACTCTGCATGGATGGACAGATGGATGGATAGGTGGACAGATGGGTGGATGGACGGACGGACAGACGGCTGTCTGTCTGTCTGTCTCTTACCCTTCCTGATCTATTTCATTTGGGTAACTTTACTGAGTGCTTCTTCCATGCCAGACTTTATTCTAGACACATGGCATGTACCAAAGCTAATTTAAAAAAAGGGGGGGGGGGTGGTGGTGGAGAGATGACTCAGCCGTTAAAGGCTAGCTAGGCTCACAACCAAAAAAAAAAAAAAAAAAAAAGAACCCAGGCGCACAGTGGTTGAGATGTGAAATGAAGTAGTCAGGGCTAACCTTGGGCAGTTTATTTGATCCAAAGCTTTATCAGATAATTTCCTCTGGTGTTTTGGCTTTATCCCTTTTGCTTATATGTATATACGTAGACACATACAAGTCACATATATGCCATAGCCACATCATATACATGTCTGCTCAGCTTCTGACACATAATAGATGTTTAATAAAAAGTAGCCAGTTGGTGCCAGAGATATGGCTCATCAGAGAAGAACACTTGCTGCTTCTGAAGCATTCTTGAGCTCAGGCCCCAGCACCCATGTAGGGTGGCTCATCTCTATCTGCTCACAGAATCCCAGGACCTTCTGGCCTCCAAGGGCACTGGCATGTCTCTCTCTCTCTCTCTCTCTCTCTCTGTCTTTCTGGTTTTTTGAGACAGGGTTTCTCTGTGTAGCCTTGGCTGTCCTGGACTTGCTTTGTAGACTGGGCTAGCCTCAAACTCACTGCGATCCACCTGCCTCTGCCTCCCGAGTGCTGGGATTAAAGGCGTGCTCCACCACGCCCAGCATCCCTCTCTCTCCCTGTCTCTCTGACTCTCTCTCTCCACTCTCATACACACTTGCAAAAAAAAAAAAAAAAGAAATAGAAACAAAATTAAAACAAATTATTTTTTAAAAAGTCACCAGATGGGAGCCTGGAGAGATGGCTCAGTGGTTAAGAATACTTTCTGCTCTTCCAAAGGACCTGGGTTCAATTCGCAGTACCCACATGGCAGCTCACAGCTGTCTGCAACTCCAGTTCCAAGGCATCTGACACCTAAATACCAAAACACATGAAATAAAAATGAATAAAATTAATTTTTTTAAAAAAAGTCACCAGGTGGGTGGGTGAATGTTTAATAATTGATTTGTTGAAGAAGATTATTCCCCTCAGACGTATTTGAACATGTGCATTGCCCTAGCTAGGAATTCTGCTGTGATAAACACCAAGACCTGAATGCATCTTGGAAAGAAAAGGGTTGATTTTACCTTACACTCCCAGGTAACAGTCCATCACTGAGGGAAATCAGGGCAGGAACTCATGCACGGTAGGGACTTGGAGGCAGGAACTGAAGTAGAGGCCGTAGGGGAGTGCTGCTTGCTTCTCAAGGCTTGCTCAGCCTGCTTTCTTGTACTACCCAGGACCTGTCATCCAGGGATGGCCCTGCTCACTGTAGGTAGGCCCACCTACATCAATCATTACTTAAGAAAATGCCCCACAGGCTTGCCCACGGGCCAGTCTTGTGGGTGCATTTCCTCAGAAGAGGATCCCTCTTCCCAGATGACTCTGGCCTGTGTCACATTGACATAAAACTAGTCAGCACACACACTACTTCAGGTAGCAAATGCCTTTAAGCACTTAATGAAGGGCATTCCCTCTTGAGTTAGGCACCGGAGCTTAGCTGTTCCAGCAGTCTCTATGAATAGCATATTGTCAAGCATGGTGCTCCCGTCTGTAAAGGAACAGCTTTTTCTAAACATGGATTCTTCCAGCCTGGCCAGACATGCCCTGGGTAATGTTTCTGCTTCACTGAGGGGTGGGGGCGGGCTGTTTAACGCTTGGGTTTTTGTTTTGATTTGTTTAAAGATGCTAATGTCAGCCGGCCGTGGTGGCGCACGCCTTTAATCCCAGCACTCGGGAGGCAGAGGCAGAGGCAGGCGGATCGCTGTCTCGAAAAACCAAAAACCAAAACAAACAAACAAATAAAGATGCTAATGTCCTTCTACCAAAAGCGATGCTCTATTGACCGATAGGCTCTCAATGGGGCTTAAGCAGATAAATCCCTAACCCAGGAAGAAGGGCAGGTATGAGGTCCCACCTTGCGGATACTGGCTTGCTCCCTTTGGAGGAGAGAGACACCCCTTTCTGCACTCTTTTCGCTCTTTTTTCTAGCATGGGACACAGTCAGCCTTGTCTGCTGAGAACCTTAGAAGGACCCCTTTCTATGTTACCCATGGAATAACTTCTTCTCCTTTTCTTTCTTTCTTTTTTTGTTTTGTTTTGTTTTTGTTGTTGTTGTTTTTGTTTTTCAAGACAGGGTTTCTCTGTGTAGCCTTGGCTGTCCTAGACTCACTTTGTAGACCAGGCTGGCCTTGCACTCACAGCGATCTGCCTGCCTCTGCCTCCCGAGTGCTGGGATTAAAGGAATGCACTACCATGCCCGGCCTGAACCGCCTCTTCTCAAGCCCTTCCCATTGGCCAGTGACCATGCTTGGTCTACTGTCTCAGCAATTCTGGAAAGCAGTTGTCACTGTCCACTTACTGGAGATGAAGATACAAACACTTAGAGGGGGCAAGCCTACCACAGTTGCCAGGGTGACAAACTTGGCAAAGTCAGAACCTCAACTCAGGGTTTTTTGGTTCCAAAAGTTGAGCATTTAACCACTAAGAAGGGTGATTTTTTTTCCCCCTGGAAAACAGTACAGTGTTCAAGAGAATAATCCCACTGTGGTAATGTGGGAGTGCAGGAAGAGGTAGATTCTCTCATAATCCAAGCTCCTATGACAACAAAGAAGGACAAAAGTGCATCTCACCTGCTGGCTGAAATGGGTATGAGGCAGGAAAGATGGGACAAACTCAAAAAAGCTTGGGCGAGTCCAGATTACAGAAGGGGTGTCTTCATGGACTCTGGTGCCCCATATTTGACCATGTCCCCTTGATGGGGAGGCCTGGTGGCACTCAGAGGAAGGATAATAGGCTACCAAGAAGAGACTTGATACTCTATGAGCATATACAGAGGGAGGAGGTCCCCCTCAGTCACAGTCATAGGGGAGGGGAGTAGGGGGGAAATGGGAAGGAGGGAGGAATGGGAGGATAGAAGGGATGGGATAACAATTGAGATGTAATATGAACAAATAAATAAATAAATAAAATTTTAAAAAAGAAGTGTCTTTCCCTTTGCAGTTTCCCTTCCCTTTCTATTTCCTTTATCTTTCTTCTCCTCCCTTGTCCCTCCCCTTCTCCTCCCTTTATTTTTATTTTTAATTATATGTGTTTGTATCTGTCTGTTGGGAGGATGCCTCTGTGGGTGCTGTTGCCGATGGAGGTTAGAAGAGTGTTGGATTCCAGTAGGCTGGGAACCGAACTTGGGTCCTCTGCAAGAGCAGTATGTACGCTTAATGATGGCTGAGCCATTTCTCCTCCTCCTCCTTCCCTCAAGATACCTCATCTTGAACTCCTCATCCTTCTGCCTCAGTCTCAGTGCTGGCATTAGAGAGGTGCATCAACATGGCCGGCTGAAATGATGTTCGCGTTGTTGATGTCGCTTTGTAACTCATATTTGTCAGTTGCGACTTCTTCCTAAGGGCAGAAAGAGTGTCCTACTCAGTCTTAAGGTGTGTCCGGTTAAATCAAGAGTGGGTAAATGTGGCCTACATAAAGCGAGTCCAGGACAGGCAAGGATACAAAGAGAAACCCTGTCTCAGACAAACAAACAAGTGGGTAAATAATCCAATGTCCTTCATGCTTACGTGCAGGGGTTCAGTCCTTTCTGACCAAAGTTCCGTTTCCCCTCAACCTCTTTAACGATGTGCGAGACCCTGCAGAGCAAGGGGAAGAATCTCTCCTCTGCACACAACACAGGGAAGATGGCGCTTGACCCAGAGTGACATTCAAGGAGCTGCAGTAGCGTTTGGACTCCTTGTTCTGTGACTTTGGGTTTTTGTTTTTGTTTTTTTTTTCCGAGACAGGGTCTCTCTGTGTTAGCTTTGGCTGTCTCTGCCTCCCAAGTGCTGAGATCAAAGGTGTGCGCCACCATACCCAGCGTGACTTTGGATTTTTAAAAGACTTGAAATGTAGGATCATGTCGAGACATTGTGGGATTAATCTTTTTCTCCTTGGCTAGAGTCCTTTACTCATACTGTGTTTCTTTTCTTTCTTTCTTTCTCTTTTTATTTATTTATTTATTTATTTATTTTTGGTTTTTCAAGACAGGGTTAATCTGTGTAGCCTTGGCTGTCTTGGAACTCTCTTTGTAGACCAGGCTGGCCTCGAACTCACAGTGATCTTTCTGCCTCTGCCTCGCGAGTGCTGGGATTAAAGGCATGTGCCACGATGCCCGGTATGATCCATCATTGTTTATCTCTCTTGAAGAAAGATTTTCATCCTACTAGCACTAAAACTTTGCTCTAGTCTGACAATCAGCACTCTCTGTCAGCCACTGTGACCTGAAAAGTCGCCTTCTAAGATGTTGAGAGGCATGTTGTAGAGTTTATAGCAAGGATGGAGAAGTCTGTAGTAGTAACCTGTATCTCTTGCCTAGTATTTCCTGGCCTAGATGGATTTTTAGGGGTTATAACTCTACTCCTAAAGTGTTTTGTTTTGTTTGTTTGTTTCCAATCTTTTGTTAAGAGCACCACAGTCAGCTAGCTTGGACTTGGCTCTCTTAACCCTGGGGGACCTGATGGCAGGTGTGTGAATAACCAGGGAGCCTCTGCCCAGGGCTTGCACAGATTTCCCTGCACTCACCGCCTCTGTCTTCTTATGACAGCTGTCCTTGCACCTGTGCCCTCATGCCCTGCATCAGTGAGAATCATGGGCACGCTTGTGAGTGTTTGATTTTCCTTTCCACCTACCCTTTCTTTGGAGTGCTTGTTTTCTTCGGCAGCATCCTTACTCTCCCTCAAGCCCTGACTACATCCACCAGGGCAAATATATCATGTTTTTCCCCCTTAGACTTTTATGCCCCAAGGCCAGCTCCCAGCAAGACAACCAAGATGTCTTCAACACCGCAGCACTTTCCACCAAATTCATTCCTTGAGTTAATACCTGTTCAAGCAAACAACTGGCTTTTTACACTGGCATTGATGGGCCATCTCCATTCCGAGTTGGACCAAATACGTTTTTCTTTAACATATCTTCTATTCCTATCTACCACTCCAGGAATTAATGGGCATTCTAAATATTGGCTCAATAAATCTCAACGCCCCCATTTCATAGATTTACCCTCTTGTCTTAAGATTTCGAGTTCCGCACACCTAGCAAGTGCATAGTCTCACACACATATGTGGATCTTACCATTGAACCTTTAGATTTGTGTGTTTAGTTCTGAGTTCCTTAGAACCCAGACCATTGGTGGGCAGGAGAGGGGAGGCGGGTCTTAAAGGGAGTGGGGATAATAGAAGACAAATGACATGAAGGAGAGAAAGAATAAGAGGATAGGGAAGAGGAGGGGGTGGGGAGGAATTTTTACTAACACTAAGGATGCTTGCTTTGTAGGCTAGGCTGGTCTCAAACTCTCAGAGATCCACCTGCCCCTGCTTCCTGAGTGCTGGGATTAAAGGTGTGAGCCACCACGCTCAGCTGGCAATTAATTTTCAACATGAGCTTTGGAGGTGCCACTCAATACTAGCAGAGACTCGGGGAATAGATTTCCCCAAGCTACTTAATTACTACGATGCAGAAGTCATGTGTGAGTTACATCTCTCTGGTGTACAAAGCCATACTTCTTTTCCTTGCATAAAGGGTTGATGGGAACTGAACCTATTTATTTAACTGCTTTCAACAAGCCTAAATCTTAAATCTACAAGTGATCACAATAACGCCACTTAAAAACACCCTAAACTTCTGTGCTTGTTTCTTGCTCATGTGTTCATGGGCTGACAACGGTTTGGCGGATGTAGGCTGAGTTCTTCTTGGCAGAGCTCTGCGTTGTGGACAGCATCCAGTTAGCTGCCTGAGTCTTCCACTCTCATCCATCCAGTGTCCCTCCCGGGCATGCCCTTCTTTTGGCAATGGGAGAAATACAAATAGGATGAGTGGAAATACAGAACATCCAGGGCCTCTCGTCTTGGAAGGTGTTCCTCGTTCAGGCTGCCTGAATTCTATTGGCTGGGACAAGTCACAAGCCATCTAACCCAGTCAGGACCACTGGGCTATCAAGGGCACACCATCTTCAGGAGGGTACTTTAAGGTCACATGACAATAGATGCTGATCCTGGGAGGCGCGAGGGGTTGGTGCATGCTTTGAATGTAGGCACTGTGCCATGTGCTTCACCTACATCTCGTTGACACCCTCCCCACCTGTACCACCACCATCCTGTGAAGCTGGATTGTTGTTATCCTTAGTTTCTCTCTCTCTTTTTTTTTAAAGATGTATTTATTTATTATTATCTATACAGTGCTCTGCCTGCACATGCACCTGCAGGCCAGAAGAGGGCATCAGATCACATTATAGATGGTTGTGAGCCACCATGCGGTTGCTGGAATTGAACTCAGAACCTTTGGAAGAACAGTCGGTACCCTTAACCTCTGAGCCATCTCTCCAGTGCCTATTTTTTTTTCAATGAAATAATCTAGATTCAACATGGTAGATCCAAGGACGTAAATGACCTACTAGGTGAATAAAGTCAGTTCCGTCTACACCAAGGCCCATTCAAGTCCACTGAATGAACTGAAAAATGGGATGCAAGAAGAGTCCAGCCATGATTTTCAGGTACCAGAGTTGGCAGGGTAAGCACTAGGAGACACAATGGGATGTATTGTCACTGAGTGAGAGGCAGTGGGCTCTGGAAACTATCAAAGGCTGAGTTTCCTTTTGTGTCAAGTACAGAGGCTCTGTAATAACTGTAGGAGGAACCTACTTTCAGCATGTGACCCTCAGCATGGCTGGGTAATGCTCAGCCACCCCTTCCACTCCCGGGCTTGATACAGACAGACTTTACACCTCAAACTCTGACTTGAGCCCCTTCATAGATGATTAGAGTCTCCCTGCACAAATGCCATGAAATCCTGCTCTTCATTCTGTTTAGACAAAGCCTGATGAGCAACCAAGCACATCTGCCCTTTCTTTGAGGGTTCTCTCAATGCCTGGCACCCTCAGGAGTGATATTTCCCAAGGAACATTCTAGAACAAGTTTGGAAAAAGTGGCTCATGGGCCTTTCTCTCTCTGTAGTATACGTGTGTGTGTGTGTGTGTGTGTGTGTGTGTGTGTGTGTGTGTGTATGACACAAGCAACTATAAAGGCCAAAAGAAGATGTCTGGAACTTGCTCCAACATTCTCACCTGGAGCTCAGCTGGTGGCCAACAAAACCCAGTGGCTTTCTGTCTCTCTGCCCTACACCAGCACTAGGAAGGTTCCAGACCATTTGTGTGGCACCCAGCTTTTTATGTGGGTGTTGGGATTCAGACTCAGGTCCTCATGTTTGTATAGAAAGCGGTCCTAACAGCTGGGCGTGGTGGCACACGCCTATAATACCAGCACTACGGTGGCAGAGGCAGGCAGATTGATGTGAGTTCGAGGCCAGCCTGGTCTGCAAAAGCAAGTCCAGGATAGCCAAGGCTACACAGAGGAACCCTGTCTTAAAAAACAAACAACAACAGAGAAGGAAAGAAAGGAAGAAAGGAAAAAAAGAAAGTGGTCCTACCACTGAGCTGTCTCCCCACCCCTATGCAGTCATGCCTGAGGGGAGTGTGAACTCCGGGGTAATTAGCATGGCCCAGCAGACCTGATTCCTCTGTTTAAAACTGGGCTGTCAGATCAAGGGAGGGCCAAGGAGAGAACCCCAGATTTCATCAAGGGGTTTGACAGAACCTTTCATGATCTCTTTCAGAAAAGCACTGAGAAACATGGACTGATTTGGGACAAGTAGATTAGTGCTTGGCTGGTGAGAGACTTAGGCTGTCATTAGTCAGATGTGCTCTCCCATCCAGAGGGAGGCTGCCAGTGTCAGACAATAGAACTCTGTCCTTCACTGGGACCTGCCCTGGGCTCTCTTCCTCTCTCCGCCTCCCCACATCCTCTTCCCTCCCTTCTCTTTTCTGTTTGAACAACTTGCACGAAGACATAGAGCATTAGCTTAGACTGGCATAAACAACAGGGGACCAGACTAGAGGGCCAATATTTTGTTCTTTCTGAAATAGGGTTTCTCTGTATAACCTTGGCTGTCCTGGACTCGCTTTGTAGACCAGGCTGGCCTCGAACTCACAGAGATCCACCTGCCTCTGCCTCCAGGAGTGCTGGGATTAAAGACTACTACCCAGCTGAGGGCCAATATCTTAAAACTACTAATTACTATATGAAAGGCACCTTCCAAAGCCTGTCTCTAGAAGGGAGTCTTCAGTCCCCAGAGGGCTCTCTGCAGGAGGTGGGACCAATTATCTTCCTTTCCAGAGGGGCTTAGAGGTTCAGCAACTTCCCCAGGATTGCTCCCCTATATTGTAAAGCCCAGGTTTAGAATCCCTTTTTTATTTTTTCCTTCTGATTCCAAATTCTACCCCTGTTTAAAATGGGCCAAAACATGGGATGTCACTGGGTTGGAAGAGCACTTGCTTAACATGTATGAACGAGACCCTGGGTTCAATCCACAGCTCCGTGTGCCTGTCATCCCAGTATTTGGGAGGAAGAGGCAAGTTCAAGAGCAGCCTGGGGGGCATGACACTCTTTCTAAAAAAAAAAAAAAAAAAAAAAAAAAAAAAAAAAAAAAAGTAAAATAAAATAAAGTAAGCCAAAACAAGGGAAAATAAATAGAAAATAACAGCAATTAACAGCAATAAAACAATAATAATAAGCCAGGCATGGTGGTACACACCTTTAATCCCAGCACTCGGGAGGCCGAGGCAGGTGAGTCGCTGTGAGTTCGAGGCCAGCCTGGTCTACAAGGAGAGTCCAGGACAGGCAAAGCTAACACAGAGAGACTCTGTCTTGAAAAACAAACCAATCATCATCATCATCATCATCAACCCCAAGCACAGGTTGGGAGAAACTTGAAGTAGCAGCTGTCATGGGACTCTGTCAGGATGGGTCTCCTGTCCCCACAGATCTGCGATGGATGATGGCGTGCCCTGCCCCGCCTGACTGCTGACAGCCTCCTTCCTGCCCAGCCTGATGGCCTTCAGGTTCCCGCTAGGGCTCGTTGAGAAGGAGCGGATCAGGACTCTGACTTTGGACCCCCTCTTTCATAGGTCAACCTATTCTTGCTTGGTCTGATTCAGGGGAACCTGCGGCGTGGCGGGATAGAAGGCCGTGAGACTAGAATTCCGCCGGTCAGTTAGCTGGGTGTTCCCGAGCAAGCCTTAACAAGCCTCGGCTTCTCTCTCTGCAAAAGGAGAGGTCGCTCACAGAGATTTCAGCTGTAACTGTGAGGCCTGCGTGGGTACCCCAGGGGAGACTGAGTCAAAGTGGGTCTTCAGAGATGGCGAGTCCCAGGCTACTGCGCGGCTGAGATGTGTTTGCTATGTCGCCATTCACCGCGGCACACCCGTCCATCCGCATCAGAGCCATGTCTTGGTGGAAGCCATCTTGAAGACTTGAGCAGATTTTGTTTCTTCCTGCAGAGGGCCTTCCTTGTTTACAGGATGAGAAAATGTCCCGCATGAGGGTGGCCGTGTTTCTTCTGCCCACAGAGTACGACAAAGATTAGGGATAATGATGGGACCCTCTAATGCTTGGCAGTGTTAGGGTCACCAGGCAGGCAGGTGCATGGAGTGACACCCCTCCTCTCCTTTGCGTCTTGAGAGAGGACAGAGAAAGGGCGGAGTGGAGGCCCGCACAGGCGTTGCCTTTGCGAGGCTCTCAGTGTTGTGGTTTGGTGTTTCCTGAGTCCCGCTAGCTTCCAGGTGGCACAAGGAAGCTACTGTTTGCCTAGACTTTGGTACTTTCTTCTGTTTGCTTTAATCCTTATCAGGACCAGGTGTTTCTCTTCGTTTTTGAAGTTTTCACCGGTATAAGTTAAGTCATTTGGCCCATAAAGCCCTACTGCAAATAAGACATACAATTTTATATATCATAAAAGTCAGAACAAATTACTTTCAAAGCAATGCCTTTGAAACCGTATCCAAGTAATATGCAGTTGCCTACGGGAAGAAATAAACCCTTAGGCCACAAGATTACAGAGGTGACTAATTTCTTTTGTTCAGAAGCAGATATTGACTTAACCCAATGCTTCAGCAAAGCCTGATGGTCAGAGCCTCTGTGTCAGGCTCTGACCCTGAGTGTACACACACACACACACACACACACACACACACACACACACACACACGCACACACACACACACACACGCAGCCTCTTTAACTGGTATTCATGGTCATTGATGCTTGATGTTGGTCCTCTAGCCTAACATCCAGAACGTCACCTTCCTGTCAATCACCCTTCCTCCTCCTGTATTGATGCTGCTCATCAGTTGCACCTGCAGTGCTCTCGGCCTACTTCAGCCCCAGGCGCTACGGGTCCTTCCTCCTGCTGACAAACCCTTCCACT
Organism: Acomys russatus; assembly: GCF_903995435.1. Taxonomy (NCBI): domain Eukaryota; kingdom Metazoa; phylum Chordata; class Mammalia; order Rodentia; family Muridae; genus Acomys; species Acomys russatus. The sequence continues at coordinate 52,759,800 of NC_067158.1, forward strand.
CAGGGCTGGTTTCGTCCACTTCTTCCCTCCATTAATTAATCAGTTTTGCATCTACCAGAATGACACACTTCTTATTCCTTACCTCCTCACTTTTCTCCTTTTTGACATTTTAAAAAGTGTAAACTGTATAATATAAAATATGTTCATTTTAACTGTATAATGATAATAATAATAATAATAATACAATGACTTTTCATAAAGAAACAGAGGAATAGTTGTTACTGTGGTCTAGTTTAAAAAATCTTTTCATTGCCCCAGTCAAATAAATCGTGGCTATTTGCAATAGCTTCCCTCACCTTCTTTTTCTTCTTCTTCTTCTTCTTCTTCTTCTTTTTTTTTTTTTTTTTTTTGAGACAGGGTCTTTCTGTGTAGTCCTGGCTGTCCTGGACTCACTTTGTAGACCAGGCTGTTCTGGAACTCACAGCGATCTGCCTCCAGAGTGCTGGGATTTAAGGCGTGCACCACCATGCCTGGCCACTCACCTACTTTTTGTCTGTAGAGGCTGGTTTGTTCAGGATGTGTCATAGGCCGGTGGTTGGACTCCCTCTTCCTGTAGCCTGGTGTGTGCGGCTCTTTGCACATGAGCGCCTTCTTTTCTGCTGCTGAGTATACTCAGTGTGTGGATGCCTTTGCACTTTTTTCCCTCACCAGTTGCTGGATATTTGGATTGCTTCCTCTGTTTGGCTATTGTGAATGGTATTTACCAATGTGACACTGTATGGTTATATTTTGATGTCTCTGGAAATCCACCTAGGACTGAATTTGATGAGCACCAGTTCTCTGAATAGTATTTTTATTATGTATACAGTGCTTTGCCTGCATATGAGCCAGCAAGCCAGAAGAGGGCACCAGATTTCATTATAGATGGCTGTTAGCCACCATGTGGTTGCCGGGAATTGAACTCAGGACTTCTGGAAGGGCAAACAGTTGCTCTTAACCTCTGAGCCTCCCCCCGTCTCTCTTTCGGTTTTTCGAGACAGGGTTTCTCTGTGTAGCCTTGGCTGTCCTGGACTCGCTTTGTAGACCAGGCTGGCCTTGAACTCACAGCGATCCACCTGCCTCTGCCTCCCAAGTGCTGGGATCAAAAGCGTACGCCACTACCGCCCACCACAAAAATGAATCTTTAAACTTTCGTTTTGAATTGTGTTTTACTGCCTGTGAAATCCTTTGGGAAAAAAAATCACATAAGGCCACAGAGACAGTGTTCTCTGCAGTGATGAGGCAGAACAATGCTTACGTTACCTCATTAGAACATCAGTGTCCCAGGGATTCATCAATGGTTCAGTCTCAGAGCCATGCCAGACTTGAGAAGTACCACTCAGTCGCCATGGATAACGGAAAGTCGTCCTACACCTTCCTTCTGTGCCCTGAAGGACAGTACAGAGGGCAGAAGCACACTGTGCCTCTCTGTACCCCAACATGCCTCAGCCCCTAAGTTCCCGGCCCCATATCTGTGCGGCTTATTTTTCTCCTCTTCTCAACACTCTCCCTTCTCCTCAGCCTCTGATCTTGTAAATCAATTCAACTTCCCTCCCAGGAGAAAGAATTCTTCCTGAAAGAAAAGGGCAGTTATGGTGGCAACCCCAGAATTCCTCTTAGATCAGTGGGGGATATCTGAGGGCTTAATCTCATATACAGTATAAAATATAAAACACAATTTAAAATATTAGTGTTATTTTAGTCATTAAAATTGTCAATAGTTGGAGAGGCCTTGTACTCCAAAGAATTGAACAGCTAAAATATTATTGTTCTTTTGTTTTTTGAGACAGGATTTCTCTATGTAGTTTTGGCTGTCCTGGACTCGCTTTGTAGACCAGGCTGGTCTCAAACTTACAGAGATCCTCCTGAGTGCTGGGATTAAAGGCATGTAGCACCACACCTGGCCAATGTTTTTTTCTTTTTAATATATTTTGTTTGTTTGTTTTTTGTTTTGTTGTTGTTGTTGTTTTGTTTTGTTTTTTGTTTTGAGACAGGGTTTCTCTGGGTAGCCTTGGCTTTCCTGGACTCGCTTTGTAGACCTGGCTGGCCTTGAACTCACATCAATACGCCTGCCTCTGCCTCCCAAGTCCTGAGATTAAAGGCGTGAGCCAACACGCCCGGTTTTTTAAAAAGATTTTATTTTATTTATTTTATGTATGAGTGTTCCATCTGATATACACCTGCAGGCCAGAAGACGGCATCAGATTCCAGTATAGATGGCTGTGAGCCACCAAGTGGCTGCTGGGGATTGAACTCAGGACCTCTGGAAGAACAGGCAGTGCTCTTATCCACTGAGCCATCTCTCCAGCTCCAAATATTAACATTTTAAGGTCAATAGAGGTTACAAGAGTTTTGGTTTCTTTAAAATACTTGATTATGGGGCCGGCCATGGTGGTGCATGCCTTTGATCCCAGCACTCAGCAGGCAGAGGCAGGTGGATTGCTGCGAGTTTGAGGCCTACAAAGTGAGTCCAGGACAGGGAAGGCTACACAGAGAAATCCTGTCTCAAAAAACCAAACCAAACCAAACCAAAACCTGATTATGTTATATGAATACGGTTTTGTTTCAACCCCAGGTGTGGGATATGAGGCTGTTTCTGATTGTCCACAGCCATGAACTATGATTGTCTCTTGCTCTAGCAGGGGTGTGATTTTTCCCAGCTGCAGATAGTTTAATTCTTGGGACTCTGGAGAGGGTATAAATGGGAGAGGCCTGAGAAAGCCTGTGGTGGCTACTGCTGGTCTCTGTTGCTTTGGTCCCTGTGCTGGTCCCCAGTTGCTGAATTTGCTATTGCTGGTATGCTGAGGTTTGGAGAATATTGGATTCGCCCTTAGGAACCTGATGCCCCTAATCAGCAGGAAGCCGTCCAAAGAGGTCAACATCCCTTTTCCCCTCTAACCTTTTTTCTTGCCTGCCTAGTGTTGAGGTGTTAGAAGGGATTGGGGTGGAGAAGGCTGGTAGATATCAGAACCCAATAAAATAGCTTTTAAAAAGTACACGTACAAATAAATCCATAATGTTGTCCAGTCTTTAACGTTTTGGATGTAAGATTGTCTCTCAATACCTCATGGCTTCACAGTCTCCATTAGCAATTTCCGTTGCTTCTAGTACCTTCCACATCTCATATTCAGAGTGCTCTTAGGTAAATGGACTATCGAGTTGTCCTGTGCTGTATGTACTGAGTGCCAGTCAGGCTGTGGGTCTGTGACAGCAGCTGGGACTAGGATTGTTTGGTAATTGTGTGGAACAGCAGTGTGGACAGCGTAGCCACGAAAGAGGGAAGGAGTCTAGGATGGACCAGGCTTATGGCCACAAATTTGCTGAATTAATTGACTTCAGAGATTTAAGTAAAATAGGCTCATCATGCCATATGCGCCTTTATTATCCCTGAGTGGTACACACCTGCCTCCTGGCTGGACACATCGGCTTCTTCCAAGTCATGTTTAACATGGACTTCCCTGTATGGAAACCATGTGGCCTGCCAAGGGCCATGTCTTGCATCCATGTGACGTTTATTCCCAACCTTCTTTTCTAAACATTCTTAAAAATTATTGTTTTATGTCTCAGGGCGGGGGGCTACTTTGCCCTCGTGTATGTGCCCACAGAGGCCAAACAAAGGAGTTGGGTTCCCTGGAACTGGAGTTACAGATGGTGTAGGTCACCATGTGGATGCTGGGAACCAAGCCTGGGTCCCCTGGAAAAGAAATTGCTATCTTAACTGCTTCACCATTTCTCCAGTCCTAGTCTCCCAACTTCTTAAATAGCTTCCGCCGAGCCCCTTCAGTGTGGTCATGATTAAAGTTGCGTGAAACAATTTTGGCTGATGCCGTATATCACTCTGTATATCACTCTGGCCCATGGACTAGCGGCATGGTGAATATAGGATAATATTATGACAAGGCAGCTAAAAGCACAGGAAATGAAAACAATACAGTAGCCTGTTATGGAGATCCAGACCAGGGCTGACTTCAGAGCGGTTAGGGTCTGTTTGTAAAAGCATAGGTTGTGGAAGCAAAAAGCAAGTGGTGCAGAAACCCGTAGCTGCCCCTCCCAGTGAGCAGCCTGCCAGGAAAGGCTAGGAAGTCCCTGGGCTCTTTCCCAAGGTCAGCCTGTGCTGGAAAGAGGAAGGCTGTGGATGGTGAAGAGGCTGTGCTTGGCTAGCCCAGTACCAGTTCAGCTGAGGGTTACTTAGGCTCAATCAGGGTTTCTTTCTCCTTTGCTTCCTCTTACTGGTTGCTGTTTTAGCACATGTTGTGGTAGGTTTTTTCTTTTTTTGACTTGATGGTAACTGTTTCAGGAAGTCTGAGGACATGAACAAGATTGAGAACTATAGAAAGTTCCAGGCAACATACCAGACAAGCATGTACTTAGAGCCATATGTCATGTAGGGGTCTCACAAAAACAAAACAAAACAAAACAAAAAAGACAGCAATGGTTTGCAAAACTTTGAGCTAATAATAACAGAATCAAGAGAATCCAAATAATGGTACAAATAGGAGGACCGTCTTGGAATTTTAGAAGCGTTAGCAGAGTACAGCCCACTTTTCCTCAATAGCGGAATGGCTGGGTTTAACTGGAAGCCAGGCACTTCTAGAAGAGTTTATAGTCAGTATATTAGTTGGCTGACTAGTTTTGTTGCCAGCTTGACACAACTTAGATAAGAAAGAACATCAGTTGAAGAACTGTAGAAATCAGCCTGGCTGACAGGCATTTATCTTGATTGCTAATTAATATAGACGAGGCCAAACCACCTTCCTGAAGGTAGAGGCCCTGGGCTGCACGAGACAGTGAGCTGAGCCTGAGCCTGTGAGCAGACCAGAAAACCAGCCAGCAAGCAGTATTCCTCCATGGTTTCTGCCTCAAGTACATGCCCTGAGCTCTTGGCCTGACCTTCCTGGGGGATGGTCTGTGTGACCGCTAACATGAAATTAGCTCTTTTCTGCCCTAAGTTAATTTTGGTCAGAGTGTTTCATTACAGGAGCAGAAATCAAACTACAACAATTAGTTCCTTTATTGTTGTGACAAAACATCCGAGAAAAGCAATTTGAAGAAAGAAGTGTTAGTTTGCGCTCACAGTTTAAAAAGACACGGTCACCATGGTGAGGAAGGTGTGGCGGGAGTGTGAGGTAGCTGGTCATATTGAATCCTTGGGAAACAGAGATGATCTCTGGTACTCAACATACAACGTACTTTGTCCCTTCCTCCCTTAAAGAGGAATTTTTCTTTGAGAATTTCATATACAAACACACTATATTTTTCCCTTTTTAAATTTAATCTGAGACTCTAGCCCAAGGATGCTGCTACCCCTGTTTAGGGTGGGTCTTCTCCTCACAGTTAAACCTCTCTAAAAAGACACAGACACACCTAGAGATCTCCTTGGTGATCCTAAATCCAGTCAAACTGACGATGAAGATGAACAATCAGTTTTACCCTGGCTCTGCCTGGCTCAAAAATCTGTCCTACAGACTGATGTTTCCTTTGCTGTTAAGGAAACTGAGTCCCACTGGCGGGCTGAGTGGGTGGGGACTGTATTTTGCCAAGGATAAGCTACATCGCTATATATCCAACCTAGTCCTTTCCTTTCTAGCCTCCTTCCTCCACACCCAGAAGAGAGACCATTGCATGATGACAGCTGACTCTAGTCTGGTGTGTTCTAGATGGTCATCCCAGAGATGCTGGGCATTTGAGAGGACTCTGGAAAACCAGAGCCACAGAGGGAATACAAAGGTGGGGCTGGAGTGAGAAGGTGTGTGAGTTACTTTCTACTGCTGAGGCAACTCCCTGATATAATAGAAACTCATAGAGGGAAAGGCTTGTTTCCGCTTACAGTTTGGGAGGTTTTCATCTGTGACTGATTGGCCCAACTACTTTGGGACTGTGATGAGGTAGCACATCATTGTGGGGGTATGACAGGAGCAAAGACACCCACCCCATGGTCAGGACACAAACAGAGTAACATAGGCCCTGTGTTCCTCTTCAAGACCCACAATAACCAGAGTCCCACACACAAGGTAATACCCCTTAAAGCTTTCACTATTTCTCAACATTACCAAGTTGGGGACAAAGTCTTTAACACAGTGGTTCCCAACCTGCGGGCCGTGACCAAATGACCCTTTCACAGGCGTGGCCTAAGACCACCGGAAGACACAGATATATTTACACTCTGAGTCACAGTTACAAAATAGCAGCATCACAGTGCAAGGAAGGTTGAGATCCACTGCTATCTGACTTTGAGAGGAGATACTTAACATCCAAATTCTAGAAGACAGGCAGGAGTGGTTTTGCTTTCAACCTTTTAACAATCATTCAGATAAAGGATTCAGATAAAGGAACTCAAAGAGCAAGAAAGAGGAAGGAAACTCACGCTGTCCCAGAACTTGAACTATCAGAAATCTCAATGTTTCCCTGAATTTGGGAACCTGGTCACTACAGGAAATTTTCCTTTGTCTTGAGTTGAGCGTCAGAACTAAGAAACTGTGGGCTTGGATTTAAATCTTAGAAGTCTGCAAGTATTTAAAAGTGGAGGGTAAAAGCTGCAACGTGGCAGAAGAAGGGCACGTTTTGTTTTAGAAGGGCGCTTTGGAGATGGCCCAGTGGTGTGAGATAGTGGCCCTAAAACCCGACAAGCGAGATTTTTGTGTGTGTCCTCTCATGTGCAGCTCATGATGCCACCACGGCCAAAACATCTCTTCTGCCTATTTTCCCCTGGTGGGTTGCTAGAAGTATCTTGGCCCTACAGCACCAGTGACTGGAAAAGAGGTCTTATTTTGCACAAAAGGTGCTTCTTCTTGTTTCTTCCTAGAAACCGCTAGTGGAAATTGACAGCAGAAGCAGTGTGCTGTGTGTGGCCAGAACGGGGCTCTGGTTCCTCACTTAGTGGAAGGAGCCTTCGTGGAGCTTTCAAATGTCAGCAAGGCGGCATGTGGGGGGCTGGAAGTAAAGCGAGGAACAGGGGCAACCTGGTCCCTTAAACGAGGCTGCCACATGATGTGCTCATTGTGGCTGGGAAATAATATGTGACATTTTAACAGCATCTTGTAATTTTTTTTTTTTTTTTTTTTTTTTTTTTTTTTTTTTGGTGAGCCTACAATGTTTTAGGGTTTCTATTGCTGTGACAAAACACTATGAGCAAAAAGCAAGTTGGGGAGGAAAAGGGTCCTACTTGGCTTATACTTGCAGATCTCTGTTCGTCACCAAAGGAAGTCAGGACAGAAACTCAAAGAGCTCTGGTATCCAGGGGCAGGAGCTGATGCCTGGAAGGGTGCTGCTGACTGGCTTGCACCTCATGGCTTGCTAGGTATACTTTCTTATAGAAGCCAGGACCACAAACCCAGCGATGGCCCCACCCACAATGGGCTGGGCCTTCCCCCATCAACAACTAATTACGAAAGCACCCTACAGCTTTCTTATGGAGAAGTGTTCTCAACTGAGGTTCCCTCCTTGCTGATAAATCTAGTTTGTGGGTCGCATTGCCATAAGACCAGCCAGCACATTACTGTTTAGTTTTCCTACAATACTAAGCAGTCTTTGGGCCATTTATATGTGTTTCCCAAGAACGTCATGTTATGTGCAAATGCCTTGGACATTAGTAACTTTTCTATTATGATACAACACCATGACCAAAGCAGTTTATAAAAGGAATGTTTTATTTGGGCTCATAGCTCCAGAGGGTTAGAGTCCGTGAGCCTCTTGGCGGGAAGGGAACTTGGCGGTGGGCAGGGAGGCACAGTGCTGGTGCAGTACCAGATGTGGGATTCCCAAAGTGGCCTTGGTTTCACGTGTGTAGTCCAGCTTTCTACAATGGGAAAAGCTATCTGTTTTTCTACTGCGTAGAAGATTTATCTGAGACTGAGATAATATATTTACTTTGTTAGATGATTTTAAATGATAGGTTTAGTTTTTAGAATCTCATACAAAATTGCAAATTTTCTCCTTTTCTTCTGGCTAATGTTTTAGTATTTTAGACCTCCTATGAAGCTTTCTTTCTTCTTTCAAATTGGTAGACATAAATCTATTTATAGCAACTTATATTTTCTGTTTTGCCAGCGAAGAAAGGCTTTTTTAGGGCAAGGAAACATAGATACAGAGATGCAGAGAGCACTGAGGGGAAGATCATGTACAAAGGAAAGGTGGGGAGTCGGGAGCCTAAAACCCCACACCCCATCTTTCTAATAGTCACCTAACTGTAGCTCTAGTTACTCCATTTACACACAACGCAGTTCTGAAAACACTATTGCTCTTTTTCTCTTTTGATTGGGATTGCCAGAGGTTTGTCCGCCTACATGACTTCAAAGAGTAACTTGAAATTTATGCATCCTGTCAATTGTATGTGTGTATTTACATTTATTAATTTTTTCCCTGATATTATTTCCTCTTCTTTGGTGTTAGTTTATTTATAGTTTCCCCTAATGCTGACAGTGCTGGTCACTGAGGTCTCAGATCTGGGCAGGGCATTCCAAATTCTGTCTATGTTGGCCAAGACCTAGCTTTAAAGCTCTTGTCAAAACAGACGTTCGGTGACACCAAGGTATGTCACGCTCCAAGAGCAAAGTGGCTTAGCTGGCTGAGCTCGCACTCTTCTATGTTCAGCCTAAGGAGAGGCCTTCCTTTCTCTCTAGCTTGGTGTATTACAGAGACAGTTTTTGAAAATTCTTATTGATGGTAGGAGAGGTGCTCTGGTTTTCTTGTTCTACTGTGTTGCAAGAGACAGCAGTCACTCTGGCTTTCTCTCTCCTTGTTTTTCTTTTCATATCTTGCCTACATTTTCCTTCTAGGCATTTCTTCTTCTTCTTCTTCTTCTTCTTCTTCTTCTTCTTCTTCTTCTTCTTCTTCTTCTTCTTCTTCTTCTTGCTTTTTTGAGACAAGCTTCCTCTGTGTAACAACCCTGGCTGCCCTGTACTTACTTTGTAGACCAGGCTGGCTTTGAACTCACGGAGATCCACCTACCTCTGCCTCCCAAGTGCTGGGATTAAAGGTGTGTGCCACCACCGCCCTGTCTCATGTCTTGTCTTCTTAAAGTGGCTTTTCAGACTCCAGAAGGTGCCTCTAAACCTTAAGGACTCCTTGTTGCTAGTGTTGATAGTTCCTTAGTGACCTTCCAGGTTTACATATCTGCTCACACTGAAGAGAGGCTTTCACGGAGAGGAAAAAGGTAGAGGGAACGGTGGGAATAAAAAACTCACTACGTGCACCCTGAGGAGCAGAGATGCTCTGATGTCACCACACCATACACACACAGAGGTCATAGGTCACATCCTGCTCCAGCTTTATGGGTCTGATTTCTCCCTGACAATGAGACAAAATGTTCAGTGTCCATCGTTTCCGTTCTCTCCAATGTAAATAGTGAAAATTAGTTACTTCACAGAGAAAATGTTCATGTATGATTTTTCATAGATATTAATATATCCATCCCATAGCCTTATCTTCCTTGTTGCTTTGTGCCTTCCTTTCTCCCTCTCTCCTATTGTTGGTTATGGGTCTGTCAGGTTTATAACCTATATACTGTATTCTGACAAAGTTTTCTCCATGGCTGTGGACCTATACGAATGCATCATTATTAACCCCACAAGAATAGGCTCATTTAATACACACTTGTACGTCTCATTCAACAGTGCTTCACGGAAGTCTCTCAAAGCCAACTGATAAAGCTCTACTTCATTCCTATTTGTTCATTTATTTATTTATTTTTCTATACAGGGTTTCTTTATGTGTAATAGCCCTTGCTGTCCTGAACTCACTTTGTAGGCCAGGCTGGCCTCGAACTCACAGAGATCCGCTTGCCTCTGCCTGCCCGAATGCTGGGATTACAGCTGCGTGCCATCATGCCTGGCTACTTCATTCTTCCAATGGCAATAGAAATATCTTTCTTTGGTCGGGTATGGCGTATGGAGAAACAGAATTTATTTAGCCATGATTGTTGTTTCACGTTTTGTCTTTACACATGAGGCTACTGTACATATCTTTGTAAATGCTCCATTTCCAGCAATTGATGTTAATGTTTATATAGGACGGTTCTCCAGAGTGGACTAGAAGGAAGAAGGGTAGATGACCCTGACTGAGTTTTAATAGCATGGGCAGCCTATTCTTCACAAAGGCCATAGTGTATGAAGGTCCCCTCTGTGGTGACATCTCTGATCACTTGATAATTTCAGTTTTAATGGTTTGTTGTTTTGTTTTGTTTTGTTTTGGGCATGTAACAGGAGTCAGGTGATAATCTTGTGGTGGTACAAATTTATATTTCCTGGTCATCATTAAAATGTTGCTGTTTGGATGAGCTCTCTGCTGAACTCTCTATTTCTTCTCTTTGTTATATTTTATAAGCCTTTCTTCTCATTCTTTCTCTCTCTCTCTTTGACAAATTCAATGATTTTCTTTTTATATTATAAACACTAATATTTGGCTTATCATTTATGTTATGGCATGGTGGCGCACACCTTTAATCCCAGCACTCGGGAGGCAGAGGCAGGCGGATTGCTGTGAGTTCGAGGCCAGCCGGGTCTACAAATTGAGTCTAGGACAGCCAAGGCTACACAGAGAGACCCTGTCTTGAAAAACTAAACACACACACACACACACACACACACACACACACAATCATATTCTCCCACTATTGTCTCTTTCTTTAAAAAAAAAAAAGATTGATTTATTTATTTTATGACTCTGAGTGCTCTATCTGCATGTACACTTGTATTCCAGAAGAGGGCATCAGACCACATTGTAGATGGTTGTGAGCCACCGTGTGGTGGCCAGAAATTGAACTCAGTACCTCTGGAATAATAGCCAGTGCTCTTAACCACTGAGCCATCTCTCTAGCCCTCACTATTGTCTCTTTAAGATTTATTTTTGCCAGGCATGGTGACGCACGCCTTTAATCTCAGCACTTGTGAGGGAGAGGCAGGTTGATCTCTGTGAGTTCAAGGCCAGCCTGGTCTACAAACAGCCAGGGCTACACACACACACACACACACACACACACACACACACACACACACACACACCCCAAAAACAAAACAAAACAAAAAAACCCTGTGTTGAAAACAAAAACAAGCCAGATGTGGTGATACAAGCCTTTAATCCCAGCACTTGGGAGGCAGAGAGGCAGGCAGAGCTCTGTGAATTTGAGACCAGCCTGGTCTACAAAGAGAGTTCCAGGACAGCCAGAGCCAGGGCTACACAGAGAAACCCTGTCTCAAAAAACCAAAAAAGGAGAAAAAAAAAAAAAAGAAAGAAAGAAAAAGGCATCCACAGGTCCCATCATGGCAGACGTGGCCAGTGAGGCGCTCCTGAGCTCCGGTCTCACCGTCCTGTCCCAGACGTTCATGTACGTGCTCATCCAGGTGGGTATGAGCCTCTTCCTCCAACAATAGGATGTAATATGTTTAGGTGACAAGTGTGTCAGCTTCCTGGCCTCTCTTGCTATGCTCAGCACATTGCAAGCCTCGATGGGGAGCGTGGCTTGCTCACAGGCTTAACTCCAAGACTGTGTCCAGGAATCTGTGGAACTGTGGTCCATGGTAAAGTTTTACAGTATGACCAGGAGTGTGAGAAACCTGAGGAGTGAGGACCTGTAAATGTACAAAAGGAAGGCTCACCCTCCTTCGACCGAGTTACCAAAGCGACAACCCAAGAGAAGATTGCCCTGTCTGCTGATACCCTCATTACACACCCCTTCCATGTGATCACTCTGAGGTCCACAGTACAGTTTATTGGTAGAGAGTCTAAGTACTGTTGACTGTGTGGCTCCATATTAACCATCTACCGGGAAGAAGGTATCGTAGTTTTTTTTTTTTTTTTTTTTTTTTTTTTTTTTTTTTTTTTGTGTGTGGGTCTAATTCCTCACCTCCTAGGTGACATCATTTCATTGTGGCTCTGTAATTCACTGGTTTATCTCATCAATCCCCATGCACTGGGCGATGGGATCTCTACCGTGGTTGAAATGAAAAGTTATTCCCAAGCTGTCACAGGGTTCTTTGCCAGCATGTTGACACTGGCAGACAAGCACTTTGTGCTTGTGTCTCATCTTTTGGCTGTCAACAACTGTGGGCTTGCTGGTGTGTCTCCTCCTTACTCTGAAATATATACTTCTTAGATAGATTGGTGGTCCATGCTACAAAAATCAGGAAATATGAGCCGAGGAAGCAGCTTGTTTTTCCAGAAGGTCCCCTTTGGGAAGACTTACTGTTGTGACCTGAGAATGTTAATTTGAAGATGTTGGGGCAGGGACAGTGACGTTTCTATAGTCCTAATGCACAGAATTATGGGAGAGGATGTTGATTTCTATATAGCGTGGCATGCTTTTTAAATAATCATTTAATCTTGGGAAAAGGAAAAAAGAAAAAAGAAGCTGGGCGTGGTGGCACATGCCTATAATCCCAGGCAGAGGCAGGCAGATCGCTGTGAGTTCGAGGCCAGCCTGGTCTACAAAGTGAGTCCAGGACAGCCAAGACTACACAAAGAAACCCTGTCTTGGAAAAAAAAAAGAAAAAAGAAAAACAAAACAAAACAAAAAAAGGGATGAAGAGATGGCTCAGAGGTTGAGAGCACTGACTGTTCTTCCAGAGGTCCTGAGTTCAATTCCCAGCAACCACATAGTGGCTTACAACCATCTATGATGTGATCTACTGCCCTATTCTGTCATTCATGCAGGCAGAGCACTGTATACATAATAAATAAATAAAACTTTTAAAAAAAGAAAGAAAAACTTTTTAAACTTTTAATTGTGCTTGAGTGCAACTGAGTGTATGTGTGCACACACACATGCATGCAGGTACACATGAGTGCAGGTGCCCATGGAGGTTAGAAGGAGGCATCAGACTCCCTGATGCTGGAGTCATAGGTGGTTGTGAGCCACTTGGAGTGGGTGCCGGCAACGGAACTCAGGTTCTGCATGATCAGAAGATGCTCTTAACCACTGAACCATTTCTCCAGCCCTGGCCCCACTCTCTTTTATATACCTCTTCTCATTCACATCAAGCACTTCTTCTTCTAACCCCCTTCTACTTTGTTTGTTTATTTATTTTCAAGACAGGGTCTCTCTGTGTAGCCTTGGCTGTCCTGGACTTGCTTTGTAGACCAGGTTGGCCTTGAACTCACAGAGATCTGCCTGCCTCTGCCTCCCGAGTGCTGGAATTACAGGCATGCACCACTGCGGCCAGCTCCCCCTCCCCTTCCTTCCTTCCTTCCTTCCTTCCTTCCTTCCTTCCTTTCTTCCTTTCTTTGGTCAAGAAGCAGAGCAAGAAACCAGCTGACAGGGATTAAAGAGTAGGAGGGACTTTGAGTTGAGGGGTATTTAAGACAGCGTGTAGTAGAAGTAGAAGGAGCTCGTGGGCTTTTAGCTTTTAGCTATTTAGCTTTTGAGTTCTTGGGCTCCTTGTGCTGTGGGTTTTTGGACTTTGAGCTAGGAAGGCTTTGGCCTTGGGTTTTTTGGCCTTTCCCTCCTGGCCTGTCAGCTGAGCTAGTGAGCCTTTTGGGCCTTTTCCATTGGGATGTGAGCTGAGTAGGAAGGTCAGCTGGGTGCTTTCTCTGCCTCTCTGAGCTAGCAGGTTTTCACCCCAGCCTCTGTCTCCTGAGTCTTTATTGGTAAAATAGAATGTTTGGGATTGTCATTTAAAACAACAAAAGTCCAAACTCTTCCACATCAAGAACAAACAAACAAACAAAAAACAACAGACACACATACAAACCCATATGGTCATGTTCTTCAAGTCAATAATCCACTTTCTAGTACTAAACCAACGTCTGTATTTCTTATTTTTCTATTGCCATGATAAAACAGCATGACCAAAACAATCCATAAAAGAAAAGGTTTAATTTGGCTTATAGTTTCAGAGGTTGTTGTCCATCATGGCAGCGTGGCACAACAGCAAGCAGCAGGCATGTTGGCTGGAGCAGCACCTGAGAGCTCACATATCAGCTTCGAGCAGAGCTTAATGGGCCATTTCTTGTGAGAGCTTGGAAGCTAGTAACGCTAGAGACTTGTGAGGCTTCAGAGAGGAGCAAGGAGTTGATTAAGAAGTGGGCACTCGTGCGACACGTTTTTAAAGTGTTTGTGGTTGCTGGTCAGCTGTGCTGAAGAACCAGTTGTGAACAGCAAGAGATCTGGAAAGTGTTTCTTCAAGGCCACACAAGCTGCTTCTCAGACGGGCAGCAAACTTGACAACGTGTGCGTCGTCTATACGGTACTTATTTTTAAGGCATGAAAGATGTAAGGCTGATGAGGTCATAGAGAGGGGCTGTGGCTTGGTACCATGTCACTGGGTCAGAGTCCCTAAAAAGAGCTAGGAGAAGCCATTGGTGAATGTTCGGCCTGCAGTGGAGACTTTAGACTTGCAGATGCCGGAGTCTGGGCGATTTCCCATGGGGGGGGGGGGGATGCGGAGCGTAGCAAACCTGAGCATATAAGACAAGCTAGGTGCGCTGTGGAGAGCAGAGTTGGGGAACTGGGGCTGCCAAAGCCCTTTGGAGTCCAGAGGATCATGAGTGAGTCCAAAATCATGGCCATCGAGCTGTAATACAGGGTTTGGATTTATAGTGGTGGATTTTGGTGTTGCTTTGATATGATTATCCATATGCTCTGGTTCTTACCTTTTGGAATGAAAAAGTATGCAATTTATTTTTGATTTTATAAGAACTCACAATTAAGACATTTTGAGTTTTTAGTTATATCTTGTACTTTTGACATATTGAAGCTTGTAAATGTTTTGGAACTTTTAAAAGTTGGACTTTGGCAGGGCGGTGGTGGCGCATGCCTTTAATCCCAGCACTCGGGAGGCAGAGGTGTGCGGATCATTGTGAGTTCGAGGCCAGCTTGGTCTACAGAGTGAGTCCAGGACAGCCAAGGGCTATACAGAGAAACCCTGTCTCAAAAAAAAAAAAAGTTGGACTGTTTCATGCTTTAATATTAATGAGATCATGGTGACAAAAAATGAAAGGTTATGGCTTAAAATGATGAGCTTGTGTGTCAGTTGACAAGGAGTAGAGGTCATATTAATATTAACTCAATTTGACTTAGCCTAGAACCACCTGGGGAGGCGGGAAAGAGTCTCAATTGAGAGTATTTATAAGGTTGGCCTGTGGGTGAGCATGTCTGTGAGGGATTTTCTTGATTGTCTTAGTTGGTATAGGAGGCCCCATGGTAATGTGAGCATTGCCATCACCTGGGTATGTGTTCCTGGGCTATATAGTAGAGCTAGCTAAGAATGAACCAATGAGGCTGGGTGGTGGTGGCAGAGGCCTTTAATTCCAGCACTTGGGAGGCAGAGGCAGGTGGATCTCTGTGAGTTCACGGCCAGCCTGGCCTACAGGGGAAGTTCCAGGACAGCCAGAGCTGTTACACAGAGAAACCCTGTCTTGGAAAAAAAAAAAGAATGAGCCAATGAGTGGGCCAGAAAGAGACCCAGCCAACAGTGCTTTCCCCTGGCGCTTGCCTCATGTTCCTTCCCTGAGTTTCCCGCAATAGTGGATTGTGACCTGGAAGTACAAGGGAAGCAAACCCTTTCTTCCCCAAGTTGCTTCTGATGGGCGTTTAATTATAGCAACACAATGAAAATAGAACACACAGGTTCCTGGGACCTGAACTCATGTCGTCACGCTTGCACAGCAAACATTTCAGCCACTAGGCCATCTCTCTGACCCTATGGGCTTTCGATGGCAGAAGCCAACACTTAAAGGAAGAGTTGGAAAGGAAGCCAGACAAGAAACTGAGACCTCTGGAAATGGGCCACTGTCTCGCAGGGCTGTGTGCTCCTGGCATCCCCCAGGAGGCTCTTTTAGCTTGCCCCGGATTAAGGAGTGCTGTTTGTGGTGCCTATGATCTATGGTGCCAACTCTCAGATATGTGACAGTGCATATTTGTCCACACCCACAACTGAACATCACCAAAGTTGCCAACTGTGAACTCTGGACTTTGGAGGGTAACCAAGCGTCACTCTAGGCTTATTACTTGTGATAACAGGCCCCACTCTCACAGAAGATGTTGCTATTGGGGAGACAAGGGGAAGACAGGGAAATATGGTAGATGATTCACTATTGCTATGAATGAAGATCGTTCTTCAAAAAACCCACTGCCTCCCAAACCCAGCAGCACCTGAGATTTCTCCCATCTGTTGGGATGCTCAGTTACTAAAGAGATTTAGGAAGCTTTATCACTTTTTTTTTTTTTTCCTTAGTGGAGTCAAGAAATATTTCAAGAGGAAAAGTGAATTCAAACGGACGCGTCTGAAAAGCCATCTCAGCCTGATAAACTGAAAAGATACTCTATGTGGACAGACAGACTATAGAAGTCTGGGAGAGGTGCAGGAGTGACTGCAGAGTCACAGCTAGGTTCTAGCCTCATTTCTGTCAACCTTAGCAGCCATGTGACAACTTTACTGAAGTCACTTCGGTTCTCTGTGATTAGCTCTTCTCCTGAATGTAGGAGTATAAAAAGCTTTGTGTTGCCGGGTGGTGGTGGTGCACGCCTTTAATCCCAACACTTGGAAGGCAGAGTCAGGCAGATCTCTTTGAGTTCTAGGCCATCTTAGTCTACAGAGTGAGTTCCAGGACAGCTAGAGCTGTTACACAGAGAAACCCCATCTCAAAAACAAAAACAAACAAACAAAACAAAACAAAAAAACCCAAACAAACCAAAAACCCAAACCAACCAACCAAATAAAAACCAAAAATGCTGTGTTTAGTTTACAGGTTTGTTTGGAAGTTTTGAGTTCATGGTCTGGCACATGGAATGTTCTTTCTTAGCAAATGTTTGAAATTTGTGTGTGTGTGTGTGTGTGTGTGTGTGTGTGTGTGTGTGTGTGTGTGTGTGTGTGACACCTTTCTGGAGCAGGCTCCCACCTTCTACCTGAAGCAGAGTCTGTGTGTGCACCTGTAAGCAATGCTTGTGTTGGAATGTTTACTTGTGGCAGGAAGATTTTACTCTGTTGGAAATGGACAGCCAAAATGCCCAGACTTTGCGTGCTTGGCTCCTCAACTAGTCAGTGCTTGGGACTATGCTACACCTTGGGGTGTAGCCCGACCCTCT
Organism: Acomys russatus; assembly: GCF_903995435.1. Lineage (NCBI taxonomy): Eukaryota > Metazoa > Chordata > Mammalia > Rodentia > Muridae > Acomys > Acomys russatus. The sequence goes on from NC_067158.1 coordinate 52,776,796, forward strand.
CCCCTACTTGGTAGGCCTCAGATTTGTCGTAGAGCGAAGGATGACTTTGAACTCCAGACCCTTCTACCTCTACCAACTGCTCAGATAACAGGCGTGGGCCACGGTGCCTCATTTCTGAGGTTCGGGGAACCAAACCCAGAACTTAATGGGTGCTGGGGACGCACTCTACAAACCGAGCTACGTGCCCAGCCCCTTCTGTTTGGTGGTGAGCCTAGCCTCTAAAGGCTGAGCCATCTCCCCAGCCCTCTCCTCTCCTCTTTTTACAAGGCAGCCCTTCCCATCTGTTTTGAGGTCTGGAGATAAATGCAATTTTAGTTCAGGGTTTGTTTGTTTTGTTTTGCTGTTTTAAAAGCACAGCCACTATTTCTGCCCCAATCCCCTCTCCCCCGCCTCCAGTGTCTACAGCCAACCTATTTCTTCACATAAGGACCAAAAGCTAAGTGCTTTAGGGTTGAGGTTTACAAGGTCAACAAGATGTCAAGCTATAGGAGATTTGAGTCACTTCCATGGAACTGGTTTTGTCTGTAAAGTTGTAAGTAAGATATTGGAATTAATAAATCAATCACAGAGGGGCCTTCCTGCTGCCAACCATTCCCCTGGAGAACACAGTCCTTGGGGCGCAGATGTGGGGAATTGAAACCAGACTCCACCACGTTGCCAAGGTGCCCTGCCTCGGCCTGCCAAGGGGAATGTGAACTTCCGTGCCCTTGCTTTGCAGCAGCAAGAATCAGCTGCCTTTGTGTAGTGTACTTCCAATCTATAGAATTATTGAGTATAGGGCTTAGGGAAATATGCCAGGTCTGTGCGTTGATTTAGCCCCTGAAGCTTAATTGCCAGTGGGAAACCCATGGCCCCTGAAATCTCCTCTGATTAGAGAGCTGCCAGGAGCCCCACAGGGGCCACCCTCTTTTATGACTGTTCTTGTGAAGAAAGTCCCAGTGTTCAGCCTATCGTGGGAGTTAAGATTGCCAGTCAATGATTAATGGCATGATTGCATTTGTTTTCTTTCTGAATTAACCCATGTGACCCATGGCATTTATACCCCGTGTTAACTATTAGACACATAATTGAGCCCTGTGTTTATTTGGGTGGTGGAGGTCCAATGGCTGTTGTGTGGGTTGATAGTGAGAAAACCGAGGGATCAGGAGAGCTCTGTCAGCAGCCGAGCATTGAGGCCCTGCTTGCTCTCCTCTGGTGTGAGGGAGAGGCTCTGGCAGCTTCCTTCGGTCCTTAGAGAGGCTTTTCCTGGGCCTTTCAGTGTTTGATATAACAGTTCCCTTGTTTGTGCAAGGTCTGGGTGGTTGCAGGCTCAGCAGGATGCAATTTGGATCCAGTATAGGATGCTTTGCACTACCCGAGAGTTTAGGCATTTTCTTTCTCTTTCCCTCCTCCCCCTTCTGCCCCTCCTCCTCCTTTTCCTCTTCTCACTTCGCTTTTCTCTTCCACAGGGTCTCCCTATGTAGCCCAGACCAGAGTTAAGCCAGGACCCTCCTGTTTTAACCTTTTGGCTTCTGGGATTGCAGATAGATGCCACCAGGGTCAACTTAAAATGTCTCCTTTTCTTACAGACACTACTATCTGTATGTTATTACTCTCTGACCTCGTTCTGTACTTAATGCAGGCAGAGAAGTTTCTAGAAGTCTTGTTTAGAACCAGCTCAGATTTGAGCAAGAAAATGCAAGCTGATCATTGGCATTCTTCATCCTGCCAGAAACAAGGTTGAAACCAACCCCACCCACCCACTGCCTTCTTTGAAACTTGCTCAGACTGGTTCTGATGCCGTAGGAGGGGAGAATGGGCCTGAAGACTCACATTATATCATATTCTCTGAGTCTATGTGTTATTGCTGTCAGATTAGTTCTGTGCACAGGGACTGTGTAGGGTGGGCTGCTTTAAGAATTTCCTTTCATTACATTATAACAACAACAACAACAACAACAAAAACTTCTTTGCACCGGGGAGGCAGAGGCCGGTGGATCGCTGTGAGTTTGAGGCCAGCCTGGTCTACAAAGGGAGTCCAGGACAGCCAAGGCTACACAGAAAAACCCTATCTCCAAAAAACAAAACAAACAAAAAAAACCTTACTTATGTCTGTATTTTGTGTCTATGAGTGTTCTATCTGCATGTACACCTGCGTGACAGAAGAGGGCATCAGATCCCAGTATAGATGGTTGTGAGCCACCATGTGGTTTGCTGGGAAATGAGAATCAGTTCTGATCTCCAGATGTAAATGCTGGGTTTCTGTGTGTGTGTGTGGCTAGCTGTAATTCTAGCTTTAGAAAGTAGAGAGAGAGGATCCCTTGAGCAAGCTGGCTAGAGAGACTAGTCACAGCTGTAACCTCTGGGCTTGGCAGAGAGACAGTTCCCCACCCCACCCCACCCCCACCCCACCCCCCAGCCCACCCCACCCCAACTCCCACCCCACCCCACCCCACCCCCACCCCACCCCACCCCCAGCGAATGAGCTAGAAGAGCAATTGAGGATAATTTCCAAACATCAACCTAGAGCGTTTGCATGTATACACTTTTATGTGTGAACACATACTCACACATGTGTGCCCCCCACACAAACAAATATGCACACACATATACAGGCACACAAGACATACACAAAAAGAAATGGGAGGGCTGGGGAGATGGCTCAAAGGTTAAGAGCACTGGCTGTTCTTCCAGAGGACCAGGGTTCAGTTCCCAGCACCCACATGGTAGCTCACAACTGTGTGTAACTCCAGTTCCAGGGGATCCGGCACCCTTACACAGATGAATATACAAGCAAAACACCAATGCATATAAAATAAGAAAGGAAAAAAAAAAAAAAAGAACTGGGAAAAGAAGAGGATAATAAGGACTCTAACCCCTTTCATGGGGGCTCCACCCCCCCACCCCCACCCCCACCCCAGCCTAATCACAGCCTAAAGTCTGTTTCCTAAATTGGTCACACTGAGGGAACAGATGGCTAAAAATGACTTGGAGGAACCAATGTTGATTCTGTAGCGTTCTGTCTCTGCCCCTGCCTCTCCAAGGCTCTTCTTTCCTTTTAAGTGCACTGAGTCCTTCCATAGCCTCAAGCCCTGTCCTAGAGGCATCTCAAAGGTCTAAATACAGAGGAGGAGTCGGGAAATCCCTTTCTAGCTGTGACCCCGATGACCCAAATAAACCACAAGCTTCTTCTAAGATGAGGCGGTGGCACCGGCATAGACTAGACATCCGAAGGGGAGGACTCGGAGAGTGAGCGGCAGGTCTCAGGGAAGACTCAAAACTCGTGGCGCAGACATCAGTAAACTTCCAATCTCAAGAATAACCTTGGCACGAGCCAGGCACGGTGGCCCATGCCTGTAATCCCAGCACCGGGGGGGGGGGGGGGGGGGAGCGGGGGGTGCAGGGGCAGAGGCAGGCGGATCTCTGTGAGTTCGAGGCCAGCCCAATCTACAAAGTGAGTCCAGGCCAAGGCTATACAGAGAAACCCTGTCTCAAACAAAACAAAACGAAGACTAATCTTGGCACAACGTTCTGGTGCTTTCTAGGCCCCTGGAGTTGAGTGCTCCCTCTCCAGCTTCCTGGATTTGTAGCCAGGCACCTGCAGCTTCTCCAGAAGTGGCATCTCAGGTGTTCATCGTGTTTCTCCCTGTCCCTGGAACTTCACCTCAGCTGCCTTAGCATCTCCCCGTGGATGCCTGGTGTGCTTCTTACACGTTATCCATGCCACACCACACCCTTGTCCTTGTTCAGGACACCACTTGCTTCTCTCCTGATGGCCTACCTCAGCAAACGCCAGATCCAACCTCCACGTGTTCACGTTAGCTAGCTGTCACCTCACACTTGCCTTTCTTCCAAACGCTACTCCCTATTCACCCACTGTACTTCTGACGAGATTCTGAATCAAGCTACTCCCTTCCCGTCACCTCAGCCACTGCTAGCCTGCTTTTAGCCTTTGCTCTCTTTTGTTCACACAGTTGGGCAGCGGCAGCAGCTGCCTCAATCCCCAGTGCCCGTCACTACTTCTGATCTGAACAGTCTCTCCTCAGTATTCAAAATGAAGGTAAGGAAAGGTCAGGCAAGTCACACAATTCTCTGCTCAAAACCTTCCAGGGCTTTCCTACATCCTTCAGTTCGACCAGAAAGGTCTTCTAGTGCCTTGCAGGCTTTACTCGTTCTCCCTTCATGGTCTTGTTTTCTGCCACTCCGACCTTCGCTGTTTCTGAAACACACTGGCCCTGCTCCCCAGCCCATGTCCTGCTTTATAGTCTGCACTCTTCTTTCTAGAATGCTCGCTTTTCAGCCCTTCAAAGTTGCCATATGCAAAAGGACTTTCAGGAACCTGTTACCCAGGGCACCAGGCTTCTTTGTGACCCCGTGTCTCCTACCCTCTTGCTGGCCTCTCCTCAACCTTATGTGTGCACATTGCATACTAGCTGACTCTGGTGGCAGCTGTGATAGCCTAAGAAATGAATGAAAAAGCAAGGACCATAGGTGCGTGACCAATTCACCGTGCCCCTTCCTCTACTAGCTGCAATCAACAGCTGACTATTTTTGTTCATTTCCTATATAGAGTAGATAGGGTCATTAGTTTGTGGGCTTGTATTTTCCACAGCGGGTAAGTAAATCATACCACTGATGCATCTGTATGTGTGAAATCCCATTAACCTGTCCCAACTTCCCACAGTGAGTATCCATCCTATACACCCACCCATCACTGTGAGTAGCCATCCTGTACCTTAGCGTGGTCAGACACACATCTTACATAAACTGCTGACTGTAGAGGAATTTTAATTCAGCAACGTGGGTACTCTGCCTGGAATACAGACATGCCCTTAACACACACCTTTAATACCTCTGGCTGCAATATAGACACGCCCTTAGCATACACCTTTAATCAATCCCAAACAAGAAGATTAAAGTTAGTTTGAAGAAGGAAGCATCAAGGTTGGAGTTTGGTCCAGGTTGGGTTCAGGGTAGGTCAGCAGAGGCAGTTGAAGGCAAAGAATAACGAAAAGCCAAAAGATTAGAACAGATTGCTAGAAGCCAAGCCGAGCAATTCAGTCAGAAGCTGAGAGGAGCCAATTTGAATCAGGCAGCTTGGAGAGGAGTTTGAGCCAGAACAGCTAAGTTGATTTTTTTTTTTTCCGAAACAGGGTTTCTCTGTGTAGCCTTGCCTGTCCTGGACTCTCTTTGTAGACCAGACTGGCCTTGAACACACAGCGATCCACCTGCCTCTGCCTCCCAAGTGCTGGGACTAAAGGCGTGCACCACCACGCCCTGCTAGAACAGCTAAGTTGAAACAGCCAGCTAGAGCAAAAAAAAAAAAAAAAAAACCGCTAGAAAGGGCGAGCTTATTCACCAGTGAGTCTCAGAGTTGAAAACATTCTAGGCCTAGATTTCGATTGTATGAAGGCTGGAGGCTTTCAGGACTGAGCCCAGGTTAGCAGGTGGAGGCAGTAAGGCTTCGAGATGACAATGACCAGGCGAATAACAGACATATTAATAACCGAATATTCCTGAGCTGATGCCTACACACTCCAGTCAAGCAGCTCACGTCTGGTCTGACTGTCCCAGAGAAGATTCAACGTTCTCATGACAGTCATCTGCCACTGGCTTAACAACTTCCATTTAAACCAGGCAGTGTTGGTGCATGCCTTTAATCCCAGCACTTGGGAGGCAGATGCAGGTGGATTATTGTGAGTTTGAGACCAGCCTGGTCTACAGAGCAAGTTCCAGGATAGCCAAGACTATACAGAGAAACCCTGTCTCAAAAAACAAACAAACAAAGAACTCCCATTTGTGTTTCAAATTGCTTGAATTCTCATGTTCTTTAAACTACCAAGCCAGGCGTGGTGGCACACACCTTTAATCCTAGCACTCCGGATACAGAGGCAGGCAGATTGCTGTGAGTTCGAGGCCAGCCTGGTCTACAAAGTGAGTCCAGGACAGCCAAGGTTTACACAGAGAGACCCTGTTTCAAAAACAAAACAAAACAAAACAAAAACCCAATAAACTACCGAACTCAACAACAACCACAGCTAACAACTTGTAAACACCCTGAAGATTATTGCTGAGAGTCACCTTTAAATCCTGTGTATGTTGTATTAGTTACATTTCTGTTGCTGTGATGAAATGTCACAACAAAAAGCAATTTATAGAGGAAAGAGTTTGTTTTAGGTTATGGCTCCAGAGGATGAGAGACCATAATAGTGTGGGGTGCATGGCACATGGCAGCCAGAGCAGACAATCAAGAGATAGCATCTTAGTCACACACACAAAGCATACAGAACAAGCAGGAAGTAAAGATGAGGAAAACCCTCAATGGCCCCCTCCCCCTGGGGAGGAGGGAGGGCTTGCTACCTCCTTTAGCAAAGCCGCATCTCCTAAAAATTCTGTACCCTTGCCCAAAAGTGCCAGTAACTAGAGATCAAGTGTTCAAATACATGATCCTGTGTGGGACATTTCTCTTTTAAATCAGAACAGATAGTTAAGCCTTATAATCAAAAATTAAGGGCCTGGTGTGGTGGGTGTACACCTGTCATCCCAGCTCTTGGGAGGCAGAGGCTGGTGGATCTCTGTGAGTTCGAGGCCACCTGGTCTACAAAGGGAGTCCAGGACACCCAGAGCTGTTACACAGAGAAACCCTGTCTCCAAAAACAAAACAAAACAATGACATGCTTGCAGTGTGCATTCAGATATTGGCTTAATCATGCAAGGCTACGTAACTCTCTGCACAAAACACAGCTAAAATTACAAAATTCTAAAATGATTCCAATTTCGTCCTTCCTTTTTGTTCTGTCTATGTCTGTGCACTGTCACCTCGAATCTTTTATAATTTTTAAAACAAAATTTCAGTAATTATATTTTATAATTTATAAAAATTTGGATTTTTAAAGCATTTACTCTTTGAGAATTGTATACATGTGTAAAATGTATTTTGAGCGTATCCACTACCACTTTCCTTCTCACCATCGACCTCCAGGTCACTGTCTCCTAATCAAGGCATACCTCTGAGGGTCTATTTCTCATATCACTGAAAGATGTTGGACTGTGTCCCCGTGACTATCTCAAAACAGAAAGCCTCTCAGTGTGGGACACTTAGTAGATAAACAGCGTGGCCAGAACAAGGGATTAACTGCCTGTGTGTAGAGACACATCACACCCCCCCCCACCCCCACGAAATTGTCAGGGATACATTAAGTAAGGCTGAACTGGTGAAAGGGACAACGAGCAAAAGTAGACCTCAGTAAACGGCACCTGTCCTCTAGGCTCTGGGGTCTTCACAGAATGATCTTTATTTACATTTTTCAACCAGCAAGGTCTCCAACCAAGAACCCTCTTGGAACATGACAGTTAAACGTCGGGTCCATGTCTGCGATCTGCCCACTTCTGAGAGCACATGAATGCTCTCAGGAAGAGCTTGCATAGCAGTACAGCGTGTCCTCTGGTTTTGCTTATTCCAATATATGTTCCCCAGGGCAGGGTCACCCACATGCCACACCCCACACCCCATGCCCCACGCTCCATACCCCACCAGCAGCACTTCAGTTGATTTTAGACCCCTACTTGTTAATGAAGCAGTCACAAGAAAGACTGGTATGAAAAGAAAGACAAATATTCCCGGCCTGCCTCTAAATCAGTGTTATAGAAAATGTTAATTGAAGAGCATTTGGTTCACCCAAATTCACAAACACCAATTCCTTTCCTATTTACTTGACAAATTAAGCATTCCAACATTGATCTCAAGTTCTTAAGCATGAGATCACGGGCAGGCATGTGAGTGGCGTGGCTTGGGGCCTTCCTGCCTGCTGGATAGGAGAGGAAGAGAGGGGTGGCAGGTGGGCCTGGATGCTGATTATAATAAGGCCCGTACAGCTAGTCCCCGCCTAATTACTTCAGTACTTGCTTAAACCTCTCATCTTATGTTAATGAACATCAGGCTTGTCTGAGAAAACAACCTTTAATTTAATGGGGGCTGATTTCTTTAGAGTCTGAATGCAAGCAGAGGTTAAAAAAAGAAAAGAGGGAGTGGGGGCGGGGGGAGGAGGAACAGTTATCAACCTGTTTCTCAACAAGTCCTAAAGCCTTCCGGAACCTTGCCATTTCAGCTGAATTTGCCTTAATCTGTGTGGGTGAGTGACGCTGGAATCGAATGTGCGGCTTGCTTGTAGGCTGGTCTTCAGAAGACAGGAAAGGAGAGGGGGCTGGAAGCCTCTGTGAGAACAACCTGGGGGGTCCCTGGAAGTCTTGCTTTTTGGCTAGAGCTGCAGACATGAGCTCAGAATGGCTCTGGACCCTTTGTGCAAGGGTCAGAGCAGGCTGGGTGCTGCCTACCTGCTCCTTCAGCCGGGGCACTGGGTGTGGCTGCCAACGAGAAACAATTTCATCTTGATGAACCAGAATGGCCAGTCAGTGTGAGGCGGGATGGGTCCGGGCTCACTCACTGTTCCTCAGGCCCTGAGGCAGGAGGAGCCTGGAGTCACACTTATCTCTGGCTTCTGACCCAGGGTCAGGGTGACAATAAAGCAGACTGTTTGAGTCACACTTTGTCATGTATCTCTCTGATGGGCTCCAGGATGGGCTCCTGAACCCAGTAGATGGTGGCCTTTGTTCAGTGGTAGCTGAGGGCTGCTTTTCTTTCTTAGAAAAATCTGAAAGAGTTGTGTACTGTATTCCCTAAAGAACTAGGGGGAAAAAACAGTCCTGAAAAAAGTGACATTTTGATACTTATTCCCGAATTCCCACCAGCCTCCAGCCAGTGTTCTCTCTGGGTTTTGGTCCAGAAATGGCTCCTGTCTCTCCCCATCACTGCTAGGCTCTGCGTGGATGCTTAGAAGCATGCCAGGCCCGTCTGCTGGTCTCTGGGTCTCCATGCCTGTTGAATGCTGTGCCTTGGCTCCTGCCCTGGCTTTAAGGAAGGCTTTTCCCTGGCCTAGCATGTGTGACCCCGGAGAAGGGATTGCAAAGCAAGTCTGGATAATTCTGTATACCCCAGACCTAGCGTTCCGTTTCAGCTGATGTAGAAGACAGCAAACCTACAGCCTGCCACATCCCAGCCTGGGGTGGATCCACCAGACGGGCACCAACCAAAAGAAGGTATGCTTTGGAAATTAGGTCGATTCATGGCATATAAACCAGGCCCTCCAGGAAAGGCCTTGCTCTAATCAGGTAGTTAACCACTCTATCTATCCCTAGCCGTGTGAGCCTAATGGAAGACTGCACCGTTCCGAGCTTCAAGCTGCAGTCACTCTTGGACTTGTTTTGCCATAGAGGCCAGGGGTGCCGGGCACAGACCCAGAAAAGACAAGGTACCCTTCTGGCCCCGTGAGAAGTCAGATATGATCTGATCCTTCAGCTGAGCTTTGGGAAGCAGAAGGCTGGAGGCAGCAGACAGCACTGCAGGAGTTCAGTACAGCTGGAACCTGGCTCAACTTGAATTTCTTCCTTTTGTTTTGTTATTGCTGATAGTGCTGTGTTTGCTGGCTGCTGTTGGAATCATGGGTGTAACCGGGTGGGGCAGGTGAGGCCAGAGGCCAGGTGCAGCCTCGTCAAGAAGTAGAAGTGAGGTGGAGGGTGTGGCATGCAGGGCCCTGGCTTCTCTAAGCAGCTATGGGGAGCTCCTTCCTGGAGGCAAGACTCAAGATCGGCCATTGTGCTGTTCCTCTACTTCTGCAGCCAGATCTGGGGAGGAACAAGTCTTCTGCATGAAATGGCGGCAGCCGTGGGTTTGCTGAGCAGTTCTTTCCTCCGAGCCCTCAGGCTGTTTCTGAGTTCTCTCTCTTTTGTTTGCCATCACAGCAACCATCTTGTTGTCATAGACACTTCCCACCGGTAGCTTTTACTTTGGAGTGATTCGGGTTAGGTAGACGCTTTTATGACTACATTTTCAGACAGCTTCAGATCATGGGCCAAGTGATGGGACAGGGTTCATGAACTTGGCTGGGATGGATTTTTTTCATGCCTGAGTGCAGATTTGTGAACACGGATAGAGTAATAATTTGTGAATATGAACAGGATAGAGTTTGTGACCGTGGATGAGGAAGTTCATGGGTGTAGATGTAGGAGAGTTTGTGGACATGGACATGGAGGAGTTCAAGGACATGCATGTAAAGAACTCCAGCCACTTCCCGATAGCATGCAGCAGCCAGCATCAGAGCTTGTCCACACGGGTCCTCGCCTGTCCTTTCTTCTGTAGCTCCCCTCCACTTGTCATACTCCCCCAGCCCAACCTCTGCACCATTTCTCCTGCTTTTTGAAATGTCACCCACATTCTCCATCTCTGCCGGATGCAGGCTTTTTTTGTTTTTTGTTTTTTTTTCTCTCCAGCTCACCTCTGGCTAACCCTTGGCACCTCTCTGTGTTACCTTTGTTGTCCCCTCAAGCCCCCAGTGTTAGTGATGGAACCAGGGACTTATGCAAGCTTAGGCAAGTGCTCTGTTACAGAGCCACCTCCCAGGACACCTTCCTGTTTACTTTTCGAGGAGGTGGCAGTGTAGCGAGTTGGTAGAATCTGCCTTAGCTCCTGTGGTTCCCGGTGCATGATACGTGGGAAGAACCAGAAAGCTGACAATTGACCTTCCTCAGTGTACCAGAGGGCTCCAGAAAGGAGTTGGGAGCTGAGGGATTGGTAGTCACAGGGAGTCTTCCTGATTTGGCCTTGGGTTATAGACACTAAACTAATTTACCATTTCCAACCGTGTGTACACGAAGGCTTGCCCTAAGAACCAGTTTAGGTTAAGACCATTCGAATCTGGGATTTCTGCAGGCACAGTATGTGACATACGGATTAATTAAGTTCTGTTCGGACAGCTCCCTCCACTCAACCAGCAGTCCAGAAAAATATCTCAGGTGGATCAGAGAAATAGATGGCATACAGGAATAATAATTCAATTCAAAAAGCATCCTTGTGTGTGATGCACTGTTTATTCAGAGTGAGGAGAGCCTCTTATGAGCAAGTGTTCTCTATTAGGCACTAAAACCTTATTAGCATCCAAGGATAGGTTCAGTAGGGGGCTCTGTGTGGGAATGGGTCAGTCAGCTCTTGTTGTGACAATCTCTGTAACGAACAAGCGCAAAACTCTAGTGGCCTTCCGTGACAAATAGATACTATTTGTTCACGTGCCTGTCAGCGGTGCGGGTTGTGTTCTGCAACTCAAGGCTATGCCTGCGTAGCTTCTTATTTAGAGACCCAGGCTTAAGGGGTGCCCCATTGGTGAGCAGTATTCTCGTGTTGGCAAGGTCAAGGAAGCTGGCTAATATTTGCCACACCTCTTCAAGGATTCACCTGAAACTGGCATATTGTTATTTCTACCCATATACTGTGGGCATCTTAATGTCTTGCTGTGATAAGATACCATGACAAGCAACTTAAGGGAGAAAGGGCCCAGGGGTCTATTTGACCATGGTGTGACAGTCAAGACAGCATGAGCTTGAAGCAGTCGGTCACCATCTCACACACAAGCAGGAATCAGAGAGCGATGGACAATTGTTTTCAGTTCATTTTCTCCTTTGCATACAGTCCAAGATCCCAGCCCAGGGAATGGAGCCGCCCAGAGGGGATGTGTCTTCCCACCTCAGCTAACCTAGACAAGATAATCCCCACAGGACTGCCTAGAGGCCCATCGCCCTGGTGACTGCAGAGCTCATCAAGCTGAGAACTGAGATCAGCCATCATAGTGCACCAAAGCATTCTATATAGTCATATCCCAAGCCAGTGGGGTGGGAATGAGGGCAGGAAGAGGCTATAGTCTACCCCAGGGACACTTGGAAAGTTTTATTCTTTCTTCCTTGAAGAAACTGCTCTGACCCTTGTTCCTTTTCCCCCCTTCCTGAGACAGGGTTTCTTTAGTAGTCCTGGCTGTCCTAGGCTTGCTTTGTAGACCAGGCAGGCCTTGAACTCAGAGATTCACCTGCCTCTGCCTCCAAAGTGATGGGATTAAAGGTGTGCCACCGTGCCCGCCTGTCCCTTGTTCCTTACCTAGCACATTAATAATGTTCTATACATGTGTTGTTGGAAGAATTCATCACTCATGGCTCAATTTAACTGGGTATATTACCTTCTTCCATCTGTATCTGCTCCCCAGTCTCTCTTAGAAATACAGGCTATATTAAAAAACAAAACAAAACAAAAAACAAAAAAGAAACGCAGGCAACATGAGGCTGTATTGGTCAGAAGCTCCAATCCCGGTCATGTGTGGACACATATTTACTGCTGCTTCTGTGGTGGAGCTGTCAGGAGACACATCTCTCTAGCCAGAGAGGAGGACCCACCCATGGGTCAACGGAGTGAAGAGGTGGCTTGGCAGATCCCCACCCACTGCCACACCCAGTGCAGGAGCAGCAGAGGAGAGAGAGCAAGAGGTTTTACCTGTTGAATCTTCTGCCACTAGTGACCAGGGATGGCTTTGTTTAGTGTGGACATTCCTTATGTGAGAAGTTAACCTTCTAAGCTGGTGGGGGAGTTTCATAGCCAGCAACTGCTCCTTTGAGTCACACTAGAACAAGCTACACTCACAGTGAAGCAAAGTTGGAATCTGGGATAGAACTATTGGCAGCTCTGTGGCTGCGACCAGAAAGCACAGCATCTGTCTCAGTTTTGTCAGCTGCAAACACAGATTTAGCTGCTACACTTCAGATCTGGAATTTACCCAAGCATGCCCGTGTAAAAGCCTTGATCCTACTGGACCGGGGTACAACTGTTAGGAAGTGGGGCCTCGAGAGAGGTTTTAGGTCAAGAGGGCTGGCATTAAGGAGGTTTGGGAGCCAGGTGGTGGTGGCACACGCCTTTAATCCAGCACTTGGGAGGCAGTGGCAGGCAGATCACTATGAGTTCGAGGACAGCCTGGTCTACAAAGTGAGGCCAGGACAGTCAAGGCTACACAGAGAAACCCTGTCTTGAAAAAAACAACAACAAAACAAACCCCCAAACAAACAAAAAAGATGAGGACAACTATTTCTTCTCCTCTTTTTGCTCCCAGCTATGACATAAGGGATTCCTTCCCGACTACTCTTAATATTATTTATGAAGGTCCCGTGATGCAGTGGGTCCCTGGCTGTGGACAAAAAACCTTTAAAGCTGTAAACCGAAACGAGCTTTCCTCAGGTATTGTGTTACAGTAATGGAAAGCTGGCACACATATACAAAGCTCTCAGTACAGTTTCTCCCTGGCATAGTGAAGACACTGTGGCTATTATTACTACTACTATTACTATTATTTTAACCATCACTATATTAGACACACTGAATTTCAGATGTTATCCTAATTGTATCAAATCATCAGGGAAATATCTCATTTCCTTTCTTTAAAAAAATTATGTGTGTGTGTGTGTGTGTGTGTGTGTGTGTTGTACACACATGCGGGTATGCTTTCTTATGAGCACAGGCTGGGGACAGAGGAATATCTGGAGTGTCTTCAATCATTCTCTCTACCTTTACCTTTTGTTGTTGGTTTTTTGTTTTTGTTTTGTTTTGTTTTGTTTTTAAGGCAGGGCCTCTCACTAAACTGAAGCTCGTCATTTTGGCTAGGCTAGCTAGCTACCTAGGAAGCTCCTGAGATCGGCCTTGCTCTGGCTCCCAGTACTGGGCTTACAGGCTCAGTGGCCATGTCCAGCTTTTGTGTAGGTGCTAGGGATTTGAACTCAGGCCCTCTTCCTTTCACAGTAGGTGCTTTCCCACTGAGCCATTTTCTTATCCCTAAATGCCTATTTTCAAAATAAGAAACGCCTTTAGGCCTTGCTGGGTAGGGGTGGGGGGAGTCTGTCAAGGTAGGGAAGGAGAGACCCCACAAAGGGAGGGAAGGGAAGAAAGTGGCACTCCATGGTGGCTTCTCTTTCTTCTTCTTCTCCTCCTCCTCCTCCTTCTCTTTTTCCTTCTTCTTCCTTCTCCTCCTCCTTCTTCTTGTTTTTTGAGACAGGGTTTCTCTGTGTAGCGTTGGCTGTCCTGCACTCACTGTGTAGACCAGGCTGGCCTCAGACTCTCAGCTTTCAGCTTGCCTCTGCCTTCTGAGTGCTGGAATTTAAAGACATGCACCACCACGCCCGGCTTCTCCACGGTGTCATAAGGGATTGGCTGAAAAGGAACCTTGAGTTTAGGGAATGGGCAAGAGGAGAGGTGATGCCCAGAGCCTCTCTGGGAGTTGAGCTTTTAGGAACCAGAACCAAGAACAGGACGCCAAAGGATGTTCTCGAGGCAGTGAGAATGCCTTTGGAGGTAGTGGGGTCCAAGGCCCAGCATCCAGACATAGGTGGGATGGAGCATGGGTGTCTGAATGCAGAAAGGGGAGCAAAGGCTGCTGCAGGTGTCTTGGGAAGCACACATCTTGTCTAACAGGTAGGGCAGATCAAGTGAGAGCAGACGACAGGCATAGAAAGATGACAGGCAGAGAGCAGGGGACATGAGGTATCAACAGTTCCAGGCCTGCCACAGCCGGTGGTGGACCTCTTAGTTCCTGAAGCTGATGGAAAGAAGGCTGGTTCTTCCCACTCACTAAGCTTCCCTTTGGGGGGCAGTATTACTTTTGTGTATTTTTTTTTCCGAGGCAGGGTTTCTCTGTGTAGCCTTGGCTGTTCTGGACTCACTCTGTAGACCAGGCTGGCCTCGAACTCAGAGATTCCCCCTGCCTCTGCCTCCTAAGTGCTGGGATTAAAGGCCTGTGCCACCACACCGGGTGCCTTTTGTGTACTCTTATACAGAAGTTCTTTAGGATATCGTGACGCAGTGAAGATGAGCCCCCAGCAGGAATTGGCACAGCCTCCATCAGGACCACACACCCCAGGCCCAGTGCTGCAGGAGGCCGTCGTCCTGTACAACAATTCACCTCTTGGCTCCGTACTTTCTCCTGTTTTCCACAGCCCTGCTTGAGCCTGCTTTGCCTACAGATGTGTGCTTGCTGTCTAGCGCAGTGTCTGGCACATGGGAGGAGTTCAACAAATATTTGTTAAATGAATACATGGAAAATACTGGAACATTGAAAGCAGCTCTTGCCAGGAGATTTTCAAAGCCTTTTTATATTAACAAGTGTACGAACTCCAAAATCGCCGAATCTTTGTGGGTCTGAAAGGAGGGGAGGCTGGGTGCCCCAAGGGTTTTTGGCAGAACTGTTGAATGTCTGGTAGCAGAGGTGGCAGGTGTGGTGGCCAGCCCAGCCCTGTAGTGGCATTAGCCCGGGGCTGGTCATACTCAGTGGTGTATCTATCAGATTCTTAGCAAAGAGCTGAGGGCAAGTTGGTGCTGGCTCAGTTCAGGAGGATTTAAAGGATGTCTTATAAGTATGGCCAAGGTGTAGCGAAGTCCCCGGGAGGGTAGATGGAAGCCCGGGCGCTATCCAATAGGGCTGTTGCCATCCCTAGGGCTGAAAGGGTGGAGGGGATTTGAATGGAGGATCATTTATAAAGAAGCAATGGTCCCCCTGCAACATTTACAGAGATCTCTCCCTGACCTTCTTCCTATCTGAAGGCTCCCTATTGGGCTAACCCAAGAAGGTGCCTGAACCCTAGGGTGTCCTTTTGTAGCAAGTCATCCAGGCCACCTCGAGGGAGGTGCTGTGGTGAGGGATGCAGGCCCTGCAGGGGACTCTGACGGCAGACACGGAAACACCGTGTCGTGAGGCACAGGGATGAAACTGACACAGGGTGGAGCGCTGGGTGGGGCCGGAGCTCACCTAGGTGTTACGTGGGCATTTCATCTTTATTAATGATCTGCCTGATACGATCGTCTTGTGGAGATTGGCTGGGATGTCCAGATGACAAGGTGTTATAACCCCTGGGAGAGGGAAACTAATGAAAGACTTGTCAGTTGGAGAAACACCCCGGACTTAAAAGACAGGATCTGACAGGTGAGAGCCGGCGATGTGGAGCAGGGTGATTCAAAGCACACACATCTTTCAGGAGGCAGAGAGCAGGAAGGGCAAGACGTGAGCATCCATGGCTAAGGCAGAGGGGAGATGGGCTCAGGAAATGAATGCCAAGCTGCTGGGGATTTTGACAGGAAAAAAAAAATCTGTGCTGGGTGATTCATTCACAGTGTGCACCTGTTCGCCTGGCAACCTTGAGGTCAATGACTCAGGCCCCTGTGAGAACTCAGAGAATTCAATCTCAGAAGGAGTTCCTAACGAAGGTCACTCAGAAAACCCAAATTAGACAGTCATTCTTCCTAGGACAAAACCAAAATAGCTGTTTTCACTTTCGGTTTATTTGTTGAGACAGAGTTTTGCTGTGTAGTCCAGACTGGCCTGGAACTCCAGTGAGTCTCCTGCCTCAAGCTCCCAAATGCTGGGATGACCAAAGGGAGCCACCACACCTGGCTCCTCTGCATTGTTAGCATTCTTTGTGGCTTAGAATTTGACTTATAAAATCTGTTGTAATGGCTCCATGACAGAAATGTCCCATAAGACATGTCCCACAAGTGCAAGAAAGTTGTTAAAACAAAACAGTGCTGCATGTTAAAAACTAAATATTATAAAACCTCTTTTATTTTATTTTTTGGTTTTGTTTGTTTGCTTTTTGTTTTTTGAGACAGGATTTCTCTGTGTAGTCTTGGCTGTCCTGGACTCACTTTGTAGACCAGGCTGACCTCGAACTTACAGCAATCCACCTGCCTCTGAGTGTAGGGATTAAAGGTGTGAGCCACCACTCCCGGCAAGACTTTTGATAGCTCTGAAATGTGTTAAATGCATGTTTGGGCTGTGCAATTGTGCCATCTCACTTTAGTTACATGCATGCACACATGGAGGCACACACACATACACACATGGACCAAAGTAGATGAGTAGTATCACCATGACGTCATTAAAGACCATTCAACAGATATTAGACGTGATGCCATTATGTTTCTCTTTTTCTTTCTGTCTTTCTTTCCCCCGTCCTCCTCTTCTTTCCCTCCTTTCTATTCTTTTTTTCCTCTCATCTCTTCCCTCTCCATTCATTCTTTTAAAAAAAGTCTCATGTAATGCAGGCCAACCTGAGCTCCCTCCATAGTCACGGCTGGCCATGAACCTCCTAACCCTCCTGCCTCTGTTTCTCAGTGTTGGTATTACAGGCTGTGCCTCTGCATCTGCACCTTGCTTTGCCCCCTCATCCACACTCCATAAGTTTCTACAATGGCCGTGCAATCCTTTGTAGCACAGGAACCATCTGTTCTGAGGCCCAGTCTTTTCTCATCTCTCTTGCAAAACACGCTAAGCTCAGACGCTGTGCTGAACCAGTGGCTGGGAACAAGACAGAGACACAGAGAGGGTCAGGCGAACACCCAAGAAACACCCTGGAAATGCAGAGGAGATGCATGCTGTGGCAATACAGGGGGCCAACAAAAGACGATGCATCACTGACTCTCAAAAAGAGGAGAAATTTGCCTAAGTACTACCCTTTTAACTGGGTACTGAAGAAAGGTAATAGCCAAGTCAATGCAGTATACGGGGGAGACGGAGCTGGGGCATCCATAACAGTTGATTATTAGGACTCAAAGAACCATTGAAACCAGCACTGTAGTCTGTTAAGCCAGAGGCCTCTCATAGTATCAAAATTATAGTCACAATATGACCCATTTCTAAATGGCCGACCAAAGAGTATTTCATAAGCAATGCTGTGCATTATCACTGAGGAGCCTCCAAAGCAAGGCTCCAAAGGGACACCCCACCCTTAATACATTCTCAAAATACCTTGGGTTTATTTACTTAAGATATTTTTTGGGAGGTGGTGGGGGGTTGGGTTGGGAGATAGGGTTTTTCTAGTATAGCCCAGGCGAGCCTAGACCTCAAAATCTACCCTCGTGAGAATGTCTGACTTCTAATGCACTGTGCTTTCATGGGTCTAGGGTGCCTTGTTCCCCCAGAGTTTTAATTTAAGAGAAACCACAGCCTGTGATATAATTTGCATGACAGGAAATAAAACAGAGCTCCCTTCCCTTTGTGAACATTTGCTGATAACCCATAGAGATGGGGCTCACAGAGAGTTTTGAGGCGAATGAAGAGCCAACCAGTTCTCACTTCACTGCTGATCTCGGCTCCCACCTCTCGTCTCACCCTGGAACTCTCCCAGCAGCCTCCTACCTCATGCCCCCAGTCCTACCCCGCCTCCCTCTCCCAGCCTGACTCCCAAATCTATTCTGCTGCCTACCAGACATCTGTGTCACCCCTTGGGGAAGGAGTCAAAGACAATGGTGAGCTCTCACCCTGTCCCGCTCCTCAGTCCAGCTTTGTCCCCTCTCTGTCTTTCCCACACCCTACACGGTGTCTCCAGTCCCCCGCTGCCAGGAGTAACATGCCTGCTCTTTCCACAGGGACTGGAGAATGATGGCCCTTGATCCTTGTCTCTTAGTTCGTTTTAGGGCCCAGGAGTGCTGCTGACAGAGGCGCTTAGAGCTTCTAACCATCTGTACTTTGGTTATGCTGTGCAGAACAGTCTAGAAGACCGGCGCATCTGCCAAGTCTGAGAAGACAGATGCTCCCTAGGGCCTTCCACAGAAACCCTTAAGTAATGTGAGTGCTTCCTAAGGTGAGACATAATGACTTTTTTATCTTTCTCACAAGTCTTTAATTAGAGGCACCATAACAGACACATCATGTTAAATGGGACAGACGTTCCATTAGAGGAGAGAGAGGAAGCTCTCTGGTCAGAGCACAGTGTTCAACCAGTTTGATGTTTGTAATGATATCTTTGCCCCCGAAGACTGTCCCCCGTCACTCCTTGGCATCCGATGAAGCCTTATCACCAAGCTGGGAAGCAATGTCCTCCGGCACCAGCTGTCACTCAGGTGTCTGTCAGTCAGCGAGAACTTGCTCAGGTGTCCATCATCTCCCGGCGTTTGTGAAAAGCCATTTTGTACTCTGCGTCTCATGTCTTGCCCTTAGCCCTGCTGCAAGGAGGTGGGGCAGGTACCATTTGCTCAGGTGATGAACTTGAGGGGTGAGCGGCTTAGGTGGTAGTTTCATTCTGCACTTTTCTCTCCAGCTGGGTTGCATGCTCCTGTCCCAGTCTCTCTCAGGGAAGATACTGGTGAAGAGATACCACAGTCTCCGCCATCAGAGATTTTCTCACCTTGACTTGTTCTTTGAGGTCTCTGTAGATGTTATCTTCAGAAAGAGTTTCTCACTCAACAAAGGCAGCCATGGCAGGAAAAGCCTGAAGCGTTGGGTAAAGGAAGGAGGGTGAGAGGGGGTGGAGGGGTGGAGGGGTGGGAGGGGTGGGAGGGGGTGGAGGGGTGGAGGGGTGGTGTGTGTGTGGGGGGGTGGGGGGCAGTTGATTCCTCCCATGTGTTAATCTTGGTTCTTTTGTAATCACTAAACATTTGTATAGGGGAGTATCCCCCCACTCCTCATCCTGTCCCCTCCCCCTCTTGGGCAGTGGTGTGTGTGTATGTGCGTCTTTATGTGTGTGTATGTGTGTGTGTGTCTGTGTCTGGGAGTGTCAGTGTGAATGTTTGTGCTGGCATGGAGATCAGATGGTGGGAGGATTCCTTCTCTCTCTCTCTCTCTCTCTCTCTCTCTGATTTGCTTTTTCAAGACAGGGTCTCTCTGTGTAGCCTTAACTGTCCTAGACTCGCTTTGTAGACCAGGCTGGCCTCGAACTCATAGCGATCTGCCTGCCTCTGCCTCCCGAACGCTGGGATTAAAGGCGTGCGCCACCACGCCCGGCAGGTCTTAGGCCCTTTAAGCACCATACAGCTCCTCCTTGGGTCACCAAGGCTCATGTTCATCTTACTTGCTTCCATTTCTTTCTGCCTCCCTCTCTCCCCCCTCTCACTTCTCTGCCTCTTTTCGCAATGGAGCAGATGTTTCCTGTAGCCTTGATGCCATCAAGATAATCTAGCGCAGGGAAAGCAGGAGCTGCAGTGTGGGCTGAAGGCTTGGCTCCTCCTCATATAAAGTGGGGCTAACTGGCACTACTTCAAGGGTTGTGGGGACGATTAATTGGATAGAAATGGCATCTAATATATAATAAAGATGTGATTTTTTAAATTTTTAATTAATGTTTTTGTTTTTTAAAAAAGATTTATTTATTGCATATACATTGTATATAGGATTCTGCCTGCATGTACACAGAAAGAATATGAAAAATTCATGTAAGGCGAATTTTTTTAGTTTGTTTTTTCGAGACAGGGTTTCTCTATGTAGGCTTGGCTGACTTGGACTCACTTTGTAGACCCGGATGGCCTCGAGCTCACAGAGATCCGCTTGCCTCTGCTTCACGGGCGCTGGGATTATAGGCGTGAGCCACCTTGCCAGGCTCATGTTATACTTTTTAAAATCGGCCCTTAATGCATATGAAACATTATATAAACTAACGATGAGCCTGTGACTCCAGGAGCCTTGCAGGTCACAAACAGTTCTGAAGTGGCCCTGGTCTTGTTTGATCCGTGCAATAGGATACCACACAAACACTCTCTCCCTAGAAAATGAGCTACACTGATCGCCATTTCAGTGGCTGTTTACAGTCAAATTGTTGTGTTGGGAGTGATGGGAAATACCCCTAAAACACAAATAATGCCAGGCATGGGGGCGCATCCCTTTAATCCCAGCACTCGGGAGGCAGATCTCTGTGAGCTCGAGGCCATCCGGGTCTACAAACCCAGGACAGCCAGGGTTCTTGTTACACAGAGAGACCCTGTCTTGAAAAACCAAAAAAAAAAAAAAAAAAAAAAAAAAAAAAAAAAAACCCAAACAAACAAAAAACCACACACACACAAAAAACCAAACTCCACAAATAACAGCGCAGTTGTTTATGTCCCCTCATGCCATTTTTAGACTCATGTGGAATCACAATCGTGTATATATCTCTCAGGTTTGAAGAGGACAGGAAGTGTGTGGCTTAATGACCCCCTTTGGGGACCACAAACTTGGCATTTGTATCTGTTGGTGACCTTATTGTCAGGTTTTCTCTTCTTCCTCCCATGTGTTTCTGACTTAAGTGCTGAAAACTGCTGTGCAGGAACCTCAGAGGAACTGGCCCTCAGCTCAGCCAGACACTCTCCAGGGCTTTCTCCATAAAGAAAGGGAAGGAGGCTTTGGGGAGAGGAAGGAAGTGTGGGGTGAGGGAGGAAGAGGGGAAAGGAAGGAAGGAAGGAAGGAGGAAAGTATGGAGGGAGGGAAGAAGAAGAAAGAAGAGGAACAAAAATTAAAAAAAAAAAGTTTTTATCTAAACATAAGGGTTAAAAAAAGTCATATAAACCATTAAAAATTGAATTTGTCCTCACTGATTCAAAACTCCTCTAAGGACACGGAGAAGAAGAGCACAGATGGGAAGGAACTATTTGCAAATACGTAGCTGATTAAATACTTAAATGTAAAACCTAGCACCATTAACCCTAGAAGTAAGCATAGGCGGGTGGGTGGTTATGACAGTGGGTAGGGGATGATGTCTCAGATACCACACCAAAGTACAATTGATTTTTAGAAAGCGTCAAATTAGAATTCATTAAGATTAAGAACTTCTACCCAGGCATGGTGGTGCACACCTTTAATCCCAGCACTCGGGAGCCAGAGGCAGAGGCAGGCGGATCTCTGAGTTCGAGGCCAGCCTGGTCTACAAAGTGAGTCCAATACAGCCAAGGCTACACAGAGAGACCCTGTCTCAACCCCCTCCCCCACATAAAGCCACAGACCAGCAGAAAATATTGCACATCACTTCTTAATAAGAGATTTCCAGAGCAAATGAAGGAAACACTTTAACTCAGTAGAACACAAAGTTCAAAGTTCCTCTAAAAGTAGGTGAAAGGTGGGACTGACTTTTCATCAAAGAAGAGACAAAGCTGCGAAGGAGCCCAGGGAAAGATGCCCAGTGCTGTTCCTCACTAAGGAAACTCGAACCAGAACCAGAGGGTGTGACCACATACATATTAAGGCAGGTTTACATAAACCTCAAAACAAAAACACAAGCACGCCAAAATCCCAAGACCAACTAGTCTACAAAGTAATCGGTGGAAAAGTGATGCAGGCAACTCTGGAAAGCAAGCTTTTTCTTCTACAGTCAGGCACATACTGATAACAAAATCTGCAACCCCACCTCGGAGCACGTGCGAAACACAGAAGCGAGAACGCGTCCACGCGAGACACCACCACAGAATATGCACGTAACAACGAGAAAAGTCTAATCCCATCAAATTCACCAGTTCACGGCTGGATATTTAACCTTGGGTCTGTTTCTATCAGGAGATCCTCAGGCCAGAATATTTTAATTCATTTTTAAAGTTTTGTACTATGTTATGAAGCCGGGTCCAGAAGATCAAACACTGAATGATTTCATTTCTGTGACATTTTGGCAAAGTCAGAACCACAGGAAGAGCAGACATAGGTTGCCAGGGCTGAAGAGAGTGAAGAGGGAGTGAAATACAGAGCCGTTCAAGGAGATTTTTGTTGCTGTTTTTTCAAGACATGATTTCTCTGTGTTGCCCTGGCTGTCCTTCACTCGCTTTGTAGACCAGGCTGGCCTCAAAACTCACAGTGATCTGCCTGCCTCTGCCTCCCAAAAAGGAGAAGGAGATTGTTTTCTTTCTTTCTTTTTTTCTTTTTTCGTTTTTCGAGATAGGGTTTCTCTGTGTAGCCTTGGCTGTCCTGGACTCTCATTGTAGACCAGGCTGGCCTCGAACTCCCAGCCACCACACCGGCTTAGGAGATTGTTTTCTATACCTTGATTGTGCGTATATGTTGTCAAAACTTAAACAACACACTAGACAATTTTTTTCCTATATATTCAGACTATACCTTAAAAGAAAAATCCAGCCGGCTGTGGTGGTGCACACCTTTAATCCCAGCACTCGGGAGGTAGAGGCAGGCAGATGGCTGTGAGTTTGAGGCCAGCCTGGTCTACAAAGCAAGTCCAGTACAGCCAAGGCTACACAGAGAAACCCTGTCTCAAAAAACAAAAAACAAAAAACAAAAAAGAAAACAAAAAAAAAAAAAAAAAAAAGAAAAGAGAAAAAGAAAATTGGAGATGGCCAATTTACCAACCCCATAGATATGCAATTTTAATAGAAATTTTCATACATTGCTTTGATTTTTATCATTTTTTTTCCTTTTGTATGCTACCATGGGCTCAGGGCCAGGTAAGTGCTGTACCACTGAGCTTCGTCCCAGCCTGATTTTTAGCATTGTGTATCATGATTCTTTTCTATTTCATTTTCTCATAGAATTCCACTTCATGAATATATTAGGTTTCTTTTCTTTCTTTCTTTCTTCTCCTTCTTCTTCTTCTTCTTCTTCTTCTTCTTCTTCTTCTTCTTCTTCTTCTTCTTCTTCTTCTTCTTCTTCTTCTTCTTTTCAAGACAGGGTTTCTCTGCGTCACACTGGCTGTCCTAGACTCTCTTTGTAGACCAGGCTGGCCTTGAACTCACAGAGATCCACCTGCCTCTGCCTCCAGAGTGCTGGGATTAAAGGCGTGCGCCACCATGCCCGGCTCAAAATCCAGTTTTTTAATGTGGGTTCTGCAATTGATCTCATATTGTCAGGCTTGCACAGCAGCACTTTCACCCACCTATCCAGTTCCCTGGCCTGATAAACACTTTTATATAAGTATATTTTGGTAGTCATGATTTATTTCCTTAACATTCCTAACAGTGATGTTACTGCTTGCAGGAAAGGCACATTTTTAGGGTCATCGATATATTAATAAATATGGTCCAACTGTTCTGTTGAGAATATATAACACTTTACATTTATTTTAGGCTTTCCTTACTCAATCTTATTTTTTTTCAATCTTATTTCTATTTCATAATCTTCCTTCTAAATTTATATTGTCTTTTTTGTTGTTGCTGCTGCTTTTGAGACAGGGTTTCTTTGTGTGGCCTTGGCTGTCCTGGACTTGCTTGGTAGACCAGGTTGGCCTCGAACTCATACCTTCTGACTGCAGCTGCCTCTGGAGTGCTAGGATTAAAGTAGTGCGCTGCCATGCCTGGCTATATTGTTCTTTCTTTTTTGGGGAGTTGTTTTGTTTTGTTTTGTTCCAAGACAGGGTTTCTCTGTTTAGCCTTGGCTATCCTGGACTCACTTTATAAACCAGGCTGGCCTTGAACTCACAGTGATCCGCCTGCCTCTGCCTCCCGAGTGCTGGGATTAAAGGTGTGCACCCCTGTCCTTTCTTAATAAGAAACAATCGATGAGAAACAAAGAACAAGAAGACATTTTGTGTGCAGAGGAAGGGACAGAGGATCACACATGTTCCCATCCTTTTTTCTCTTTGTCCGTGCTCGTCATCCTCCCCCACCCCCATCCTATTCTCACCCCCCAAATACATTTTTTCTCACTGATAATGTGAGAGTAGACTTAAGTTTAGCAGGGAGGAAAAACAACCTCATGTTTAATTTCACACATAAACTTAACATCTATTATAATGTATGTTTTCTGATAATTATTTTGAGCTTTGGCAATGTCTCTTATAAGCCTGGTCCTGATTTCCTAGGTGTTTAGAGAGTTAACAGCCCGTGCTTTGGCCCATGTGTCTGGAGGAACTGCTTGTGTCTGGGAGGAAGGAGCACAGAGGGTCCAGGGATGACCCCAACCCTCCATTTTGTTATCCTAGCTTCCTCACTTATCCACTAGTTATAAAAACATAGAGCTCTAATGCCCTTTGCCTACTGTAAAGACAGAAAGAGAAGCTGCATCTCAGAGGCGTTAGTCACCATTTAAGCGGGTGTGTGTGTGTGTGTGTGTGTCTGTCTGTCTGTCTGTCTGTACTTCCTTTTGCTCTTCCTGTGTGGACACTGGGGGTATTCCCGGACAGGTGCACAAGCATTCTCAATGTCACATGTCATCAAAGGAAAATCATTTCTTCCTTGGTGTGTGGTCTCACTTGGCATCCTGTGGGTGCTGTTCCCACAGACTGTATCTCCAGCCCAAGTCCTCAAGATGTATTCCAATTGCCTTTCTTTCTTTCTTTCTTTCTTTCTTTCTTTTCTTTCTTTCTTTCTTTCATGCTTGCCAAGTTTGGACATTATTCTTTGGTGACAGGGGCATTTATGATTTCATGGGGGGAGCTAGGGGATCCCCAGTGACAGGTGTGCCCTTTAGAGAGAGCATTCTCCTGGGAGCATGGAGCAGAGTAGACTCACAGGAAAAGTAAAAAAAAAAAAAAAAAAAAAAAGAGCAGGGCAGTGGTGGCGCACACCTTTAATCCCAGCACTCGGGAGGCAGAGGCAGGTGGATCTCTGTGAGTTCAAGGCCAGCCTGGTCTACATAATGAGTCCAGGATGGCCAAGGCTACACAGAGAAACCCTGTCTGGAAAAACCAAAAAAAAAAAAAAAAAAAAAAAAAAAAAAAAAAAAAAAAAAAGAATCAAAGCTGATGTTCTCAAAGAGAATAGTTCTGGCCAGCCAATCAGCAAAGCACACTTCCCTTTCTGCTTCAGAGCCCAGGAGCTCAGGGCCAGCCCTGGCAACATAGCGGGATCTCCATCTCAAGCAAATGTGTAAGTAAATACAATATTGGGCTCAGGGGTTTCTTTCTGTCCCGTTAGTCCTTTATGACACATAATATGTGTAGATGCTTGCGGTATTTCACTATGATGGTTGGTGTAATAGTTTACAGCTTATGGGTAAGTGTAGCTATAATTGGATATTTTACAGTTTCCTATAGCTTGGCTTCTGGTTTCCCAAGTTTCAGATTAGACATTGCTCTCATTTGCTTTCTTTAGCTAGTGAGAGGATACAATAATGAAGATGAATTGTTCCGGCTCGGTTGATTCTCATGATTAATTCATAGAGTTTGGTAGTTGTGGGGGAAGCCAGCAAGGTGTGTTGCTATGGCTACCACTGGAGATGAGAGCAGAGCCTTAGAGAAAAGTCTACATTTTTCTGATTGCACCCTTAGCTGGCACAACTTCTCTTTCACATATTGCATGCCTTGTTAGATTTTAGTGACCCTGGTAATTTTTTAAAGTGAATTTTAGGTCAGCCCACAAAACAATAGGTTTCATCATAGTGTCTTAGCGCATGAGTGCACGATAGCTTATTCTCCTTTGCTCCCCTCCCCCACTGGCCTCCTCTGTGTCCTTTGTCCCCTCCGGCTGGTTCCCCTTCTTCCCACTGTGAGTCTCCCTCCTCCTGCTTTTCCCTCAGAGTAACCCATCATCCTCTATTGGTCCCACCTCCCTTTAAGATATCTTCCTCTTCTTTCATGATTCCTCCTTTTTATGATCTACAAACACACATAGACACACATACCTACACAATATACAGTTTGTGTGTGTGAATATATACGCATATGTGTATATAAGGTATACAATGTGTAATAGTTGTGTGCAATGTATACATTATATATATTTAATAGATACAAACACACACACACACACACACACACACACACACACACACACACACGGTGCACTGATGTACATGCAGGCAAAACACCCATACACTAAAGTAAAAAAAGAAGTTTAAACAATTTATTGAAAAAGAGTTTTGAGCCGGGTGTGGTGGTGCACACCTTTAATCCCAGCACTCAGGAGGCAGAAGCAGGTGGATCTCTGTGAGTTCTAGGCCAGCCTGGTCTACAAAGCGAGTCCAGGACAGCCAGGGCTACACAGAGAGACCCTGTCTCAACAAACAAACAAACAAAAACCCCACAATTAAAAAAAAAAAAAGGATGCCGGGAGGTGGTGGCTTTATCCCAGCACTCAGGAGGCAGAGACAGGCACATATCTATGATTTTGAGACCAGCCTGATCTACAAAGTGAGTCCAGGCCAGCCAGGACTACACAGAGAAACCCTGTCTCAAAACCAAACCAAAACAAAAAAAATAAAATAAAAAACAAGCTTTGTGGTGGAGCTGTTAGGGTCTTTTGATTGTTGGTTTTTTGTTTCAGTTTGGTTTGTAGGGTCTTTTAATCATATCTTCTGCTGATAAAAATGATTTGAGTTCTTTCTTCCCCCTTTATACCTTTCTGTTTCTCTCTCTTGCCTTATTGTTCTAACAAAGACTGGAGCATTATATGGAGCAAGAGTGGGGAGAGTGAGCACTGTCTTCTCATTCTAGATTTTGCAGGGAATTTGCTTGGTTTTCCCCGTTAGCTATAAGTTCTTGTTCACAGTCTTTATAATGTTGAGGTACATTCCTTTTACTGCCAGCTTCTTCAGGGCTCTTATCCTGAACAGCCTTGAATGCTGTTAAATGCCTCCGTTGGTTCAGATAATCATGTAATTTTAGTTCTTATGTCTGTTTGTGTGGTGACGTACATTTTATTAGCTGGATGTCAAACCTACCTTGCATTCTGGGAATGAAACCAATCTGGTCACAATATATGATTTACTTAATGTGTTCTTGGATTCGACTGGCAAGAATTTTATTGGGTTTTTTTTTTCTTTGTACTAATTTCCAGTGGGAAAATTGATTTATAGTTTTTTTGTTTTGTTTTGGTTTGGTTTTTTTATTGTTATGTCCTTACCCACTTTGAAGATCAGGGTAATATTAGTATCATAAAACATTTGGTAGTAGTCCTTCCCACTGTTCTGTATAGAACACTTTAAGAAACATGGGTGTTAGCTCATCTTTAGAGGTTTGGTGGAAGGTGGCAGGGAGGGCTCTAGGTTTTGGTCTTTCCTTCATGAGAGCCTTGCTATTACTAGTTTAATCTGATTTTAATGATCCGTTGCTTATGCCTTCTTGATCTAATTTTATTAAGTCAGATGTGTCTGTAAATGCATCAATGTTTTTTCTAGATTTTTCAGTATTTTGGAATATACATTTTCAAAGTACTTCCAAATAAGTCTCCGTGTTGCATTGGGTTTAGTCATAACCTCTTCTTTTTCATCTCTGATTTTACTAATTTGGATCGTCTCTCTTTATTTTGGTAAGTTTTGCTGGAAATCTGGCACTCTGACTTTTTTTTAAAGAATCAATTCTGATAGGTTTAGTATGTTATTCTTTCAGCCTCCATTTTATTAATTTCTGCCTTGATCTTTGTTACTTCTTGCCTCATACTGCCTTGGGTTTGGATTAGTCCTAGGATCATGAGGTGTATGCCTAGGTTATTTATTTGAAGTCTTTGTGGCTGTTCTGTGTAAGCACTCAGAGATGTAAATCTTCCTCTTACAGCTGCCTTGAAAGGCTCTGTTAAGTTATGCTTTCATTTTAATTTACTTATAAGACCTTTTAATCACCTCCCCAAGTTCTTCAGTGACTCACTTGTCATTCAAGAGGGTTCAGTACTCATGTGTTTGTAAGGTTTCTATTGCTGTTTGTTTCTAGTTTATTGCTTCACAATCTGATAAGACAAGGATATTTTTTGCTTCTTTTGTATTTGGGGAGATGTGATTTGTGGCCTAGAATGTGGTCTAGTTTAGAGAGGGTTCCATGGGCTGTGGAGAAAAGTGTCCACTGTGTTTCTCTTGGATAGAATATTCAGTAGTTGTTTGCTAAGTCCATTTGATCTATGGTGCAGTTTGATTTTAAGATTTATTTGTTGATTTTTAGTTAAGATGAGAATGGGTTATTAAAATCCTCCGCTATGTGCTGGGAAGGTGGCTTAGTAGGTAAAGGTACCTGCCACCAAGTATGACAAAACCCATTTGCCAGGAGACAAATGATTCCCACATGTTGTCCTCTGACCTCCAGACATGTGCCATGGCACGTGTACAAGTTCCCACACACAAAAAAATAAATAAAGCTAACAGTGAAAGCCTCCACTATTGTTGTATCAGGACTTGTCTGATGTTTTATATCCATTAGTGTTTATTTTATGAAATTGAGGTTCCCCAGTGTTTGGCGCATGCATATTTTTGTTACATTTAAAAAAGAAATGTTTTGTGCCTGCACGGAGGCAGGGAGTTACGTCACTGACTGAGCTATCATCTCTCTAGCTCCTCTTTCTGTCTCCCCTCCCCCACAGCTGTCAGAACTCAATTTTTATTAACCCAGTCCAGGTCCTATTTTTTGTTTTTTTGTTTGTTTGTTTGTTTTTCAAGACAGGGTTTCTCTGTATAGCCTTGACTGACCTAGACTTACTTTGTAGACCAGGCTGACCTTGAACTCTCATGTCAGAGGTGTGTGCCACCATACCCGGCTCCAGGTCAAATTTTTCTTCCCTTAATTTTTAAATATTTGTATCAATTACTTGAGGCTTTAACCTAATGTGTTCTCATTGTTTACACCTTCTAAACTACCCCCGGGTCCACCTCTACATCCTCACTCATTTCTAACTTAATTCCTTTCTCTTTAAAAAAGCCAAAGCTAAAACCAAAAAAACGAAGAAAAACAAAAACAAAAACAAAAAACTCTGATGGAATCCAGTTTATGTTGCCCACATATTTGTGGGGCCATCCACTGGCGTGTGCTTGTTAACATACCTCCCTTACATCTTTCTGTATGGCTTCTTTGCGCTCCCATTTTCAGCTCAATGGGATAGACAAGTCAATGTGCAGACAACCATCCAGTATGGTACATGTTGCCTCCGGAGGCTCAGTGCTCAGGGGATGGACCACAGAGGGCCACATGTTCAAAGGTGTCATTGTCTCCCAAGCAGATAAACACCAAACCCATCTCTATATTTAAGGTGACCATTTTGGATCTTAGAGGCTTCGGGGCAGTCTGCAGTAACCTCACTTCCCCTTCGAGCCTACCACTTATCAGTTGAGTTCGTGAACTCCAACAGATGGTAATAACCACACCCCAAGTATCTTCCCAATAAACTCCCATAATTAGGACAGTACCTGGCCTATCATTTGCAGCCCAGAGGGCCCCACCCTGTCCCCTAATTACCACTGTCCACAGGGCACAGCCCCAGGGAACAAACAAGGAAGACTTTCCTACCCCTTCCTCAGGCTTCTGACAATTTACACAGTGGGCTGTCCCTTCCTGCCACACAAACTGCCCTGTGGATTGGGAATGAATGTCACTTCCCCTCCTGCGCCCCGCCCCCCTCCCTCCCCCCCCCCCCCTGCAGGGTCTCTCTGTGTAGCCTTGGCTGTCCTGGACTCACTTTGTAGACCAGGCTGGCCTCGAAATCACAGGGATCCACCTGCCTCATGCCTCCTGAGTGCTGGGATTAAAGGTGTGCACCACCACGCCTGGCCAATTGTTGCCTCTTTTAAAGCGATGTTCTGAGGCTCTGGTTGTGATAGGACTGCCATCGTCAGATGCCACCCCACCAGTAGGTGAGACTCATGAGCTGCTACAGAGCAAACAATGCCTTGAAGAGGCAGGAGCACACATGCACACGTACACACACACACACACACACACACACACACACACACACACACACGAGGCTATGCGGTAGGCGTGAGATGGCTTTGGGGGCTTTCCAGCTCTTAGACAAATCGGTCAATTCTTTTCCAGATGACGTTTAACATTTCCCGAGTTAAAGCAACTAAACCTAAATGCAATTTCCTTCTGAAGCTTCTCCCCACGTTATTCTGGCACCTATGATCTCTCATGGAGTTTGAAAAGAAGAGTCATGAAAGAGACCCTACGTGGAAATGGGTAATGCTGTGAGCTGCAGGAATAGGAACTGGGTAGCTAAGCTAAAACTGCAGGTGAGAGCCATGATCTGTGAGTTAACGAGATGCCCTTGGATGTAAGAATCTGATTGATGTGTGTGAGCCCAGGAGTTCAAGGGCAGCCTGCGCAGTACAGTGATACCCTGCCTGAAGCAATCTGGAGGTGAACTCGGGGGAAGGTACAAAGCTAGGAGTCTCCAGATTCCTTTAGAAACAGTTCCCAGGCCGCCTTTTTCCTCTCTAGGGGCCACAGAACAAATTGCATAATTGTTGGCCATTGATGGTTTTGTTTTTTCATTTCTGGTTTGCAGCAGCTCCTGGTAGTACCGGAGGGTCCATGACCTCTGCGAGCTCCTTCCTTTTATTAATGGAAGGCTTTAAAGGTCTTGCCTTTCCCTTGGAGCCTCTGCAAACAAACCAGAAATAGATGTCAGAGCCTCTTCTTGTCTGATGGAAGCGGGACCTGCCACATGCTGAGCTCTTCCCAAAGGCCAGCTCTGTCCCAGGCCCAGTGGGTTCTTCCTGAGAACCAGGCCTGTCTTTCTAAAGCTCACTGTCTCACTTGTGCCCATTTTTTTTTTTTCCAGGTGAGAAAGTTTTAGGGGGGAAAAGGCCCAATTTGCCTACAGTTAGGTGGCTAATAAGCCCCAAACTTACTCTCTTCTTAATTTATGCTATTTGCAGAGTTTTCTGTTTCCCATGCACATAGACACACAGACACAAGTAACAGACGGACAAAAGTGTACAGATGGTTTAACTCTGTCTCAACTAGATACCTTAGCGGGCTCTTTTTTGTTGTTGTTTGATTTTTCAAGACAAGGTTACTCTGTGTAGCCCTAGCTGTCCTGGACTCGCTCTGTAGACCAGGCTGGCCTTGAACTCACAGAGATCCACCTGCTTCTGCCTCCTGAGTGCTGGGATTAAAGGCATGTGCCACTATGCTCGGATTTTTTTTTTTCCCGAGACAGGGTTTCTCTGTGTAGCCTTGGCTGTCCTGGACTCACTTTGTAGACCAGACTGGCCTCAAACTCACAGCGATCCGCCTGTCTCCTAAGTGGTTTCTAATGACTATTTTTATACTTTGTTTAAATGACTCAGCCGGGTGTGGTGGCACTATATTGATAGCATATGGTTTTGGAAGGGATTGTTCCTGGAGCACTGAGGGTTCCTTTTGTAGATGTACTTATTTCACATGTGTGTGAATGATTTGCCTGCTCATATGTGTGTGCAGCATGTATGTGCCAAGGGCATCTGGATCACCTGAAACTGGAGTTATGGCTGGTTGTGGACCACCATGTGAGTGCTGGGAGTGGAAACCAGCTTCTCTGTAAGAGCAGCAGGTGCTTTTAATGACTGAGGGATCTATCTCTTCAGTCCCTCCCCTCACCTTTTGGTAGGTCTCACAGATAACTTTAAATTGCCGCGCAGTGGTGGCACATGCCTTTAATCCCAGCACTCTGGAGGCAGAGGCAGGCGGATCTCTGTGAGTTCAAGGCCAGCCTGGTCTACAGAGTGAGTCCAGGACAGCCAGGCTATAATTTTAAATGACTCAGAAGGATACTCAAGGATGGTTTTATTGGAAGATTTTTTCCCCTTTTTAGTTTTTTGTGTGTGCATATGGTATATATTAATGTGTGAATGCATATTCACATGTGTGTGTGCTTGTGCATGGGAAAGCCAGGGGCTGGTGTCAGGTTTCTGCCACAGCGCTCTGGAGTGCTGGTTGCCTGTCCAGGTGTTTGACAGGCTCATTTAATTAACTTCTAGGTGAGAGGGCAATCAATTGTGCATCCTTGAGTTTTTGAGCAATTCAGAATCTCTCTTCCCACAGGGCCAGAGGTATGACTCACTCCTCATTCCTCTGACCAAAATCATGTAATCAATTAGATAAAAAGAGAATCAAAGGGCTCGGCGTGGCCTTTAATCACAGCCCTCAGGAGGCAGAGGCAGGTGGATCTCTGTGAGTTCAAGGCCAGCCTGGGCTGTTACACAGAGATACTCTGTCTCCAAAAACAAACAAACAAACAAACAAACAAAGTGTGATGAGGATGCTGAAGTGCCCCTTTCCACAACAGATGGCTTCCGGCAGGGTCTGAGAAGGGAAAGGGCTAGGTTTTATTTAAGGGGCAGGCCACTGAGCGCTTGGCCACACCCCCAATGAGTATACAGATGATACAAATTGGACTTTGTTTTGTTGTTGTTTGTTTGTTTCCCTTTTCAGGGAGGAGGGGTCCTACAGGTAGGGGAGAGGACGGGGAAAGATTGGGAAGTGAGTGCGATTGGGGAACAGGACTCACTTTTTAGACCTCGAACTCACAGAGATCCGCCTGCCTCTGTCTCCAGAGTGCTGGGATTAAAGGCGTGCGCCACCATGCCTGGCTAAAAATGTGGATCTTTAATGATCCTAGTGTACACAGAAGAGTGTCAGTCTTGAATTTCTCCCATTTGACTGCATTTCAGTCAATGTAAGCACATGGTCCACATGGTCTGGGTCTAGACACCTTGAAGGAGTGAGTGAAACTATGTAGATGTGTGTGGCACAGCGATACAACACATAAGCCAACACTGGACACGCTTCTCCCAGACCCCATCATCAGCAAAACGCCCAGTGTGGTAAGAGCTTCCTTTTTCTAAGGGGCCACTAGAGCAGGGCAGACTCGTGCCAGGTGTTGACCCCTGGATTTGAATTGGATCTCAACCTATCCCTCAGGAGAAAGGCAAACCCCAGAAACCATCTTCCCCCCAACCCCTGGCTTCTCTTGCACATGGGCTGATCCCAACCCAGAGTGGAAATAGTCTCCAGCTGGTGCAGCCAGACCAATATGCCCCGAGAAACAAGACATGGATTCATTGGATCTGTCACCTCCTAACGTCAAGTCACTTTGAGTCTCAGTCCCCTCCAGTGTAAAATGGGGGAGAATAGTGTCCCCCCACCACCACATAGTAAAAGTGAGGCTATGACGGACTATGACATAATGCATTACAGTGTTTATAACATATAATAAGAAGCATGCAATGAGTACTTCCTACACTGCACCTTCCATGTTTGAACACTATGTCCAGCAGGCAGCAAAGAGGCCGATTAGAATGTGGTCTCTGGTCTCTTCAGGCCTGCAGCATCCAGCATCTGGGCACCCAGCCTCCTTTCTCTGAGCTTTTGGTACTGAACACTTTAAAGGTGTGAGGTGTTACTTTAAGGAGGGGCAGAGTTTGACTTACACAGTTATTCAAAGCTTTAAGGGATACAGTGCCCATAGCTGGTGCCAATGATGTGCCACATCCTTCATGGATTTAGATGAACGTTTAGATGGTCCTCCGCCTCCCCCCGCCTCCCCCCGCCCCCCATGCGTGTGGACTCTTCACATACCCCAACCTTCTTTAGGAAGGCCTATTGCAGGTGTCGGGGAGTCAGCAGAGCAAGAGAGAAAACACTTTCGGTTAAATGCCTGAGTCATTTTCCTAGCTCCACAAGGCTTCTGAGCTGGTTTCGGACTTGACTTAAAGGAGAAAGGGTTGGATAGGGTTGGGAGGTGGTAGGAGGGGTGGGTTTGGGAGTGGAAGGGACAGGGTGCAAATAACATCTTTTATTGCAGAATACTTTGCTGAGGGTTTATTTTCTGAAGGTTGCTATTCTAAGAGTGGCTAGAGCTAAGGCCTCAATGGGGGTGGAGGGCTGAGGCTTGGCTGTTAACCTTACAGTCACTCAACCCAGAACCCTGACCCTGAGCTGTGGGTGAGAGCAGAGTCCTCTGTGGGCTGCCTCCTGGGGTCTAAGGACACTAAATTTTCTCTGTAGACAAAAGGCCCTCTTTTTTTTTTTTTAATTTATTTATTTAGCCGGTGTGGTGGCACACACCTTTAACGCCAGCACTCAGGAGGCAGAGGCAGGAAGATCACTGTGAGTTTGAGGCCAGCCTGGTCTACAAAGCGAGTCTAGGACAGCCAAGGTTACACAAAGAAATCCTGTCTCGAAAAACAAAACAAGACCAAAAAAAAAAAAAAAAAAAAAATTTATTATGTATGTATACAGTGTTCTGCCTGCATGTACACCTACATGCCAGAAGAGGGCACCAGATCTCATTACAGATGGTTGTGAGTCATCATGTAGTTGCTGGGAATTGAACTGAGGACTTCTGGAAGAGCTGCCAGTGCTCTTAACCTCTGAGCTATCTCTTCAGTGTCCTATTGTTTGTTCTTTTTGTTTTGTTTTGTTTTGCTTTTCGAGACAGGGTTTCTTTGTGTAGCCCTGGTTGCCCTGGACTCACTTTGTAGACCATGCTGGCCTTGAACTCCCAGCGATCCTCCTGCCTCTAATCCCGAGTGCTGGGATTAAAAGTGTGCGCCACCACGCCTAGCTTGGGGTTGCAGTTCTCATCCTGGAGCTGGGATGTTAGAACCAACAGGCAGCTTCTTACAAACACAGACTCACAGGCCCTGCAGGTCAGAAGACATGCCACCGTCGCAGAGAGGGACCTCTTTAATGCTGTGGGAATTCTAGAACCCTTCCAAATCTCTTGGGTGCATATGTGGGAGTTACAAGGCTGGCTGCTTTCATTTAAACTGGGAATGCCTGGTAGGTCACCCCAAAAGATGACCAAGTTAGAAACTCCAGAACCACGATCTTACAGGGTGATCATGGTGGGGGAGGGTATGGGGCTGTAGATTAGATGACAGAGAACTTCTTGCCTATCATGCAAGAAACCCTAGGTCCGACTCCCAGCACTTCATAAAACCAGGCGTGACAGCATGCACCTGGTATCCCAGCGCTGAGGAGGTGGAGACAGGAGGATCATTCTCAACTGCGTAGTGAGTTCCAGGCTAGCCTGAACTACAGAGACCCTGCCTTAAAAAATAAGGAGAAAGCCAGGTGCAGTGGTTCATGCCTTTGATGCCAGCACTTGGGAGTCAGAGGTAGGTGGATCTCTGTGAGTTCGAGGCCAGCCTGGTCTACAAAGTGAGTCCAGGACAGCCAAGGCTACACACAGAGAGACCCTGTCTAGAAAACAACAACAACAACAACAAATAATAATAAGGAAAAAAAATCATGAGATGGGAAGATTGTCCTGTTTTCGGGGGGCCCAGCCTAATCTCTAGGGTCGTTGGCATCTCTATAGGAGAAAGAGGTATGCTGAGAGATCAGTTAGAGAGTGTCATGTGATGTTATGCTGGTGGCTTTAAAGAGGGTGGAAGGGGCTGCCAGCCGAGCCATGCAGATGGCCTCTAGAAACTGGAAAGGGTAGGACACGGGTTCCCTGCTGGAGACTGTATCAGACTCCCCTTCTCCCAGACTAAACTAATAAACGAGTCATTCCAGTCAGCTCTTTCTGGTAACATCTAGCAGCAGGAGGAAGCTGATCCAACGAGCATTTCAGGGGAATCGTTAATATGCTTGGATCTATACACATGTCCAAGTTCAGGCTGTAAAAGCAGAGACCCAGCCTTGGTACCAGAACCAGGCCTGTAGGCTGCAGGACCAGCAAGCTAGTCGGTCCTCAGAGCCGCCAAGGCCGTGCAGCCTTCTCCCAGCAAGCCAGTGGATAGGCAATGTCGTTGAAATGATGTAGTGCAGAGACCAGGACAATCTTGCAGAACTGTTCTGGTTAGTTTTACATCAAGTTGACTCAAGCTAGTCAGAGTCATCAGAAAGGAGGGGGCTTGGATTGAGAGACAACGCCTCCATAAGATCTGACTGCATGGCATTTGATAAATCAGTGGGGGAGGGCTGATGTCACTGTGTGTGGTGCCAGCCCTGGACCTCCTGGGTTCTATAGGAAAGTAGGCTTAGAAGGGGCTGGAGAGATGGTTCAGAGGTTAAAAGCACTGAAAGCTCTCCCAGAGGTCCTGAGATCAATTCCCAGCAATTACATGGTGGCTCACAATGTGATCTGATGCCCTCTTCTGGCCTGCAGATGTATATGCAGGCAGAGTGCTATATACATAATAATAAATAAATAAAATAAAATAAAAGAAAGCAGGCTCAGCAAGCCATGATTGTAATGATTAAAAATGAGATGCCAGGCAACAGATAGGATTTAGAGAAGTTTATTGTAGATGCATGGGAGAGCAGGAAAAGGGGGAGGGGCACCCCAGAGAGAAAGAATAGAGTGAGGTGGGTATGAGAGGAAGAGGGGCAAGAGAGAAAAGCAACACACACACACACACACACACACACACACACACACACACACACACACACACACACACACACGATGGGTTTTCCTTTTTATATCCTGGGCAGCTGGCCCACCTAGTGGCAGGCAGGTATGATGTCACAGGTTGCTAGGCAGACTGGGGGCAGTATGCTAACAATGGTGAGCAAGCCAGTAATCATCACTCCTCCATGGCCTCTGCCTCAGCTCCTGCCTCCAGGCTCCTGCCCTGTTTGAGTTCCTATTTTGACTTCTTTCCAGAATGAACCATGCTATGAAGTGCAAGCCAAATAAACTCTTTCCTCCCCAACTTTGCTTCGGTCATGGTGTTTTATCCCAACAATAGTAACCCCAAGGCAGCTATAAATAGATTCTCTGCAGAGCTGATGAAAACGCAGGCTCTGCTTCCCAAGGCCTGATGTTTTTTGGTTCCAGCAATTTCCCATTAGGTGACCCCTCCTTGGTGGCCAAGGACAGTGAGTAACACACTGTAGGTGCCCAATCTTCATTCAAGTCCCTTCTGGGCAGAGACCTTCAGGCAACAACAGCCTCACTGAATATCTTTCCACAAAGGGCAGGCTCAACCCAAGGCTGAGGCCATGTAACCAGGACACCCAGCCCCCTCCCCTGACAACAGCATCTGGTACCTTCATGAACAAGTGCTTAGAGAATATGTGAACATCAAAGCAAACAGCTCCTCACCACCTCCATCCAAATGCTTTGTGGGCCAGGTGCCATTGCTGAGAACACGATACGCTCACCCTCTGACCTCTCTTCCTTCCTCGACACAGTAAGATCTCAGACATGCCTGACCCAGCCACCCTTGAGAGGTGGACTCGGCTCTAGAAGCAGCAGCTGAGAACCCTGAGAGATAAGCACAGAGCTGATGGCTGCAAGCTCAGGCCTGAGCCCCACAGCAGGTCCCTTTGCTCTCTGCTCCTCAGCATTCACCTGCTGTGACACCATTAAGTGTGAATGCCACCACCCTTGTCTGGAGAGCAAAGGACAGCAGCCTCTGGGTACAGTTTACTGCCCTATGTGACATTTAAAAAAAAAAAAAAAAGCAGCAAATAAAACTTCAAAGGCCTTGGGGCAGCCACTGGCTATGGGCCCATCTTTCTCCTGAACCCTGCTACTGGCCTGCAGATCTGCAGCATGACCTCAGCTCCACACCCTGCCCCACCTTTCTGTACCTCACCCTCCATCAAGGCTCCGATTAAGGAAGCTAGTTGGGTGACATCAGCGTCATTAAACTGACCTAGTTTCTCCCAGGCTGGCAGAGTCGGGAGCTCTAGTCAGCACAGAAACCTATTCAACTGCCTCAGAGGAGCCATCTGGAGAAAGATGGACCAGCGCCTCATTCACAGAGAAGGAAGGTCCCCTGAACACACGTTAAAACTTCCAAAAATAGAGAGGGAACCTGACTTTTTGTGCAGCATGTCTTGGAGTTAGAGGTTGGAACTGGCTCCCTTCTCCACGGGTGGGGAGTAGACCCCTCTTAAGAAAAGCTTGTACAGTTAGCCAGTCCTATTCCCTGGGGGTCCAGTCCTGTCAGTTGGGGCTTAGAGATGTACCATCCTACCTTCCTAAACTGTGAAGTCCCACCCAGCTTTCTGGCTTCTTTGCTCATGTTTTTCCTATTCCTGGGAGTAGCATTTTTCTGTTTTATCTAAAAACTCCTTATTCATCCCCCAAAACTTTGTTCAGGCTTTACATTTTCCAAAATTCCTTCCTCCTCACTTCTAGGGCTCCGAGTGTGTCCCCTGGCTGGACCGCTGGCTCAGCATCTTCAAGAAGTTCTATACTCTCTGTCTTCTTTTGTTCCCCTCCACAGCAGCCTGCCATTCCTTACTTTGTTGGCATTATCCACTGAGAGAGAATAGAGGGATTACAGGGGCTGGTTCACCAGGAAGTAATCCTTGTGTACCCACTGGGTGTCAGATCTCTGAATGAGAGGCAAGCAGAACAGTCAAAGCCCAGCCTCCTGAGGCCTGTGTCCCAGGGATGTCCTGACATCTGCATCAAAGGAACAGTGTCGGTGTTCCCAGCAAGACAAGTCGTCCTAGATAGTCCCAACATAGTGGACTTCTGTGAAATTGAATCATAAATTTGGGTTGCTTGGGAGAGCTGGCCCGAGGCTGCAAAAGGGTCTGAGCCTTTCCTAAGAACTGTGAGAGTCTGTCTTGAGCCTGTAATTCTCACCTTGAGGACTCAGGCACTCTTTGGCTTCTAAGGTGTGGTACTTTTAGGGGCCTCAATTTGGATGAATGGCAATGTTCTGCAGGCCAGAGGTGGCCTTCTGGTGTGGGGTGGGGTGGAAGGGGCGGGGAAGGGGGGGTAAGGGGAGGGACAGCTGCCTTGTCCCCTGGCTCATTGTAGTAATAATCTAAATAAAAAAAGGAGACACCTTGCCCCTCCCCTTTGACTATCAGAATATTGAGCCAATAGATCCCCCCCCCCCAAGAAATTAGCATTTCTCCAGGGGTCTCACGGGAGGAGAAGGGAAGGGCTGAAGCCTGGCGCCAGCAAGAAGAGGAACTTGTCTCTGGACGATTCCCACAGTTCTGACAACACATAGACCACCTTGCGGGACAGACAGTGGCAGGCGGGCCCTGCTTTGATCAGGACTGTTCAGTAGTGCGAATCTCTTGCCCTCCGCTTGAACCTCACGTCAGGACCCTGAGTACTCACAGGACTCCTTGGTTCTCTTTCCCAGTGTGGCCACACTGCATAGATTTCTTCTTGCTGTTTTTCTTTATCTCGCCTATGTTTAATTGGCCTATTGAGGATGAGTCGTGGAGCCTGGCTTCTTAGGCCCAGGCACAACTCGCGATTCCTGTATTGCTGGGCCTCCACCCCACGCCACACCCCACGCCGCACCCCACGCTTCCTGCGGGAGGACCTCTTAGCCCGGTGTGTCTTCTCTGAGTTGTGCTTTACTTTATGCGTTTCCCCATCTCTTATCTTTCTCTGGCGTTCCCTGATTCTTGTCACCAGCTCCTACGTACCTGTCCTCAGCATTTCACCAAGGTCCCTGTGAGCACAGGAGCTGGCTCTCCCTCTACTGGGGATAAACAGCCATCAAGGGTCCAGCCTCCACCTACCTGACGTGCACCTCCAATGGCTTCAGGGGAGGGGCCACTGTTACAAAACTCAGAATGCCAAGTGTTCGATTTTTACCTATAAAGACTCAGGAGCCAGGTGTTGGGGTGAGAGCCTGCTAGCTCGGAGAGGCAGAGAAATAACCCAGCTGACCTTCCTGCTCAGCTCACTTCCCAGAGGAGAAGCCAAAAGCCAAAGGCTAAAAGGCTGGTAGCTCAGCCGAATGGCAGCTCTGAAGGAAAAAGCCAAAAGCTCCTTCTTCTCAGCGCGGTCTTCAATAGCCTTCTCTCAAAGCCCCTCCCATCAACTTAATCCCTGTCAGTTGATTTCTTGCCCTACCTCTTGACCAGGGTTAACTTTACTAAATTCTATGTACAGGAAGCTCTTGGATTAAAAGTGTGTGTTAGGCCTGGCTGAATCACAGCTTAATCACCTGTTTTCAATAAACAGAAAGTTCTTAGATTAAAGGTGTATATTGGGGCTGAGCCACACCAAACAAGAAAAAAGTTTTTACACTTCACAATCCCAGGGTTCACAATGGGATCAAACATCCTGTGACAGACCACCAACCCAAAAAGCCCAACATCAGCTGGAGGTGGTGGCGCACGCCTTTAATCCCAGCACTCAAGAGGCAGAGGTAGGTGGATCGCTGTGAGTTTGAGGACAGCCTGATCTATAAAGCAGAGTCCAGGACAGCCAAGGCTAACACAGAGAAACCCTGTGCTGGGATTAAAGGCATATGCCACCATGCCCAGCTTAAGAAACAAATTGTTATCAGCTCTAGAAACTTCTAACAATGAGCTTTCCAACAGTGAGCTCTTCCATTTCCCTAGTGGTAAACCATTGTCTTAATTTTTATCATTTCCCTTTTGCTCACCAGCCAGATGGTGGTTTCTTTACTGTTTCCACAGACACCTTCAATGTGAAGAGCTAGCAGGCATAGACCTTCCGGCTTGCCAAGACTGCTTGAGATGCTCTCTAGTCACCACCTCCACAGTCTACAGCAGCCCTCTCAGACCAGAACTCTGGCTGATGGCCCAATTGTGCAGGCGAGGAACCTGCAGCAGAGGAGGTTGAGGGGCCTGTTCAGGCTCACACAGGTACCGATGAATCAGGATTTGAATCCAGACACTTGCTTTCAAAAGCACACCAGTCCTGCCACCGCTCAACTAAATGGGATGTAGAAGCCACACTGACAAGTGGAGGAGGTAGCTGTGGAATCACCCCAGATATATAAGAAAAAGTCTGGAAATTATTATACTATTACAGTGATGGGACTGAGGCAACCCAACCCCATTTCTAGCTTGCCACTGAACCTGGCTTAGAGGAGCATGTGCATTTGTATTTCCTTTCTGGATGTTTTTCTTCCCCCCCCCCCCCCCCCCCCCCCGCCCCAGACAGGGTCTCTCTGTGTAGCATTGGCTGTCCTAGACTCACTTTCTAGACCAGGCTGGCCTCAAACTCACAGAATCCACCTGCCTCTGCCTCCCGCATGCCGGGATTAAAGGCGTGCGCCACCTCGCCTGGCTCTCCTTTCTGGATGTCACAGTCCTTACGAGGTCACCCTGTTTACCATCTTGTCTGGCGACCTCTGGCGAGTTTCCCACTGTCCCACTAACCATGCACTTTATTTTCTGGCTGTGTTGTCACAGTCTTTCCAGTGTGCCGCCGTTGTCTAGACATGCTCCAGTGTGGCAGAATCCTTACAGAGTTTTGAAGGGAACAAGTCAGGGATCTTGCCAGAAGCCTCTGGAGCTGGCTCTGCTGGTCACCTCCTAAAGTATCATGATGACGCAGGCGCTGTAGCACTGTTGGACAATGCTCCCAGCGTCCCTCAGTGGATCCTCAGCAAGAGAAACCGTGGGATGCTGGATTGCTTGCTGTTATCTGTATTTTCTGGTAAGGAAAATGAAACTTGAGGAGGCCAAACACCTGGTCCACATTCACACTTGCCGCTCAGTGGATGAAGAACTTGTGAGCACATCTCTTGACGTCAGAGTCAGGCTTTTTTTTTTTTTTTTTTTTTTTTTTTTTTTTTTTTTTTATCACTTGAGCTGTCAGACTGAAGGCCAATGCTTCGCTCTCAGTTCTGAGTCATTGACTTTAACTTTGCTCTTATCTTTTTACTGCCTCGCCGAATGCCTGCTTCAAAGAGCTTCTTAAATTCTGATGCCATTGTACATATTTTAATATAGATCAAATTCTACCTTAAAAATCTGTAAATGTGCCGGGTGGTGGTGGCGCACGCCTTTAATCCCAGCACTTGGGAGATAGAGGCAGGTGGATCGCTGTGAGTTCGAGCCCAGCCTGGTCTACAAAATGAGTCCAGGACAGCCAAGGCTACACAAAGAAACCCTGTCTCAAAAAACAAAAAACAAAAACAAAAATCTGTAAATGTACACACACACACACACACACACACACTACAGTTTCCATCTCGAATGCCTCCCACCGGGTCCTACATTAAAAGCAGGGTTTTCATTGAGGTAAAATAGGGAGGAGACCACAATGG
This sequence comes from Acomys russatus, assembly GCF_903995435.1. Classification (NCBI taxonomy): domain Eukaryota; kingdom Metazoa; phylum Chordata; class Mammalia; order Rodentia; family Muridae; genus Acomys; species Acomys russatus. The sequence goes on from NC_067158.1 coordinate 52,818,957, forward strand.
GCCTAGCTTGAGGTCTCTGGGGGCTTAGATATAGATCCTTGAAAGGGTCTATTAGACTCTGGCCGCCCACTGCTTCCAATTCCTCCTCCTCCTCTTTTTTCTCCCTGACAATGAGGTGAGTGGGTTTGTTCCCTTACCCACTTCCCACTCTGCCATCAGGTACCCCCATCAGAGTTGTTAACACAGTGGATCCCACTGAGCATGGGCCCCAAACCATGAGGCAAAATAACCCTTCTCTGTTGATTATCAGACACATAGAAAGCTGACTAACACAGTATACATATGTACATATTAACGACCTCTCCCATCAGAAACCTGTCTGATGGCTTAAAACAAAGAGGTCCATCCCTGCCGAGCATGATGTTGCGTGCATGTAAGCCCCAGCATTGAAGGCTGGAGGAAGAGCACGGAGGGTTTGAGGCCAGCCCGGGCCACCTAGCCCAGGAAGGCTGGAGATAGCGAGCAGAAGCAGGGGACCCAAACTACAGATGCACTAAAAAATCAAGATATAAGGAGACTGTCTCCCTTTAAAGTGGCTGGTATAGGAACCCCCAAAAAGAAAAGAAAAACTAAGGCCGCCTACTGAAATATCCTTCAGAGAGTGGCTGTGAATTGAGTCAAAGGGATATTTTAGAAAGAAAATACAATGAGTCACGAAGTTCTCTCATCACAGCTGAGACACGTGAAGAAAACGTAGCTTCTGTTTTCTTCCAAACAGCTCTGAGCTCCTCACGAGCTTCTTCCCCAGAGGCAGGAAAATTTAGACTCACCCACTCACCAAGAAACAATATTCTAATTTCTTCTAGTCTAGACAGTGTCTTTCCCATTTAAGCATTTAGTGTCTTCAACTGGATTGCTATTTTAAAAAAAGGGGGGTGGGTGGCGCACACGCCTTTGATCCCAGCACTGAGGAGGCAGAGGCAGGTGGATCCCTGTGATTTGAAGGCCAGTCTGGTCTACAAAGTGAGTCCAAGACAGCCAGTGATACCCAGAGAGAAACTCTGTCTTGAAAAACAAAACACCAAACAAACAAAACATGGAAAAACAAAAGACAACTCTTGAGATAATTATCCCCTAGGATACACATCATTTTTCAGAGCGGGACCTTTTCCTGCCCCTGGCTGGGGTGGTCTCTGTACCACGCATGCGTGGTGTGAACTCTGTCCTCTGGTATGGACCGCTGAGCCTTCAGCGCAAGGAGATGACCGAGTAGGATTGGTTCTGTCCAGCTTCTCAGAAGCTATGATGCACTGACTTTCGGCTGGAGCTCTGACCTCTGGCGTCCTGTGACCTCCTCTGCCAGATCTTTGCTGTCTCAATGGCTACTCGGGCTGTGAGAAACAGGAAGCAGAGCCACGGAGTCATCTTGCGTTACCTTCAGTCATTCATACATCATCGTCCCGGGACCCTGGTAAATATGTCCCCAGTCTAGACGGCTGCAACCTCCTTGTGTTGGTGCTGGGGAGGTCACCCACTCTTTCCTCTCTGTATCTTTTGGCTTCCACAAACCCTTATGGGTATTTCTAAAATATCCCATCCTCGCTCTCAGTGCTTCCTGACTTATTGGCTCTGACCTTTCTCCTTCCTCTACTACCATCTTCCCATTTTGTTGTCATTGGCTTTTATTTTTATTTTTTTAATTTTTAATTTTTGAGTCACTGTCTTACTATGAAGCCAGGCTGGCCTGGAACTTGTTGCGTAGGCTGGTTTCAAAACTCACAGAGACCAGCTTGCCTCTGCCTCCTGAGTGTGGGATTAAAGCAAAGGTTTGTGCCACCACGCCTGGATTCTCTCTCCGTTTTGGTTTATAGGTGTAAGGGCCCCCACCCCAGCACAGGTAAAGGTGGAGGAGGCTATGGACCAACACTTTCCAAGCTTGAATCTGGTACACATTGGTAGATAAAGGAACTCAGGCTGGCCTCAAGTTGACTGCCTTGATTTTTTTGCTTTTTAAATTTGAGACAAGTCTGGCTGTGGAGTTCAGGTCTTCAATGAGTGATCTTTGTGCCTTTATCTCCTGAATGCGTGTGTCATAGGTGAGTAGTAACCATACACTTCTTTTGTGTGCATCTGTAAATGTATTCGTGTGTGTGTGTGTGTGTGTGTGTGTGTGTGTGTGTGTGTGTGTGTACGCGCGCGCGCTCGCGTGTACTTGCATATGAAGGCCAGACGTCCATGGTGGGTGTCTTCCTCAATCTCTCTTCCATTATTGTTGCTGCTGCTGTTTATTGTTGGTGTTGCTGTTAGTTGAGATGGGGCTCTCACTAAACCCAAAATTTCTAATCTGGCTTACTTGCTAGCCAGTCAGCCCCAGGGAGCCTCCTGTCTCTGCCTCCCCTGGCCAGTATTATTAATACACGCTGCCATGCCTGGCTTTTCCATAGGTGTTAAGAATCCACACTTGGGCCTTTGTGTTTGCACAGCAAGCACTCTGTTGACTGAGCCATCTCCTCAGGTGGCTCATGTATCATACATTTCCTTTGAATGTCAACATTTTTCATATTCTGTTTTGAATTCATGCTACAATAAACCCAAACCTTCCTGAGACAAATATGTATCTTCAACATAACTTTGCCAGAGATCAATTCATGAACAAATTCTATTTAACATTCCAACAAATTGTTGAATTAATTAAGAAACACAAAATAGCTGGGCGTGGTGGCGCACGCCTTTAATCCCAGCACTTGGAAGGCAGAGGCAGGCGAATTCCTGTGAGTTCGAGGCCAGCCTGGTCTACAAAGTGAGTCCAGGACAGCCAAGGTTACTCAGAGAAACCCTGTCTTGAAAAAAACAAAAAAAAACAAAACAAAAAAAGTTAAAAAAAAAAAAAAAAAAAAGAAACACAAAATGAGTTTTTGTTATAGTTACAATGTTCTACATAGTTAAAAACATTATCTTGCCTTAAACCTCAGTCTACAATCCCACATTCCCCTGAAGATTCACTGGCTATTAAAAGTATAATATACATCTTTCTAGATGCATAAATGCATAATTTAGCTTTTCCATTTATTGAGAGCAACTCAATATTGAGAGCAAAGTAATAGTTTGTTTTCACTTAGCACAGTGTTCTGTAAATCACTCCCACCCCATCAGGATGGACAGAGCAGGTCCACCTTGTGTTTAGAGTTGATATGTCATAGTCTGCAGTAAGGACAGACAACAGTGTTGGCTCAGTGACGTTCATAATACACATTTAGACTGTCTGACGTCTCTGCTCTTATCACCAGGGTCTCAGGAAACATCCTTGTTCCAGGGTTACAAGCATGTAAGTGTCACAGAATCTAACGTGGAAGGGGTGGCACCTCGTATTTGTCCTTTGACTGATAATAAACACAAAAACGAGTGCTGTTGGGAGCTTGGCTTCCAGAGGCGAATCCTACATTTAATTTTGCTCACTATGCTGTTAAGCACTCAGCTGGGGTCCACTGAAATGTCCCACTTCTGACTCACGTTTTTCTCTATTGAAAACTCCCACGGCACTGGTGACGAAAGAGAATCCAGTGTGCTGATGGGGTGCTCATGTGCAGGCATACTTCCAGATCATCCCCGGAGTTGTTTCTTTATACACCCTGAAAAACACACCTGGCCGATGCAACCCTGGGAAGGGAGGGCGTCTTTGGATTCGTGGTCCATCAGAGTGGGGAAGTCTCCATGGCAAGAGCTGGACGCCGGGTCCTATTGAATCTGCAGAAAAGCAGAGGGTGATGGATTTTTGCGCACAGCTTTCCTTTTTATTGAGTCTGGTGATTCCGGCTCATGGAACAGAGCCACGGACAGTGGTTGGGTTTCCCCCATGGCGGCTAACCTAGCTAATCCCTCACAGCTGTGCCCAGAGACTGACCTAATCCAGATAAGCCTCAGGGGCACACTCAGAGACTTATTTTCCAAGTGCTTCTGAATCCTGTGAAGTTGAGTCAACGTCAATCGTCACGTCATATCAGAATAAAGTGGACACTCACAAATGGCTCCATCCTCTAAAGAACAGCACCGTTGTTTTCCTAGGCAGTAGGTTCTCCTGAGGATGCTCAGGCATGGCAGCTACATGCCCACGTCACCATTATGGCTGGGAAGGTGTGAACTGCCTCTTCCACTCACTGTGTAGAGCCTTGCTGGACCTCAGTGGAGGCCTGGCAAGCTGCTCAGGGTACAGTCTCACTCAGGTTGCATTGCTGCATGCTTGTGGCTAACCGACATGGAGATCTGTGCCCTTCTTTCTGTTTCCATCGCTTCTATTATAACGGAATCACATGATGGCACCTGAGCTACCCTTCTTGGTCCCCACTGACTTATGTGCTGCTCCATGCTGGTCAACCACACCAGAGGATGAAGGCCACATAATATAAACCTTAGACTGTAGAGAATTTCAGAAGCAGTGCCAAGGTCAGCATTCGGAGGCATCCCGGAAGGGATCGGAGTAATGGCCCAGCGCTTTGCAGGTTGGTCAGGTGTCCCTGGAGAGAGCATCCTGCTAAACCCTGCCAGAGAACTCCTGTTAGAATTTCGGCAGGAAGCCGGGTGTGGTGGCACATGCCTTTAATCCCAGCACTCGGGAGGCAGAGGCAGGTGGATCACTGTGAGTTCGAGGCCAGCCTGGTCTACAAAGTGAGTCCAGGATAGTCAAGGCTACACAGAGAAACCCTGTCTCAGAAAACAAACAAGGGTATTTCTGCAAGAGTAACACTGGGTGCCACCTGATTTGGAGCTCTGTGCTGGCTAGTTTTTATGTCAGCTTGTCTCAAGGTAAGAGTTAGTTTGGAAGAGGGACCCTCAATTGAGAAAGTGCTCCCTCTAGATTGGCCTATGGACGACAGGCTTGTGGGGCATTTTCTTGACGAATGTTTGACGTGGGAGGGCCCAGTTCACCGTGGGTAGTGTCACCCATGAACTGGGGGTCCTGGGTGCTGTAAGACAGCATGCTAACCAAGCCATAGGGAGCAAGCCAGGAAACAGCATTTTCTCCATGGTCTCTGCTCTGGTTCCTGCCTCCAAGGTTCCTGCCCTGACTTCCCTCTGTGATGGATTTATAAGCTATAATATGAAATAAACCCTTTCTCCAAGAGATGCTTTGGCCATGGTGTTTTTTTTTTCTTCACAGCAACATATAGGTAACTAAGAGAGAAATTAATAGTCCAAACCAAAACACACTTCTGGTTGTCAATTTTGTTTTCTTTCTTTCTTTCTTTTTTTTTTAACTAACACCCTGGAACTCAGTGACAGTCCTTGGGATCGATATGGTCCAGTGACAGTGAATTGATTGTTCCAGCAGAGATCTTTAATGAGATTGTTCATGCTGTTCAGGCACCTCCATCTCCAGTGATTACAATATGACAATGGTGGGGACCTATGAATAGAGAGAGAAAGCGAAGCAATCTTCCTGCTCCATTCTTTTTGAAAACACCAAACCCTAGCAGCCAGGCCTTCTTGTTAATTAGTTGTTAATTATTGGAACAGCTCGTGAAATGGTTTTTAAAGAGCTGGCCTAGTGGCAAAAAAAAAAAAAAAAAAAAAAAAAAGAAAAAGAAAAAGAAAAAAGAAAGAAAGAAAGAGAAAAAAGAACCTAGCACAAGAGACTGAATTGAAGTGTAAGAAAGGGAGAGAGAAAAGCCTTTACGTAGTTGACTGGCACCAAGAAAATTCTAGCAGCATGTCCTTGGGGTACAAGACACCAGAGGTCCTGCAGAAATGCATAGGGAACACTGACACACACGAGTTAATGGAAATTAGCCATTGTTTTCCTCTTGTTCCCTAGACCAGAAGACACATGTAACAGCGGAGATGACCAACTAAGATCCCACTTCTAGTTGCTGCCCCAACAATCAACAGAATACAGAGAACTCAGCACCAGCAGCTCCTGTGACGGTGGCTGCTGACTCTTCTATGCACACAGGCTCTTTGCCCACTTGCTTTTCTTCACCCTCAAAGAGGGCTATGACAGAGATAGGTCAGAGCCACACATTGCCAGATTTAGAACTGCCGTGCACCACTATCGCCAATTTCAACTATTATTGATACATTAAAATGAACACCTTTAAAATTCTGATACTGAAAAAATAAAATAAAAATAAAATAAAATTCTGATACTGGCCAGACATGCACAACCACGCCTGGCTTGGAAAGTTAATTTGCTGCATGTGCACATTTAAAACATTAGTTTCTATAACTATCTCGGCATTTAAATGTATATATTTTTTTAGTTTTACATTTGTGTGTGTGTGTGCTCCTGCACTTGGACATCTGCATCATAGTACACATGTGCCCATCACAAGACAGCTGTGGGAGTCATTTCTCTTGTTTCTACTATTTATGGGGCCTGGGAAATGAAGTCGGGTTATTGGGCTTGGTGGTTAGCACCTTTACCTGCAAAGCCGTCTATCTCATCAGCCTGATTTTGTTTTTAGGAAAAGAAAAAAAAAATGTTTTTTGAAGGTTCAAAATCTACAAAACAAGTGGCTGAGATCTTTTGACACCTCTGAGCAGCCTGGTTGGAGACCATCACTTTAATAACTGATGAAAGGTCACACGGGATCAAGGCACCATTTTCTTTAGGCAGAGTCTTCTGTAGCGTTGCACAGTGTAGACTTGACATAATGAATTTGTCCATCTAGGGCAAGTGTAGGCTACCCAGACACAAACTACTCTTGAAAAATGCCTGGGAAATAGTTATTACTGTTTTTACTTTCTGGATTACCATGCCTGTCTCTTTGGGTAGCTCTGTTACAGGACTTTAAACATAGTCCACCCAATCATCTTTTAACTTAAAAAAAAAAAAAATTAAACTAGGGTTAAAGATCTCAATTGCATTTTTTAATCATCTGCTGAAAAGTTGTTATAATGCGGGAAATAAAGTACAACACTGAAACATGGAATCTATACAGCTCATGAGAATCCAAAGGGAAGATGTACCATATTCTTTTGGGAACTTCTCTGCTCCCATTGTGATGACCCTTTAAATGGTGCCAGGTGTCTATGTGAGCAATGTAAGGATTTCTTGCTGTCTTATTTCTTTTCCAAGGTATGCTGCATGGCCTCTATGGAGCACAAACTTCAGGCGCTTAGGGATCATGGTAGGAGCCAACATAAAGTGTACAAACCCGCAGCAGACTCAGAGATCCTGACCACTGGGAGGCATGGGCTGGGCAAGTTTCACAACCTCTCAGGCTTTAGTTACAGGCCTTGGTTTAGAACCTTGAAAGGATGCACGTTCTGTCTCTCTAAGGCGTTGCTTTGCTCTCTCCACTGGGTGACTCAATCATGAAATGTCTTAGCACCTGCTCCTTCTCAACCATGCTGCCTCTCAGGTCTGTCTCCTTTGCCCACATCTCTGACAAAGACAGAAGGAAGCCAGGAAAAACAAAAGAAAACAACCCACCCCCCACCATTCAGCTGTGCCCAGCAGCGGGACCTCTCTCCTAGGCACTCTTGCACTTTCTGTCAACATTGGTTAGGAGGAAACAGAAAGCATTTGGGGCCGATTCTGTGAGTTGGACTTGTAATCAAATGGGTGGATTACTATTCAGAGTTGAAAACAATGCATTACTATGATGCACAGCAACCAACATTTTGGCTTGGGCCACAGTTTCATCTACACAGGCCAATGGAACATCTCAGAACATTCTCTGCAATGATACTGGGCAGCATGATCGGGCCACCCCAACACGGACACATGGGCTGCGTGTAACCTGCTGGGGTTCTGTTCTAGTTGATTGAGCAGCTGGTTTCTTGGGTTGGACATTTCAGTAATGGGACAGCATCTCAGCCAGACCTATTGTTAACTATTTCTACTACTGGGATTTGTGTCTGATTTTTCTTCTGCCACATGAAATTGCTGTGAATCTCTTCATTTGGAATGTTTTTGTTTGGTTGGTTTCTTGTTTTTTGGTTTTTTTTTTTGAATGTTCATTTTTTGTTTTGGTTTGTTTTTTTCTGGTTTTTTGTTTGTTTGTTTTTTGGTTGTTGTTTTCCAAGACAGCGTTTCTCTGTGTAATAGACCAGGTTGGCCTCGAACTTACAGCGATCTGTCTGCCTCTGCCTCCCAAGTGCTGGGATTAAAGGCATGTACCGCCATGCTTGGAGAGTTCTTAAAAATACCAAATGTCATGAACTAACAGTTACTTTTGGCAAGGTGACAGGAGTCATCACACAGTTCACATTCTAAGTTTAAGACCAAGCTAAGTTAACATTTGTCCTGCAACATTTACTCCAGGTGCGGCAGGTGTGACCTCCCATGCTATTGTGTCCACTGTCACAGGCACTACCTCCCAAAGCCTGTGGAGCCTTGGAATTTAATACCCCGAGTTCTGCAGCAGAAAGATGCCTTAAGCTGTCTGGGCTGTATCCTTAGCTTGGCTTCCTCCAGATAGCACTGTGCTGGTTCATTTCCGGGTGTGCACTTAGCTGATTATTCCATTCTTTCAAAGAGTGTAGTAAATTGCAGTTTGCTTGAGGTCAGGTGGCCATTGGGTGGGCTGGGGTTTACTATTGAGAAAGAATACTTTAGCTTATAATAAGAAGCATATGATTTAGCTTCACGGAATGGGTTAAGGAAGTATTTATGAATAATTATATGTCTGGGTATGTGTTGTATATATACACATATAATTATAAATACATGGAATTTGCATTAAATATAAATATTTGTTCACTTGGTACTGAAAAGCTCAACTGCACCACCTAAAGCAGAGGCTCTCACCCTTCCTAACGCTGCGACCCTTAAATACAGTTCCTCAAGATGTGGTGACCCCAACCGTAAAATTTATTATTATTATTATTTACTTATTTATTTATTTTTGGTTTTTCGAGACAGGGTCTCTCTGTGTAGCCTTGGCTGTCCTGGACTCACTTTGTAGACCAGGCTGGCCTCAAATTCACAGCGATCCACCTGCCTCTGCCTCCTGACTGCTGGCATTAAAGGTGTGCGCCACTATGCCGGGCTGAGCAGTCAGTTCTTAATCTTTATGGAGCCTGACTTAGCAGGGAAGAACTTGCTGTGCCTGTGACTCTTGCGGTGGCTTGAGTGAGAATGACCCTCAAAGGTCCATATATTTGAATGTTGGGCTCTTGTTTCAGGGACTGTTTAAGAAGGATTAAGAGGTATGGCCTTGTTGGATGAGGTGTGTCACTGGAGGGGTGGGCTTTTAGGTTTCAAAAGGCCCCGCCAGGCCCAGTCTCCCCAGTCTTCCTCTCTCTGCCTATAACTTTCAGATCAGATATGAGCTCTCAGTTACTGCTCCAGCGCCATCTGTGCCCCTGCCAAGCTCTCCTTCACCACGGTCATGGACTCATCCTCTGAAACTGTAAGCGAGGCCCCCAAGTAAATGCTTCCTTGTACATTGCCTTGGTCACGGTGGGTTTTCACAGCGGTAGAGCCATAACTACGACAAGCTCCTTTCATTTTGCCCCTAGAGCGTTAGCACAGAGTTGGTTTCCTTCCATCCCCCCTGATGGCATTGCTTGTCAGTGGCATTTGTTTGTTATTTCTCTTTGCCCGGTCTCTGAGCATTGGAGTCACTAGAACACCCACTTAGGTCTCCTCTCTAGCCACAAGCATTGCCTCAAAGGTCAGACTTGTGTACCCACTTGTCGTCAGCTTTCTACATAGATGTTTCAGATCTCAAACTGAGCTTATGATGGAATCTCAAAACCCTTGCGTGTGTATGTATGTTTGTGTTGGGGGCATATGTGTGAATGTGCACTCACCTGTACATGAGCAGAAGCTAAAGTGCAATAGTGGGTGTCGTTTCTCTCTCCACCTTCTTTGTGACAAGACCGCTCACTGACCCTGGAGCTCGCTGATTGATTGGTTAGGCTGGCCTCCGAAGCTGGAGCTCGCTGATTGATTGGTTAGGCTGGCCTCCGAACCTGGAGCTCGCTGATTGGCCAGGCTGGCTCCCTTGTCTCTGCCTCTAACTGCTTGGATTCTGAGTGCGGTTTTCACACCGATGCTGGAGACCTGAACTCAGATCCTCCGGCAGGCAAAACAAGCACTTCACCACTGAGCCGCCTCCCCAGCCTCTTGGTTCTCTTAATTTAAGTTCAACCTTCCAGCCTTTATTCCATGCTGTTGTTCTTAGTAAAGGCAATTTCATTATTGAAAACAAATCTGACTGTCTTTCTTTTCTTACATATGCACACTTGATTCGTATACTATTGGTTGTTGTTGTTGTTATTATTATTATTATTATTATTATTATTATTATTATTATTATTATTATTATTATGTTTTTCGAGACAGGGTTTCTCTGTGTAGCCTTGGCTGTCCTGGACTCACTTTACAGACCAGGCTGGCCTCGAACTCACAGCGATCCACCTGCCTCTGCCTCCCAAGGGCTGGGATTAGAGGCATGTGCCACCATATCCAGCTAGGTTTTAAATTTTTTAAGCTCATGTGTATGTGTGGCGGATGGAGGAGGCGGGTCATGGGTATGTGCATATGTGTGCAGGTCCCCACAGAAGCCAGAGGCATCAGAGTCCCCCAGAGCTCGAGTTAGAAACAATTGAGAGCTGCTGGAAACTCTTCAAAGGCAGTATGTGACTTTAACCACTGAACCATCTCTCCAGCCCCTTTAAGTATTTTTATTTTGATAAGCCATCCTTTTTTTTTTTCCTTAACAGAGTGGAGTACCTACCATACACACTATTCCTAGTGCTACATAAATGCTCCCAAAGCCTACAAAACTACTACTTGTCGCGAATTTGAATTTCTATAGGAGACAGAGGACGAACAGACCTGAACTGTCTCTGTACCTGGTGAGAGTGGCGAGAAAAGACCTCCACGGGGCAGAGGGCGGAAGCTGAAGGGGAGCGGAGCTCTGCTGCGTCACGTGGAGAAGCTTTATGGAGAAGGCGAATCGGAACAAGGGCGTCCAATGTGCAAAGACCCTTGGAGGAAGGTATCTTGGGTGCTGTTGAGGCTTTGGAGGAAGGTATCCTGGGTGGCATTGAGGCTTTGGAGGAAGGTATCCTGGGTGGTGTTGAGGCTTTGGAGGAAGGTATCCTGGGTGGCGTTGAGGCTTTGGAGGAAGGTATCCTGGGTGCTGTTGAGGCTTTGGAGGAAGGTATCCTGGATGCTGTTGAGGCTTTGGAGGAAGGTATCCTGGGTGCTGTTGAGGCTTTGGAGGAAGGTATCCTGGGTGCTGTTGAGGCTTTGGAGGAAGGTATCCTGGGTGGCATTGAGGCTTTGGAGGAAGGTATCCTGGGTGCTGTTGAGGCTTTGGAGGAAGGTATCCTGGGTGCTGTTGAGGCTTTGGAGGAAGGTATCCTGGGTGGCATTGAGGCTTTGGAGGAAGGTATCCTGGGTGCTGTTGAGGCTTTGGCCTTGGCAGACACATGTGTATTCATTATTCAGCCCCTTAGAAAGTGCGATGGGTCCGTCATTTGAAATAGTCTCCACCCTCACTACATTATCTCATTCCTGAACCCCACTTCTATAATCACCACGTCATTGTTTCCGTGGTTTAATTACTGGCCCCCTATATCTTGTGTCCCCCCATCCACCCACACATACACACACGTATACTCTCTTTAGCATAGAAGCTACAGTGATTCTGTTAAAACAAGTCTAATCATGCTAGGTTTCAAAAGTCTCCCATGGTTTCACAAGTCACTCAGCATCAATACCTTGAATCCTGCAGATTTCCTGGTCAGCCCCCAACTCCCAACACATCACTAATATGCTACAATCAGCTTCATCTCCAGCCCCTTAAACTCCTCCTATTTTGCAAGCTTTGGAAATAAGCATTTATCTAGCATTAAGAACAGTGCATGTGTGGCAGCTACTCAATAGCCCCTTGTTGAAAAAAGGTAATGCTATGTCACAATAAAAATACTTGAGCGTATAAATATAATTGCTGTGGCAACTGTTCTCCACGACATCCCTCAATGGCCTTTGTCTTCTGTCTGTCCTGCCTTTGTGTACTCCCCCTCCCACATTGACTCAGAGTTAACCTATATGACCCATAGATTATGTGATGGTGTGTGACTTCCAAGAGTAGATTATGAGCCAGAATATAATCTCTACCTTTTCCTCTGAGGGAAGCTAGTAGCCATGAGAGCATCCATTTACACAGAAAGGAGGTTCGGTGGCAAATGACCAAGACACCCATCCAGTAACCAATACCACCCCTATCCAATATCCAGTACTACACCTCATCCCATACTGCTCCCCATTCAACAACCAATACCATCCCCATCCAAAAACCAATACCACCCCCATCCAAAAACCAATACCACCTCCATCCAAAAACCAATACCACCCCCATCCAAAAACCAATACCACCTCCATCCAAAAACCAATACCACCCCCATCCAAAAACCAATACCACCTCCATCCAAAAACCAATACCACCTCCATCCAAAAACCAATACCACCCCCATCTAAAAACCAATACCACCCCCATCCAAAAACCAATACCACTCCCATCCAATATCCAATATCACTCCCATCCAATATCCAGTACCACCCCCATTCAATAACCAATACCACCCCCATCCAATAACCAATACCACCCCCATCCAATACCATTTTACCATCCACTGAAGGAGATTTGCCTGGTCATAATTTACATGGCCACAACTTCGGTCAACATCTTGACTAAAACTTCATGAGTGACTGATTCCAAGGCAGCACCACTCAGCATGTATTCTTGTTCCTGATATACAGGTAGAATGGGAGACTAAAATACTGCTTTATGGTACTGCTTTTGGAGAAGTTTATGCCTGGATTTGCTATATTGAAATGCTAGATCAGAAATCTAAAGTGTGAGTGGACTCCTGCAATCAAATAGTGAGTAAGAACCAGGAGGATTTGAGGGGAGTATAAAGTGAAAAAACAAAATGATTTTTTGAAGAGACAACCACTGAAGCTAATGAGACAGGAGGAAATCATCACTCTGTATGAGAGAAAAGAGAACCCTAGGAAGTACTGAAAAGAAGCTTAGTCTTGCTGTTGCGTGTGACAACGTAGAAATGCAGTGTTGTAGAGGCTTCAATCGGAGGAGAATCCCAGGCAGAGTACTCAAGAGTAGAGGTTTAGACTTTATGTAAAATATAGTATAAAACAAGTAAGCTAAACAAAGAGCTAATAATATATATTTCTATAAATACATATATATGTATGCATATTCTTTTAATTTAGTCAGAAATTCCTATATTGGAACCTTCCCAGCCTCTTTGGGTGCCTCAGCACTAGACTTTAGAAATGGCTTCTAGGCAAAAATAAAATCCAAAGGAAAACATGGTAAGAAGATAAAACCTACCTTGTGGTTATAAAATCCTTTGTTACAATCTGGAAAATAACCAGGCAGAGCCTTGGGGAACAAACAGAGTTTCTAACAAAGTTAGAAGGCGCTGGACGTGGTGGCGCACACCTTTAATCCCAGCACTCAGGAGGCAGAGGCAGGTGGATCTCTGTGAGGTCGCGGTCAGCCTGGTCTACAAAGAGAGTCCAGGACAGCCAGGGCTACACAGAGAGACCCTGTCTCAAAAAATCAACAAAACAATACAAAATTAAAGGCCCATACCCCTGAGCAGTCCCAACAGCAGCCTAAAATATGGGAAGGATTGTCTCTGCAGACATGTGGGCGTGGCCTGTAACAAATGTACCGAGCATTAGCCATACTTAACAGGAGAGTTGCAACTTCTATAGCCGTAGTAAGGCCATTTCTAGTGTGGACTCAAAGAGACATGGGCAACTTAAAATGAAAAGGCCTTTGAGCTCCAGGAAGAAGCCTGAGAAAATGTGCAAAGTAGCAAATGCGGACTGCGTGTGGTGGGAAAGGGTGCCCTGGAAAACAAAGCCATGAATCCAGATGGTGGAGCTAGGAGTCATATTTTCTGATTTGGACTCTTAATGAAGAAAGGGCTCACATACACCCTGGTGAGTTTCAGACTGCTGTGGACAGCTGTGTCCTGCGTGGCCATCTGTCTCCTCTGTGACTGTCCCAAGCCTGTGCTACCCATGTAGCACGCTAGTTTCAGCAGACACAGATAACCTATTTCTTTAGGATCCATAGGCCATAAAGGGGAGAAAACAAAAATAACAACAACTAAAACTTTTGTATAAAACCAAAAGGGATATTGAAAAAAAAATCTTGAGACCAATGAAAATGTAAATTCAGCATAACAAAACATAGGGTTCAGAAAGAAAAAACAACAAACCACCCACAGGTTTTATAATGATATGAGTGACTAGAGTCGATAAATACAATCGAAGAGCTTCAACAGGCCTATAGAGACAGAGCTGATCCTATGATGAGATGAGAGTTTGAGGGATCTGGAAGGGATAGAATTCTACACGTGAAAAGCCACAAATCAAGGAGTGCCAGAAGATATGGCCAATGCCACCATCCCTGAGATGGCCTTTGGTGACCTGGCTCCCTGTTGATGCAGACCGACCTATTCCCCGGTGAGTGGCATTGGTCCATGCAACGGAATCTTTTGTAAGGTTGGTCCGTGACTCCGGTGAGGTGGTTGGGAAGTGAGCGGCAGCTTTGGCCTTGCTTTGTTACACTGTGTGAGCGGTCAGCAGCTCTGCCATGGGGAGGAGACCCAAGCAGCTGGATGCTGCATATGCTCCTGAAATTCCTGCTTGTAGAAGCGAGGTAAAACGTTTGCTGCTTCATTAGAAAACTAAGTTTTATGAAAATATTTGCATGTAGCAATGGATACTTGCTATAAATAAAACCTGCAACTTTCTCAACTAGAAACGGAAATCTTATGACAACCCTAAGTGAAGTAGGTACATTTCATGTCACTGTGAACTATTGTCTGACAGAAACAGGGTTTTTGGTTTTTTGTTTTTTTCTCGAGACAGGGTTTCTCTGTATAGCCTCGGCTGTCCTGGACTCACTTTTGTAGACCAGGCTGGCTTCGAACTCACAGCGATCCGCCTGCCTCTGCCTCCCTAGTGCTGGGATTAAAGGTGTGCACCACCACCACCTGGCAGCAACAGTTTTAAAAGAAGTAAATTTTTGGTTTTGAGGATTTTGTTTGTGTTTGTATGACATAGTATTTTAATTACTTCTCTGTGAGTTCGAGTAAAGCTTGGTCTACATAATTGGTTTCAGGGCAGCCAGCCAGGACTACACAGAGACTGCCTCAAAAAACAAAAAACAAAACAAAACAAACAAACAAACAAAAACCAGCAACAACGGGTGTCAGGGGGCTGGAAAGATGGCTCAATGGTTAAAAGCACTGACTGATCTTCCAGAGATCCCAGGTTCAATTCCCAGCCCCCATATGGCAGCTCACAACTGTCTGTATTGTAACTCCAAGACCTGACACTCACAGACATCCATGCAGACAAAACACCAATGCACATAAAATAAGAATAAATAAAATAAAACAGCTAGGCAAGAAACTTTTGTGTGAAATCAAGAGAAATTTTATGTATGTATGTATGTATGTATGTATGTATGTATATATGTATGAATGATGTATATAACATATATGAGGCTCTGTCTGCCTACAGGCCAGAAGAGGGCATCAAATTCCATTACATATGGTTGTGAGATGCCAGTGGTTGCTGGGAATTGAACTCAGGTCCTCTGGAAGAGCAGCCAGTGTTCTTAACCACTGAGCTATCTCTCCAGCCCCAAGATTTTTTTTTTTCCAATCTGCTAATGAAAATGAAAATATAGAAAACTGAAACTTAGAGGACACAGTCAAAGAACTTCTAAGAGGAAAGTTGGTGGTGACAAATGCCAATATTGAGAAAAAGGAAAGCTCTCAAGCAACCTAACTCTATATCTCAAGGAACTGGCCCCCCTCAAAAAAAAGAGGGGGGAGGAGGAAAATCAATACCAAAATTAGTAGAATAGAGTGCACAAGAACCACCAAAGCCAGGTGCATTGGCACACGCCTTTAATCCCAGCACTCGGGAGGCAGAGGCAGGCAGATGGATGTGAGTTTGAGGCCAGCCTGGTCTACAATGTGACTCCAGGACAGGCAAGGCTACACAGAGAAGCCCTGTCTCGAAAAACAGAAACAAACAAACAAACAAAAAGAAAGAAAAGAAAAACGAAACACCAGAGCCCAACTAAGTGAAGCAGAAGTTAGCATGCTGTGGTGTGGCATCAGTCATCCCATGCTCATCATAGAGTAGAAGATAGCATTGGTCCAGTTGCCATGGCAACAAAACAAGGAGACTGGCACAAGGATAGTGAGATCTACAGTGATGATAAGGAAGCTGTTGACAAGCTGCTGATGGGAAGTGTGCTCAGAGCACCCTTGGTTGGGATTCTAGCCACTATGTCCCCATGCCTCCCCGCAGCTGCAAGCGATCTTGGAAGGTAGTAGAGTACATAGTGATTCCGTGATGCAGCTTCCACAGGGTCCTTATTCATGATGGATAGATAGTGCTGTTTTGGCATCATTCAAACTTCTGTAACCCTCCATCCAAGCTCCTGTAAGTAGACTCAGTACCCTAACTGGTTCATCAAGCTTGACTTGGATAGGCTTGTTACCTTGGTCTGCCCCCAGATAAATGCTTATTTCTATCTCTCCAGGAGAAGAAACACAACACACAGAAAAGACCAGTGAAACTTGAAGCTTCTCTCTCTCCTCTTTTTTTTTTTTTTTTTTGAAAGGATAAAGTTAACAAACATTTACCTGGATTAATAAAGGAGAGAGAGGAGTCAAATAAGCAAATGACGTCATAGCCAAAAGAGAAATGTTACAACTGGCACTACAGAAGTACGGAGGACAAGAGACTAGTGTGAAAATGACATCCAACAAGCTGGATAGCCTAGACAAGACGGACAGGTTCCTAGAAACATCCAGCCTAACAGGACTGAACTACAAAGAAACGGAGACTGGACAGGTTAACAGGGAGTGTGGAGATGGGAGCATCGTCTCACTGTGGCTCCCCGGTTCTTGTGATGTCAGGTGACCTGATGTAGCTGCTACGTAAGCTTTATGACAGAGTAATTCGAAACAGTCTCCCGGGGTGCTACTGGGCAAGGGCCAGAGAGACCATTATGCCGAGCTGCCTGTTTAGTACGGCTCACAGCGCTTTCTAAAGCCTCTGGAGTGGGCAGCTTTCCTGAGGGTTTTTTCTTGCTCAAGTGATTGACAGGCCTACTTAGATGAATTCTTCAGGGAGAAGACAGTAAGATGTCTTTGATCTTTACCAGAAAGCCTCCAGCAATCTTGGGATCTTTTGGGTAGTTCAGACAGTCTATCCTCCCCATGGCCAAAGGAATGTCCCATTTTTTTCTGACCAGAAATCTTGCAACAGCACAGATTAGCAAGAAGTAAAGGAAGAAAACTACTAATAAGGACAAAGAGCAGCCATGCTTTACCAGAACAAGCTCTTCCCTGTCTGGACCTCAGGGAAGCCCTGATATAGACTCCTTTGTCTCCTACGTCTAAACCATAGTCCCGCTGTCATGCCATCTTAGATCTTGAGGGCAACGCTGATATTTTTCTCCCACTCCCACATTCCTGAAGAGGGGTAATTATGTACCCCCCACCCCTTTTTTAAACAAGGCAAGATGGAGCCCAAAGAAGATTGTGAAGGAGGAGGCCCATCCTCAAGGTCCCTCAAGCTTGCTCATTTCTAAGTAGCTCACAGTATCCATAATCACAAAACGCCCAAGGAAAACCAAACCCTAAAACCTAGAAGCGTGTGATAATAGAAGGAGCCCCTGCCACGCCTTTGCATCCACACTTCTAAACTCTCCTGAAGCCGCTGTGATAAGATGAAGTTAACCCGAGTGACTGGCTTAAAAACATCACCACACTAGTCCCGCAGTGCACATGCAGTGCCCTACGATCAAAGCCCTGAGTTGGAGGCCGGCCCTGGCATGCCCCATTGTGAGAAAAACAGAGCCGACCTCGCACCTTGGCCTCTCCTGTCTTCAAGCACTGAAAAGGACTGTGGCAGGAGCTTGCAAACCTCTCTCACTTCCTCTCTCCCGCCCAAGAGAACTGTGAGAACTAACAGTTGATCTGAAAGCAACCATGATTTGGTGCAGAGGTGCAAGCTTGCAGGGAGAGACCTGTGAAATCCCACAAAACACAGGAAGTGTCTAATTCTGCTGGATTGGGGCTGGCGTCAAGGTGGCTGCCATCTTCAGAGCCCGAGACCCTCCAGAATCCTTCTCGGTAAGGAATGTCATCTGCAAGGGGAATCCCTGCCTCACCGTTTACACAGAGTTCAAAGGAAATGCAGATTTAATCATTTGGTTTCTGTGTGACTTTCAAGTCAAAACGAAACTAGACTGTGAATGTCAGAGCGTGTGAACCTTTTGGGTATGGAACTTGGGTTCCCCTCTGACTGCTGCGGTGTGTGGAGGGTTGTGCAATGTAATAGCAATACCCGAGGCACATCAGATCTTTGCATCGACTCTCAGGATGATGCTCAGAGCTGAGCCGAGGAGTGCAGCAGCTCGTTGTTTGGACCAGAGTGCATCCGTGACAATGACTCACCGAACGTTTCGCTTCTGGTCTTCCGTGAGTGGTTTTACTTCAAACAAGGAACTCTTTAAAAATTGAAGTTACAATGCTGCCTAGTAGTGGTGAAACTCCAAGTTCAATCCCCAGGGTTTTCAATACCCTATGTAAATTATCATTCTCTTGGTCAACAAGAGTTAGAACACGTGCTCATTGTTAGAAATAAGAAACAGGGGGCTGGAGAGATGGCTCAGTGGTTAAGAGCACTGTCTGCTCTTCCAGAGGTCTTGAGTTCAATTCCCAGCAACCACATGGTGGCTCACAACCATCTATAATGTGATCTGGTGCCTCTTCCAGACTGCAGGTGTACATGCAGGCATAGCAGTGTATACATAATAATAAATAAATATTTTTTTAAAAAAAGAAATAGAACAGAAGCTGGGCGGTGGTGGCACATGCCTTTAGTCCCAGCACTCAGAGGCAGAGGCAGGCGGATGGCTGTGAGTCCGAGGCCAGCCTGGTCTACAAAGGGAGTCCAGGACAGCCAAGGCTACACAGGGAAATCCTGTTTTGAAAAACAAACAAACAAAACCCAACCAGACAAACAAAAGAGCCAACAGAGGGATGCTGACCCACGCAGACATCATCAGTATGGTCTTGCACAAATCGTGCTCTCTATCTCCATTTAGAAAGCCTCCAGCCTCTTGGTGCATGCTCCATTCTCTCTCCGAGTGTCTGATCCCCTCAGCAACACACACTGCCTTGCTCTGAGCACAGCTGGACACAGCTGCTACTGGTTCTGTGGCTGCTTACCAAGACAGTCTTACGTGTTTCAAGAGGTGTGTGAAATTTGGAGTGGGAAATGAGTACAACTAGAAATTGTGCTGAAGGCCCAGCCGATAAAGGCATTTGCATCGGCTCTGCAAACCTCAGTACCTGATTCTAGCTCCAGATTCACGCAAAGGTACAAGGAGAGAAGGAATGCCACAAAGTTGTCTTCTGCCATCCACATGCCTGCTGTGGCATGCATGCCTTCCCATATAGGTCACACACACACACACACATACATATACGTACACATATACATATACACACATGGACAAATGCACACACATATGCATAAACACACACACATACACACACATATACATATATACACATATACATACACACACATATACAAACACACACACACACACACACACACACACACACACACACACACACACACTTTAAGAGTAAAACTGGCAGCAGTGCCTGAGTTTAACCCCCCAAAGCAGGGGCTGTGAAAAAGCAGCCATGTGGTGCATGCTTGTAATTCTGGCACAAGGGAGGGATCCCTGGGTCTCAAGAAGCAAGATGGATGTCCCAAGGAAGGACACCTGAGATTAACCTCTGAACTCCACACGCATTCACATGCACACACATGAACACATACACACAAAACACTTCTCATATGTCATACATATCACAATTTAAATAATTGAAAGTTCCTCCATAAAAAAACAGCTGGTTTTATTTTTTCTATTATAAACTATACAGTAGTGACTGTGTGTGAACACAGGGTTTTAGTTTTTTTTTGGGTTTAGCTTTATTTTCTTATTATAAATTCTAAAAATGGAAATTAAGACCAAATCTATTTCCCAGTGGTTTGTAATGATTCATAACTAACTTTGATTTTTGCCATGGCGTATATATATGGCTGGAGAGATGGCTTAGTGGTTAAGAGCACCACCGGCTGTTCTTCCAAAGGCCCGAGTTCGATTCTCAGCACCCACATTGCTGCTCTCCACTGTCTGTAACTCTAGTTCTAGAAGACTTGACACCATCATACAGACCTCGATGCAGGCAATACACAGAAAAAAAAAAAAAAACCTAACCCCCAAAATGATAAAATGCCAACATGAAGACAAATTTGGATGTCACCAACCCCCACGCCCCTCACACACACATACCTTTTTATACTTTTTTTTTTTTTCTTGAGACAGGGTTTTTCTGTATAGCCTTGACTGTCCTGGACTCAACTTTGTAGACCAGGCTGGCCTCAAACTCACAGAGATCCACCTGTCTCATGCCTCCCAAGTGCTGGGATTAAAGGTGTGTGCAACCACGCCTTGCCAGTCACCAAGACCCCTTTATCCATTTTTCCCAGCATGGCCACATTGGTGAAATCTCCTCTTTCTGCTTTCATCACTATTCATTTTTAAATTTGTGTTTCAGGAGAGGCAGCTGAACTTTGCCTATTGGCACTGCCAGAGAAGTGACCCTGGGAATCAGCTGCTCATAAAAACTTAACAGAAAAGGGAAAGGAAGGTTGCAATGGCCCCAGGCAGCTTCTGGAATTGCTTGTATTTTAGAAGATTGTCTTGTTTGTTTGTTGGACAATACTGGCTACTTCCAGCCACTATTTGGTGAAGGCGGGAAGTGGTGCTTGGCCTCTGTAGGCCCTGAGGGCTACAGCTATGGCAGTGTGTGCCCTTCACCACAGTCAGTGACCTTAGCATCCTCTTTCCTGTTCCCTTGTCATTTTGAGGTTCCTTTGAATGGTTTGGGTTCATTTTGAACTAATCTAATGAGAAACCTCTGGTGAACGGGAAAGGGATGTAAGAGAGATAAGGATATTTGGGAGATTGCTATTCCTGTAACCATGGGAAATGCTAAGTCAACACTCTCACTGGGGGTGCATGTGGGGGTCGACCACAGGACACCCAAGGAGGAAGTGCTACCTGACTAGTGTTGTCATAAGCTCATGATGACTTACCTTAAAATGCTCTGAATTATTGTATGTTTTTATATGTCATCTAAGGAGTTAGTCTCTGTATCTGATTTGACTTGATGAGTTGGTGATCGGTTTGATGGGTTTTGAAAATTTGATGGTGGCAGCAGTGGACTGATTAGACATTTGCCTAAGAGGGGCTGGACAGATGCTAAGTGGGAAAGGACACCAAGGCTGATGACTTGGATCCCTGGATCCCACATGGTAAAGGAAGAAAACAGATACCTGCAAGTTGGCCTCTGATCTCTGTGCATGTGCTCAGTACACACATGCCTACACACACACACACACACACACACACACACACACACACACGCACACATACACACACACGATAACAGATGACATGTGCTGATAAGAAGAAAATAGGAAAACTCCACAAAACGGAGATTTGTCTAATATATCCAGTTCCTGACTTAGAGGGAACTCAAGCCTAGAGGTGTGTGGTGGTTGGTTGGGCAGCAGGTACCTTGAGCAGCACCAAACCACTTGGTGGTGGGGTTGACGCCAAAGGAGTCAGAAAACAGCACTGGGCAGAACTTCATCTGCCCCTACACCTGCAAGCTAAAATTGGTGTTGGCACGCCTAACTTGAAACATGCGTGTGCGCACGAGTGTGTGTGCGTGTGCGTGTGTGTGTGTGTGTGTGCGCGTGTGTGCGTGTGCGTGTGTGTGCGTGTGAGCGTGTGCGTGTGCGCGCGCGCACGTGTGTGTGTGTGTGTGTGTGTGTGTGTGTGTGTGATGTTATAGAAGCTGCTAACTCTTTCATTTTTGCTTTTCCCTCCTTTCCTCACTCTGCCTCTCTCTTTTGAGAACAGGTAGAAGTGCAGACACCGCCCAGGGCTAGGTAACCTGCAGCCATTTAAGTTACAATGAGCCCGCGATTGTGGGAAACACTAGTCATTTTAAAACCAAGCTGTCCTTAAGTAAAAGCAACAACAGCTTCCCTCAGATACTGAGGAAAGGCTTTAGAGAATTTAGTCACAGGAGCAAGTGATTCTCAGCAATTTTATCCTGTCATAAGTATTGCTTGGATCAGTTCTCTTTTAAAATATAATTTAGAGTATTAAGTAAATATGTTTTCATAACTATCAAATGTACAGAAACTTCTTATGCTCACTTTCTCCCCGGGCCCTGAAAGGGCAAGCCAATTTGAGAATTAATATTCTAATTCCATGTGTAGAAAACAGGAAGAATTTAAATTGTGTTTTAATGAGAAGACACAGAAGAAGGGTAAGAAAGCATTTTATATTATTAAGAAATTATTTTCTGTATTCAAACTTTTATGAAAAGATGTTCCAAAATGTAACTCACGCAGAGATTTTCTAAAGACCAAGGTAATTTAGTGATGTAAAACTAGGACACACTTCTCTGGAATTAGACCAGCCTGGCCTCGAACTCACAGCAACCCGCCTGCCTCTGCCTTCCGAGTGCTGGGATTAAGGGTGTGCCACCACGCCCGGCTTCTGTCAAGCTTTTGAATACTCAGGAAGCTGAGACTTAACAGAGTCCAGATCCATATCAGGATCTCTCTATGTGAAAGCCCTTTAAATGACTACTGTAGAAACAACAATTATTTTAGGGCCAGTGTACCTAATATTCTATGAGTCAGGAGTGTTGGAGCAGGCATTAAATCCCAGCACTCAGGTGTGGGCTTAAAGATCCAGTGTTCAAGAGTACCCTTAGCTGCATAGCAAGGCTAGCCTAGGCTACATGAAACCCTCTCAAAATACAAACACTGTTGTAAACCTGTGACAAGAATGGGTCGAGCTATGTTTGTGGACTTTTACCTACAAGTTAAGCAGAAAAAAAGTTAAGAACATGAAAGTTTAATGCATGAAAAATTACAGAGACACCTTTTTAATAAAATGTCAATTTTGTCTAGACTTTCAACATAGAAAATGACCAATAGAAAAATTGACACATTTGTTCTTGGTAGGCACAAGCATTCGGGTGAAAAACCAGCCATTTGGGCGGTCCTGCTATTAAAAATGTGGTCTGGATTTATTTGCTTTGACTACTGAACGTTCTGTCGCTGTACATAGGAGGCATTTGTCTGTCAGAGTGAGTCTGTCTGTGGTCACCGGCACCGTCCCCTAAATTTGTAAGAGGTCTGAAGTTTTGATTGCTGCTGGTGCTATGGACCTATTATTTTTCTGAGTCAGAATCTAGATTTTCTTCAAAGGTTGACGCTGGATAGTTCTATGAAGAGATTCTGTGTGTGGACAGGGTGAACTGCTTCTGCCTCTTTGGGGGTTTGTTTTGTTTTTGAGACAGGGTTTCTCTGTGTAGCCTTGGCTGTCCTAGACTTGCTTTATAGACCAGGCTGGCCTGGAACTACAGCGATTTGCCTGCCTCTGCCTCCCCAGTGCTGGGATTAAAGGCCTGCGCCACCATGCCCGGCTCTCTTTTGTACCTTTAATGTATTTGTGATTCTCTAGGGCAGTGGCTCTCAACCTTCCTAATGGGGCCCTGTCAGTCTGGGCTTAAAGATGTACCATCCTACCTTCATAAACTGTGAAGTCCCACCCAGCTTTCTGGCTTCTTTGCTCATGTTTTTCCTGTTCCTGGGAGTAGCCATTTTTCTGTCTTATCTAAAAACTCCTTATTCAAGCTGGGTATGGTGGCGGGCACCGTTAATCCCAGCACTTGGGAGGCAGAGGCAGGTGGATCTCTGTAAATTCAAGGTCAGCCTTGTCTACAAGTGAGTCCAGTACAGCCAGGACTACACAGAGAAACAACAACAACAACAAAACAACAAAATTTCCAACCAAACTTGTGGAAAATGGCTCCCATGAATGCTTATTTTCAGACTAGTTTTTTCTTAAGTACTTGCGCCTGTTCATTGTATTTGCATTTCCTTGTAGACTGATGTAACTTGTTTGCTGATGTTCAGAAAACTTTCAAGATTTTGAAATTTCAAAAATTTGAGACAGGGTTTCGTGTATTCCACACTGGCCTCAAACCCATTACGTAGCTAAGATGACCTTGAACTTCTGACCTTCCTGCTTCTGCCTCTGCAGTTGTAGTTTACAGACAGGTGCTAGCACTCCCAGGTTTTGTGGTCCTGGGAGTAGGCAACACTCTACCAGCTGAGTTACACCCCCTTTTGACACAAGGTCTTGCTATGTAGCTCTGGCTGCTCTAATATGGCTTCTGTGGGTCAAGTTGGCCTTGAACTTGCTGCAATCCGCCTACCTCTGCCTCCTGATGACAGAATCACTAGCGTTTACCACCATGTCCAGCTGAAGCACAGGTTCTAATAAGATAAGCTGAGTAGCACTTGCTCGAGTTGCAAGGCAATCGCCCACAGAACAGACAAAATAATATAAAATGAGCCTCAGGTAAGCCGAATCTAAGAGCCACTCTGTCTATATATCTTAGCTGCTTGAATTTGGCCCACGTGGGTCTCACTGGCCTTGACTACTTGTCATTTGTTACTTCAGCTCTTTACTCACTCCCCTCCACACTTGAGACCAGACAGACCACACCAACTGGGACAATGAACACTTTCTCCAGAGTTCTGAAGTTACTCAGAGACAAGATGGAGATATCACCACAATCCAAACAAAGCCGTCCTTAGCACGATGGTTCACACCTGTGATCTCAGCACTCAGGAGGCTGATACAGAAGGATCATGAGTTTGGGCCCTAAACTACATACATAGAAAGCTGGTTCCAAACCCAGCAGCAAATTGGAATGTCCAGTTTCCAAAAGAAATGAAAGCTTAGAGCCTGTGCCAAAGTACTTCTAATGTGCAGTTAACTGACATGAAGTCGCTTCCATACTCACAGAGATATTTAAAAAGAAAGATGGCTCCCTATTCCGATTTTTAAAAAAGATTTATTTATTTATTATTATGCATATAGTGCTCTGGCTGCACATACATCTGCAGGCCAGAAGAGGGCATCAGATCTCATTATAGATGTCTGCGAGTCACCATGTGGTTGCTGGGAATTGAACTTAGGACCTCTGGAAGAGCAGTCAGTGCATGTAACCTCTGAGCCATCTCTCCAGCCCTGGATTTTTTTAAAAAATGATGTCTTCCATCTTTGGTAACCTCCTATATCCTCTTTACAGTGGCGCATCTACTTTCAGACTTAACATCAGTCTCCTTTCACTGATGTGCTTGCACATGACACATGCTCTTCTCTGATGCTAGCCCATCTAAAAGCCAAGATACTCTAATTCCTCCAAAAGGGAGACTATTCACACACAAGAGGGAAGCTGTAACAGGCACCTGGAAGTTTGCTCTCGCTGAAGAGCACTGGCTCCTCCATTGGGCCCAGAGGAAAACTAAAACCAGGAAGGACTCGGGAGTTCCGCCTCCAATTAGGTTCACCTGTCACTTTGACCGTGGCTCCTGTTCCTGCTAGGCTCTGGAAAGGCATGTGAATCTCTCAAGGAGTATCTGTCTACCTCACCAGCTTTGTTCCACATGCAGGCTAAAGTCATGGAGATAAGCCCTTGTCTGGAACCTGTCCTCTTGAGTCACCTTATATTCCAAGAACAACAGGGCTGGTTGATTAATACCTCTGTGACAAGGGACTGAAACTGCCTGCATGCAATAGTGAGCCAGCAGGACAGACCCTCCCCAAGATGAGAGCCATTACCTATGTTGAAGAGGCTACTCCCTGGAACAGGTCATCTTGGAGGAACCAGATTGGCCTCATCAAGTTAATTTCAGGTTAACAATTTTTCTGAAACACCTTTCTAGGTCAGAAGAGTAACAAAGATGGACAGGGCCACACGTTGACCAAGACTGCTTAGGAATCACACCTCTTGCCTGCTGCTGCAATATTTCCTCAGCTGAAATCTAGTGTTCATGTCAGTGCCCCAAAATGGAACCTAGGGCCACTGGACACCTTCATTTGTTTGTCTTCCTTATGCACTGGTTCAATGTCCTTTCTCTGCTTCTCATTAAAATCTTAAAAAAAAGAAACTGAAATGCAAGATATCAACTCTTTTGGTGCCTTTTTGTAAAATCTAGTGACAGGCATCAGCGCTTAGGTCTCTTGGCGGGGCGATTGCTAGCCTAGAGTATACAAAGTCCTGAGATCGATTCCTGGGCTCAATCTTCAGCATCGCTCATGCCAGACAGTGGGTCACACTTGTAATCCCAGCACTCAGGAGGCAGAAGCAAGAGGCTCAGGAGTTCAAGGTCATCCTCTGAGGACAACATGGGCTGGAGACCCTGTCTAAAACAAAAACAAAAACAAACAAACAAACAAAAACCCAAAATCCAATGGTAAATGAGACAGAAGCTACTAAACTCTGTTGAAGAGAGTGTTATATATGCAGTGACAACAGTCTCCCAGCCTGCTTAGATAAAGTTATGTCACCTTGACCTTGTGAGTCAAACCAGTGAGATTGGGGAAAATTTGACCCATATGGCCTTGAATGTGGTGGAAACAATTTTTAAAAATTTAAAAACAAACCAGCAAGTTACATAATAGAGTAATTGGGTTTTGCCTTCTTAGGAACTGAAATGAGACCACAGTCACATGACACAACCATCAAAAGATGGCAATATTTGAGCAGGAAGGACGTGGGCTTAGCAGGTGTAGAACTTGTTTTGCGAAGCAAGCTTGACCTACCAGAGCACCGTTACCCTTTTGCTCCTGGCTGCAAGGGCATCATCAGGGTTGGGGTATGGGGCGGAAGTCCAGTTCACCCCACTAAGTACAGGGGGGCTTTCCTTGCAATCTGGCTACCCTAAACATGTGTGTTTTTAGTATCATGTTAAAGCATGTGTGTGACAGCTAGGATCTTGATAGTCTTTGGAAATCCTTTTTGTCTTTGACAGACAGTGGGAGAATGCTTAATCATGGCTTCTCCAGGGTCAATTCCTGTAAGAAAATGTCCATCCTTCCACCTATGACACCTGCTTAACAAGTTTCCCAGTTCTGTCTTAAGATGGAAGGTGCCGGGTTTCAGAACACTAGGGCACACACACCCAGTGTGTGTTCCTGGGGTCACTCTCAAACTCTAGCATCTTTGCTGTTACTGTTGTTGATACATTACTATAACCACTCACAGAGATCTCAACTTAGTTGGCCATATAGTACAACCCAACAGCACACAAAGCACACATTGGTTTCCCTCCAATTAAAATGAGTAAGTCTAAGACATGAAGTGTTCATCCAGTAAACCCGTTTCCAGTATATAAAAGGAGAGAGAGAGAAAATAAAAACTGCCATGCATACCAGAGTCGGGCTCAAGGCTTATAGTCCCTTGGCAGAGTAGAGGTGCAGAGCCCAGCCCTCCCCCCGCCACAAGGCTTAAGGAACCTCTTTTCTCAAAATCTGTTTAAATAATGCCACCCCAACCCCCCTCTCCTGACAACTGAACTGTTCTTCCAACCCAAGGAGAAGGTTCTAGAATCTACATTCTAGTCCTACAATGGAGCAGAAGGGCAGGGGTCCAGAGTGTGAAGACTCAGATTCCTGTCTCCATCCGTTCTTCATCCGTACTGTTATCTTGGCATGAGCTTTCAGCTCCGGGAACACAAGAATGGCCTCTGTGCTTGCTAAAATATCTTCCACAAACAGTGAAATGTCAACTCAGTCCCAACCACTAGAGCTTAGCAACTCCCCTATAGGCAATACTGGGACAGAACAGCATGTTAGATGACGTCACAGGGATATGATCAACAAATCAAAACTGGGAGGACAAACTGCAAGGCAAACGGTTCACTTTACTCAGCAAATGAGTGACACAGAGACAGGGGCCCTGTGAGTTAGGGCTTTAGGAGACTTGGCCAAATGCAGTGTTTAAACTATTTTTATTCTCATTTGTATAAACCAGTTGTAAAAATACATCAGGGAGCCAACCAGATATCTGAACAGTGTTTGGATCCTCAACTGATATGAAAGTCATTGCATTTTCCTTAGCTGTAACACTATGTTAGGGATCTCTAGAGGCACAGACCTAGTAGAATAAATGTGTAACTACTACAGAGGCTTTTAGGCTGTGGTCTGAGCAGTCCAGCAATGGATGCCTCTTAACAGGATCTTGCCAAGGATTTGGTGTTTGTTTTCAGCAGACCCAGTCTGGCACTGGGGTCCCAGAGAGGTCCCAGCGAGCTTCCAGTCTTCAGTCTGCATCAGAATCCTGGAGAAGTAATTCCTAACCTCACCGAAGAAATGGCTCAGGAACAGGATAGATGAACTTGCCAGCAAGAGTGAGGGCAAGGGGCTGGGCGTGGTGGCTCACACCTTTAATCCCAGCACTTGGGAGGCAGAGGCAGGCGGATCACTGTGAGTTCGAGGCCAATCTGGTCTACAAAGTGAGTCCAGGACAGCCAAGGCTACACAGAGAAACCCTGTCTCAAAAAACAAAACAAAACAAAGAAAAGAAAAAAAGAAAAGAAAGAAAAAGAGTGAGGGCAAGTAGGCAAAAAGCAAACGCTTCCTTCTTCCATGTCCTTTTATGTGGGCTGCCGCCAGAGGTGTTGATCAGATTTGGGGTGAGTCCCCTGTCCTCAAGTGACTGAGATCTGGAGTGAGTCTTCCCACCTCAAATGATCTAGTCAAGACCTCTCCTCACAGGTGTACCCACCCGCCTGGGTTTTAGTTGGTTCCAGATGTGGTCAAATTGATTAACGGTCACACACTGGACTGCTGCTACGGTAGTCCGTCCTGGGATGCACATTACTGTACATATAATGGGATGTTAGAATGCACAGTCATAGGTATGGTACTTCAAAAATAATCCAATAGAAGGTAGGATGGGAGACACATGAAGCAAGATTGGCCAGTGATGATAACGATGGCAACTAGGAGAGGAATTAAGGGGGTTTATTGCAATGTTTCCTTCCTTCCTTCCTTCCTTCCTTCCTTCCTTCCTTCCTTCTTTTGAGGCAGATCCCATGTTGGCCTTGCTGGCCTTCCTTTGTGAGGAAGGATGACCTTAAACTTCTGATCCTGCTGACCTCTCAGTGAGTGTTGGAATTACAGGCTTGTACCACCAGGGCTGGTAATACAGGGATGGGGACTCAAGCCAGAGCCTGATGCATGCTAGACATGCACTCAGAGCCTGGTGCTACATATGCACTCTACCAGGGAAGCATATCTCCAATCTCATCAATATTTTCTTAACTCATCTTTGAAATGTCCCATTGTCAAGAGTGAAAGAATACAAAAAAAAAAAAAAAAAAAAAAAAAAAGAAAAGAAAAAAAAAAGTTGGTTTGTAGTAAGGAGCGATGCATTTTCCATCTGAGGTGAACCTGTAGCACTGGTCTTAGTTCACAGTAAGTGCCCAGTCAGTGTTAACTCTCCTTGTTGATACAACAAAGAATTACTTGCTATTCTGTGTGGCTCTTCCTGACTAAGAAACCTGTCTTTTATGTCACGTTATAAGCCAGGCATGGTGGTGCATGCCTTTAATCCCAGCACTCAGGAGGCAGAGGCAGATGGATCACTGTGAGTTCAAGGCCAGCCTGGTCTACAAAGTGAGTCCAGGACAGCCAGGGCTACACAGAAAAACTCTGTCTCGAAAAACCAAAAACAAACAAATAAATAAATAGAATGAAAGAGAGAAAGAAAAATTACATTGTAGCCTTTTGTTTTCTCTACTTCACCACATTGGCCTTTCTGGAAACTTCCTCCAGTATTCACCTTCCTTGGCCTGAGGCGTGTGGCCACTTTACCTGGGCATCCAGGTGTCAGTCCCATAGGGCGTGTTGGACCCATTCCTGGATTGGCAGGTGCAGGTTTATGATTTCTTCACTGGATCACTCAGTAGCTGGCTCTTTTTCCAGCAGCTTCCTGTCACTTGAAACAAGAGCTCACAGCTTCAGGAGGAAGGTAGAAATTCGAGGTGGAGAAGGGCGAGTCAGATGCAAGATGCAATTACATCCTGACCCCACCACTCCTCAACGGCCGCACCCTCTGCCTGGGGAGAGAAGTCTAGAGTCAGGGTGGGGCGGTGTTTATATCATCTCTGTTTCTCCCAGGCGGCGCGGTATTGGACAAGGCACTTGATTTTACTTTACCTCTGCTTTCTCGGTTGTACCACAAAGTGGATAATACCCACACTTTTATTAGTTCAGAGAAGTTAGGAAGAGAGCAAATGTCAGAGTTGGAAACCTGGCTCTGCTTTGTATTAACCATGTCTTCTTGGACCTCAGTGCCGCAGGTTCCCCACTGGTAAAATGGGAATTGAAACAGTAGCTGCCTCTTGGGATGATTGTGATGTTGGAATGGCATCTGCTTGGGGGGGGGGGGGGGCGGGGATGCTCTCTCCTGGTCACTGTTACCATCTCCACCAAGACATCATCTTGTATCAGGTGCTCCGAGAGGTCACTTGCCCGCCCTGGTACCTTACTGCAGGCCCCGCCCCCTCCAGGCCTGTGTTGTTCCAGGGCATCCATCCATCAAGAATCCAGGCCAGCCAGGGAGTCCAGTGAGTGAGTCATAGACCCAGGTCGTGCAAGGTCAAATACTACTACACCTTTTCCAGTTTCAGCTCTTGCTTTCCCTGGAAGGCGATTGTGAAGATAAGAGTTTGGGATGAGATGGGTCAGGGGTAGAACAAAGGCCAGAGCGCAATAGACCCAGGGACCTAGGGAACAGCAGGGAGGATAGTGGTGCTGGGTCATCCTTCATTTTCCCAAACTTTGCCCAAGAACAAATTACCCAACCCTGGCTAAACCTGCCACCTTCTCTGGGTCCCTTGAGGCCATAGCCTGTGAATGAAGGTGCCCTAGCAATTTTGGTCCCCGAAGCTCACAGTTACGTTCCTCTTTGTAATGAGACTCAACTCCCCAGCACTTTTGGCTTCTACTAAATTCCTCAGTGGCAGATGGAGGCCAGGAAACATGGCACACTAGACTGGGCCTCAGGAACTCTGGAGAGCCAGGATGATGGAAAGCAACAGGACTGAGCTTCCCAGGGAAGAGGCCTGGGGAAGAGATCTGATGGAAACACTGGTGGGCCAGGCTCAAGCAGCGTGTCTCCCTCCGAATCACAGGGTGATACTGACTTGTAGGACCCAACTAAACCTACTAACTAAACCTGCTCCAAACCTACTTCCTAACTCTTCACCTTTACATCTGTTAATGTACATTTTCCCCACACCCCGCCCCTCCAAGTCCCAGAATATAGACTTGCAGGCAGGGAAGTGTGTGTGTGTGTGTGTGTGTGTGTGTGTGTGTGTGTGTGTGTGTGTGTGTTGGGGGGGGGGATCAGCTCTTGTGCTCCCCCTCTGGGTGTGGAGAGAGACCTGGAATGGAATTTGCTTCACGGGGCTTTCCAGGGGCAGGATCCCTGCAGCCCGTTTGCACTCAGCATGTCTGTTTTCACCTGTGTGAGGAGGAGGAGGAGGAGGAGGTGGTGCACGCCAAGCCACACCCAGCCACACGAAGTCACGAGTCTAAAGTGTTTGTCACAGCGTCCCAGGAAAGGTGCCAGGCCAGATTCAACAAAAACAAAGAGAAAAATAACCCAAGGCCACAACATATAATGCCCAGCTAGATCTTTGAGATTAGTATGTACTTTAAAATGTAAGTAAAGAAAACCCTGACTCCAAGTAACACGTAATTTCATAAAATCTGGGCGTATAGGACAATGGTTGGAAGGAGACTTTTTTTTTCCTACTTCAAATTTTATAAAGATGAAAGATTTGTTGGAACAGTAGTGCCACCCTCCACAGTGAATTCGGTAGTGTATCTCGTATACAGAGGCTACAATGAATGGTAGCACTGGGGTCCCACAAGGTCTCCTTCCTGTCACACACCTGAGAAATAGGACACTTTCCCAGCTTTGTGCGGTTTGGTTTTCAATGGTGGAATGGTGGTATGAGGACAGCATTTTGGGAGGTAGGTGCATCTGAAAAGGCATAAGGGAGTCAGCTGCGTTCCCTTGAGGAAAATAGCTTGCAAGACAGACGTGGTGGTGCAGGCCTGTAAACCCAGCACTGGGACATAGAGGGAAGATGAACTCCAGGTCCAGTCTGCTTTGGGATTTCTACACAATGAAACCCTGTATTTATTTATTTATTTATTTATTTATTTTGAGACAGGGTTTTTCTGTGTAATAGTCCTGACTGTCCTGGAACTCTCTTTGTAGACCTGGCCTCAAACTCAACAGCGATCCCGCCTGTCTCTGTCTCCTGAGTGCTAGGATTAAGGGCGTGAGCTACCAAGCCCATGGAAACCCTGACTTTAGACAATAAACTTATGGGCTTTTTGCAGCCATGGTGGTGCATGCCCTAAATCTCAGCCCTCGGAGGCAGAGGCAAGTGGATCTCTGTGAGTGCAAGGCCAGCCTGGTCTATTTAGTGAGTTCCAGGACAGCCAGGGCTATGAAGAGAGACCTTGTCTAAACAACACCACCGCCACCACCACCGTAGCTGGAGTCTGTTGATCCATGCTGGGCTCTAATAGATCTCCCACAGAGTGGGAATTTTTTTTCCCCCCAAGACAGAGTTTCTCGGCTGTCCTGGAACTCACCCTATACACCAGGCTGGCCTCGAACTCACAGAGACTTGCCTGCCTCTCTGACTCCCCAGCGCTGGGATTAAAGGTGCGGCCTACCACTGTCCTGATCAGACTGGGTAATTTTTAAGAGGAGTGATCAGCTTTACTGTTCTAGAGGCAGGGAGCACCAACAGAAAGGCAATGGCGTCAAGTGCTGGATCTCATGCTGGGGCATCCCATGGCAAGAGGCAGAAGAGCTAGAGAGTGGGTGTGAACAAGTAAACGAGAGGCAAAGAAGCATGCTTTTATACTAAGTCCAGCACTCTCGGTTAGGTAAAAGTGTTGGACTTAGTCCTCCGGCACTGCACTCCTGAGGGCAGATTCTCTCACATCCTAAGGACATATCACCAAGCCCCATGTCCCAACACCAATACAGAGAGGGTGAAGCTGCCAGTACAAGAACTTTGGAGGACACACTCAAGCCGCAGCAGGGTCCTCGCTCCCAGACAAGATGTGTCTGTAAATTTTTGAACGATGCTTCAAGAATGTAGCTTGTTTTTAGGTACTATTATTGTTTTGTTTTTACAAAGGTGAAAGGCATTACTGCAAATCCTGCTTCTGGGTTTGGGACACAGACACAAAGGATGCGAGGGCAAGCTAGACACAGAGAGACAGAGAACAGACAGCTACATGCAAGCCGAGGAGAAAGCTCTGGAACAGATCCATTCCTCTCAAGCTGCAGAAAAGCTCTACCACAGACAGACTCTGCTTTCCAGCATCTCTTACCACAAAATGGTGAGTTTCTGCTGTTTGCCACACATTGTTACAACAGACCTGGCAGAAGTCCAAACAGTTCAAAAGCTGACGCTGCAGCCTTCCCCACCTCCCACACCCATGCCCGCCAGCTGATCTGCCCTGTTCTCATTGGGGGGCCTCTGGGGAGCCTCTGCAGAGTCCTGGCTGTGTTTGGGGTTATTTTTCCAAAGCAAACCCATAGCCAGTGAGAGGGAGGGATCTCTGTGATCTGACCTGTACCCGTACTTGCCTGACTTGGTTGCAGTTTGTTTGTTTGTTTGTTTGTTTTCTTTTTCTTTTTTGGGGGGGTTGTTTTTTCGAGACAGGGTTTCTCTGTGTAGCCTTGGCTGTCCTGGACTCGCTTTGTAGACCAGGCTGGCCTCGAACTCACACAGAGATCCCCCTGCCTCTGCCTCCCCAGTGCTGGGATTAAAAGGCGTGAGCCACCACAGCTGGCTTGCAGTTTCTTTCTGGACAAGTTTTCCTTGTGAAGATAGCTGGAAATCTCAGTCAATGTCAGGCAAGAGTCCCAGGAGTCACTCTGAGGCAGCCTAGTCTGGCTGGACTCTTGAGGAACATGTGGGCGGAGTCAACCTGTCCATCCCCGGCAGCCTAGGCAGCCAGCACAGGGGCAACTCTCAGGCTCCCTCTTCCTTGTAGCCCAGCTGCTGGCTCCTCCGTGATCCCTGGGGTTCCCAGGCGGGAGGCAGATTGTTTAGGCAAGTCTCACATCACTTGAGGAAAAACCAACCCAAGGCACACTATGTGCACTCAACTTACCGTAAGGCTGTGAATCAATAAGAACATAGTTATACTTTCATAAACAAGTAATGTAAAAAGATGAAAATAGCCAGGCAGTGGTGGCGCGTGCCTTTAATCCTAGCACTTGGGAGGCATAGCCAGGCAGATCTCTGTGAGTTCAAGGACAGCCTGGTCTACAAAACGAGTCCAGGGCAGCCAAGACTACACAGAGAAGCCCTGTCTCAGAGAAAGGAAGAAGGAAAGAAAGAATAAAGAAAGAAAGAAAAGATTAAAATGATTACCAATGAAGGAGAAAAGAACCTGAAGAAATCATAATGGAAGAGAGATTTAGGCAAGACTTTTCAGGTACAGAATGTTCTAGAATTTGGCTTTTGAATTATAGAAATAAATTACCTATTAATTTTTTATTTAAATTTTGCTCTCTACTAGAGGGTATCACAGTGTGATTTTTTCCCCCATTGGAAACACACCCTGTGTAATTTGTAGAATAAATGAATAATAAGTAGGTCCTGTGAATATATAAATTTAAATATTTATTTTGACCTATGTTTTATATGGCAATTATTTATTTACCATGAAGAAGAGCTGGCAGACCCATCGTTAACCGGTATGGAACACTGTATTCAGACCTTGACCTAGCCTAGGCTTCCCAGGAAACCAGCTCAGCGGCCTTGGCCTCCTCACTCCTCCCAGCAATAGCACAGGCTTGCCTCCACCTCTTTACATGCTCACAGTCTTTAGGAGGCTCAAGAGTCCAAACACTTTGAAGCCACCAAGTCTATCCGCCGCCAGGACACTTTTTCAATTGCATAGGCACATTGTGAGGTCAATGGATAAGCAGTGGACAGTTTCAAAACACATGGCCTACGTCACGGCGTGATTCAACCTCGGGAACATTTTTATTTACTTCCGATATCACAGTATCACGGACTCTAAAGAGAAACATGGATCCCCTCTGCCCAAGCATTTTGCCTGGAAAAGATCAGGCCAAGGAGGCTGTGTCTTCCTCAGTCCTAGAGCAGGACTTCTCAGGCAAGCCGGGGTCCTTGTGTTCACAAGCATCTCTTTTTAAACCCTTAAAGCACAACACACACACACACACACACACACACACACACACACACACACACCAAGAAGGAAGAGGCAAAGTCTCAAAGATTTTCAAAGACTAAGGAAGCACAGCATCCTGTACTGTCCTGATTGGTGGGTGTCCCCTCTGCCACCCCTTGATTTCCCTTTGCCTTAGGGAATATCTGGGGGGGTTGCCTCCTCTAAGCAGACTCTTCTTTCAAGTAAAGTTTGACAGAATCAACTGAGCTGTAAAAGCTCTTGGTGTGACCCGGAGTGCTTTCTCACATTCCCAGAAGTAGCCAACCTACCACGTGGCAAGGCTGCTACAGGAAGGGAGGAAGCCAGCCCAGTCCTGAGCTGCCCGCAGCAGCAGGGCTGGGCTGCTCCCAGGAGGGCACAGGCGTGGCTGGGGGCCCCTCCCTGCCTCGAGCCCAGGCCCGCCCACTGCCACAAGGAAAAAGGAGGAGAGACCTACATTTAAAAAGGCAGGAACCTACTAGCTCCAGTGCTTCTACAATGTGGAGTGAGAATTTCTATTTGTGGGGTCAAACAGAGGTCAAGAATTACCCAATAGTCTCTAAAACCCCCTATTTAGGGGGTCAAGCCAGGCCGGCAACCCCTCATTAGCTAAATCTAACTTGATCTCCAAAAAGCCTAGAATTGCTTCTTTTTGTCTTTTACTTTTTTACTGTTTTGCCTGAGATCTTTTTTTTTTTTTCCTGTTACTTCCGGTTTGTGGCTGACCTTTCTCTCCGTACTTCCTTTTGGGGTGTGGGAGGGCTAAATTGCTTCACTATTAAGTCCACTTAAGGATATATAGGAAAGGGAGAGAGAAAAGGAGAAGGTGGGATAGAAAGAGGAGGAAAGAGGGGAAAGGAGAGAGAGAGAGGGGGGGGGGCTGTTAGAAAGGAGACCACAGCCCATAGTACTTTTTATGTTATAAAACATTTCTAATACATACCTATGCTTGGATACGGTCCACAATGGTACTGTGAGATGCTCAGTGTCACCATGTTCAAAATACAGGTTCATCAAAGCCCGGGTCTGTGTTGCCAGTGACTCCAACCCTGAAGTATATATTCGTCCCTTCTTACAAAGAGTATTCCTGACATGCAAAAAGATTACTTAATTTGGCCCCTTTGCCAGAGTGCTGGGAGAATCTTAAGACCCTATTATTTCATCTTTCAACCACAAGAGGTGGTCCTTGCCACCCCACCCTCGGTGCACTTCCAGCATCCCACAGCAGGGGGAGCATGTGTGTAAGAGGCGGAAAGGTGCGACTTGCAGGAAGTGTCAGACCATGTGTCTGTCCTTAGCAGGCACAGGCTGAGAATAAATACATTATTTACGTTTTTTTTTTTTTTTTTTTTTTTTTTTTTATGAATGTTTAGAACCAGTGGCTGCAGGCTTCTCTGCAAAGATTCATGCTTCCTCATGTGTAGAGTGGGGAAAACAGCGTTGGAATTTGTAGAAAAAGATGGCTACTGGATCCAAGGGGTGGGGGTGGGGGGAGCATGATGAAGGAGCCAGGCTTCTTGGCCTCTATCTGGCTTCTGCTGAGAAAGGAGAAGGCAGAGAGCAGGATAAAGGACCACCCTGAGTCCAGGTATCCCAGGACTTCCATGGGCTTCCCGAGGGGACAGCAAGGGTTGGGGCTTGATGGTAGTTCTGGCTTCTCCAACAGGGCAGCTTGGATCTCAGGCACCTCTAAGTGCCACTCACACAACAAAGCCTGTGAATTTCTGGGAGAGCTGGTCATTCACCAAGCCTGATTACACAGTGAAAACCTCTGCTTTAAAAAAAAAAAAGAAAGAAAGAAAGAAATGGACAAATGGCTGGGTGGTGGGGGCTCACACCTTTAATCCCAGCACTTGGGAAGCAGAGGCAGGTATTTCTATATGTTTGAGGCCAGTCTGGTCTACAGAGAAAGTTCCAGGACAGCCAAGACTACACAGAAAAACCTTGCCTCAAAACCAAAACAAACAAACAAACACAAGACAACAAAACAAACAAAATAAAAAAAGGAAGGAAGGAAAGAAAAAAAAAAAAAAAAAAAAGAACAAATGGTGGCCCATAATTGCAATGTTTGGCTCTCCACCCTTCAGGCTCTTTCTCCCAAAACAGTGATACCTGGAGACCATGTATACACACACACACACACACACACACACACACACACACACTGTCACTGAGGTACCTGGCTTCCAGGTTTGATAGTTAATTTGCCTCATCAACTTGTCTGGACTTAGAATGACCTAGGTGGTGGTGACACTCTGGATCGGTCTGCTATGATGTCTCCAAGGAGGACTGAGGGGGAAATGTACCCTGAATGTGCTGGGCACCATGCCACAGGACACAGATTGAATAAAGAAGGAGAAAGAGAAAAGGACTAGAATCTCGCATGCTGGGGTTGCCCCTTCCTGGCTCCCGTGATGTACGGTATCCCTCCCTGCCCCTCCCATCATGATGGATTGCGTCCTCTGATACCGGGGACCCAAACAAGTCCCCCCTCCCCCCATGAAGTTGTCCTCTTAGGAATCCTGTCACAATGACAATGAAAGAAACAGTGCACCCAGTATCAAATGATGCCTACGTCTCAAGTTGGCATTTCATAAGGAACTTGAATCCTTTGCAATGTTTCTCACCCCAAGGCCCCACCACAAAATTCACCTGACATTAGTAAACACTCTAGCGGAAGTAATTCATTTATTTAATTGCCATTGGTTGAATACCAATGGCTCCTTCATTTAGTACCTGTGTGCGCTGAACAAGGCTCTAAGCCTCCTGGAGCCTCATGTTCATCAGATATGTGATGCTGGAAAGATTGGAGAATTGTGGTACCTATGTTATCTGATGTTCTCCAGGAGGACTCAGTGTGCTGGTCACAATGCGAGAGACAGAGACTTCACTCAGGAATTCGGCAAATAAAGAAGACAGGAAGAACATTCCAGGAGGGTCCAGCACGCTGTTCTCACAAGCCTGCTGGGTGATTCTGACCCACATCGAAGTGGTAAGGGCTCTGGGTTCTAAGGGAGACAGTTAACATGTGGTCTTGCCTTTTGGAGAAGACAGACTCATGTCTGCGTGGAGGACGGAATGGAGAAAAAGGCAGTGAAAATGAAGACCTACTGAGTGCAAATGAGAGCGGGTGGAGGTTGAAGCGTGGGACATGGTGGTGGGCATGAAGAAAGGGGTGATGACTAGTGTGTCCCAGAGAGGGGGGATGGGACATGCTTAGGGGGACATCCAAGAGGTAGATTGGGCCAGATTTACAGGCAAGGGCGAGACCAGGCTGAATCCAGACTGTGAAACACAGGACTTTTCACACCCCGTGACTAAATTCATGGTCTTCCGGGGAGATGGTTCGCTTGGCCCCCTCCTTCCCTCTTCTTCCTCAGCCAAAGATATGACTGACAGCCCAGCATCTGCGCAGGAGGTCTGGCCTTCTCTGGAATGCACAGCTCCACACGGTGCAGTGCACTTCTATTGGAGCCCCAGCCCCACCTCCTGTCACCCCCCACAGCGCGACTGCGATGCATTTCGCCACCCTTGGTTGCCGCCACAGGGGTGGTGAGTCACTCTCCCAGAACAGCTGGTAGCTAGTGTGCTTCTCTCCTCCGCAGTCTGGGAGAACTTCCAGGACCTAATTTACCCCCCTCCTCAAAAGAAAAAAGAAAGAAAGAAAAAAAAAAAAAAATCCTGTTGATCCACCCTTTCCACGGAGCTCTCCTAGCCTCCTTGTCTCCAGGATCAAAGGAGCTCTGCCCACAGACTACTCACTGCCAGCTCTGGCGTGCAGACTGTGAACTTACTGTCAGCTCACTTTACCATGTGTAAGACAGGACTAATAGAAGACAAAGGAGACACCTCTTTTTCAAGCTGCAGCCCACGTTCTATCTCCTGCATCAAGATCAATTGACTTATTGGTTCAAAACAAGTTGAAGCCGGGCATGGTGGTGGCGCACGCTTAAATCCCAGCACTCGGGAGGAGGCAGAGGCAGGTGGGTCACTGTGAGTTCGAGGCCAGCCTGGTCTACAAAGTGAGTCCAGGACAGCCAAGGCTACACAGACAAACCCTGTCTCGGGGGAAAAAAAAGTTGATTCTTGGGTTTACCCCAGACCTATTGAGTAGAGTTAGAAATCAGGCTCTCCTCTTCTTCCTCCTTTGTCTCCTCTTCTGTCCCCTCCTCTGCCCCCTCCTCCTCCTGAGACTAGATCTCCCCAGGCTGGCTTCAAACTGGTTAGATAGTTCTGGAAGATTTTGGACTTCTAATTCTTTTGCCTCTACTTCCCACATTCTGTGGACAGGCGTCTTCCACCGTGTTCAAACCCAGGACCTATGCCACACAAGCACTCGACTGAGCCACATCCCAGGCCCGGTAGTTTATAATGAATTCTTTGGAAATTAATTTTTCAATCCTGTTCATCACCCTACACAGCTCCTCCCGCATTCACCCCCATCTCTGTACCCACTGAATTTTGTGTCCTTTTTTTTTTTTTTAAACCTTATCAAGTCCAGGGAACAGTCTCTAATTAGTGTTAAGTGGTTGCGCTATGGCTTCGTGGCAGCACTACAATTGCCTTTTTGTGATATTTCTTGACCTGCTCTGTCGAGAAGGTAACTTTGTAGAGCGTGGGTCTTTCAATTCTGTTTGAAAGAAGAAAGTCCATCTTATGGAAAAATAGTCTACAGTCTACCAGATCAGTGTTACTGTGCCCTATTTCCTGACCTGGAAGCACTGGCAGCACCCGGACAGCACTCAGACTAAGGACACGCACATCGATTCAGTCCAACATATGTCTAAAATGAATGAAATGCATTCCTGCACCGAAACAATAGTGTTGGGTCATAATTACTCCGTTTCTGTTTTGAGGGCCAAGGATGTAGCTAAGTTAACGGTGGCTTGGCTAGCGGAAGCCCAAGGAACGATCTGGGCAAGACAGCTCACACCTGTAACCCCAGCACTTGAGAGGCGGCGGCCGGAGGACCCGGTTAAGGCTGGCCTTTACTACGCAGCGAATTTGAGGCAAGCCAGGGCTAGAAATCCTTTCTCCAAAACCAAAACAAGATAAAGCAATAGAGCCAGGCGGTGGTAGCACACATCTTTAATCTCAGCACTCGGGAGGCAGAGGCAGAGGCAAGTGGATCGCTGTGAGTTCGAGGCCAGCCTGGTCGACAGAGTGAGTCCAGGACAGCCAAGTTTACACAGGGAAACCCTGTCTCCAAAAAACAGCAATACTTGCTGCGGTGCTGAGGGTTGGTGCCAGGGCCTCCTGTGCACTCCGCAAGCACCCTACCAATTAACCACACCCTCTCATTACCAGAGTTCAGTTCTAAACGTTTGTTAAATCCTTATAGTATGCCGGGCACTCTGTCCAGCACTCAACCACCAGGCTGTTGTCTGTAATACTCAGGGACACGTCTTATCCCATGTCCCATTTAACACAAGGAGGCCTCTGCTCAGAGATGTGACGGGTCCAAAGTCACACAGCTAGCTGATGGAAAAGCCAGGGGACACGGCAGTGCTGAGCGGAGGGCTCTTTTGTACCCTGTCCCTGTCTCCACATCAGACTGTTTCTCAAGGGACGACGTAGCAGAGGGAGTAGGCAGTCAGGTGACCGGCAGCCTCTTCCTAAAGACTCCCTGAAGAAGACTCTAGACTTTGCCCTGATTTCATGGCCAGGCATGAACCCAACCAGGAAGGGCAGCCAATGTCCCCTCCTGATGCTCCTACTTTGTGTTTATTTTCGTGATGTCCTTGGTAAGAGAGGCTTTGAGGCCATGCGGGGCAGGAATATTTTGTCTGTAGTCTCACCTAGGAATTAATTTTGTTTTGGTTTGGTTTTTGTTTTGGCTTTTCCAGACAGGGTTTCCATCTGCCTCTGCTTCCCAAGTGCTGGGATTAAAGGCGTGAGCCACCACACCTGGCCAAATGACATGTAATTCTACAGGCACCCAGAATTATCTCATTTTTGCTTTTCTACCATTTTTAATGTGCTACCTCTTGTTCCAAGAGGGCTGCTTGAGCTCCAGCTACCACTACCAAGCATTAAGGAGAGTAAGTAGGTAGGACTTAAGGGTTTCCCTACAAGCTGATCACAGCAT
The DNA here is from genome assembly GCF_903995435.1 of Acomys russatus. Taxonomy (NCBI): domain Eukaryota; kingdom Metazoa; phylum Chordata; class Mammalia; order Rodentia; family Muridae; genus Acomys; species Acomys russatus. The sequence continues at coordinate 52,860,276 of NC_067158.1, forward strand.
CCCTTGTGTAGCTCATTGGCCAGAATTGAAATGGCGCAAAGACATGCGCCACCATGCCCAGTGATGATGACCCTCTTTTTAAAGGCGAGGAAAGTATGTCTCCGAAAGCCTAACTTATCCAAGAGGTGAGCTTGTCTGAGATGGGCGAGGCCATCAACAGAGGATGTGGGGTCATGCAGAGTGCACTTGACCCCGGAGGCTGCGTGAAGACTACCTCTGGCCCTAGGCAGATGATGGAGAAACTGGATGGTACCTTCATTCCTGGGCAGGCCCTGGGTGTGCTTTTTCAGTACTTGTTTTTCCTGGCTAAGATGTAGATGTGCCCTTTCTACCTAAGTTCAGTGAAGAAGGTCAATGTTTTGCAATGGGATGGCCAGCCCAGACAGCAGATTCGGTGTCCCTAGGTAACTGTGGCTTAGCTTAGGGACAGCTGTACAAGCTGTGCGTGTCCTATACTGCTCAAAGGACATGCTGCCTCTTCCGAGAGGACTCGCAAGCCTAGAAGCTCCTCCCAGCCACCTCCCAGTTGCCCTTGAACTTGCCTAAGGCTTATTGGTTAGCTCTGCTGCTGTGACGTGTGCCTTTGCTCTGGACTAGCACGTGGGGCGCTTCTGACTCCACCTAACACCTGGCTGGGCCTGGCCACACCCTGGTCACTCACTGCCCTGCCTCTAGAGACCTGTGGTCCCAGTGAGCCCCTGCCAAGACCAGAGGGAAAACTCTAGTGAGAAGCTAATTAGCTCTCCAAAGGTGAAAAGCCCAGCACTGCCCAGGCACGAGCCTTTTCAGAGCCGAGCTTTCCCACACCTCACGTCTCCAGGGCTTTCTGTGGCCCACCAGGCGTTTGCCTGCACTAGAGCCACGACTTATGGGGGAGGCGATAGTCAGTCCATACGGAACAAGTCTATGGGAAGCCAGCTCCCTTCTAAATGATTTCCTTTTCCTTCGTCGGGGTTCTACCACTGAGCCACATGCCCGTCCCTGGCTCTCTTCGCCTCTGGTGTTTGCTTTCATATAGCGGGTGTGTGAGTCTTTCTGTAGGGCGCAGACATAGCCGTTCACAGCCTGGCATGGAATCCAGTGGCCACATGATGCCTGGCAGCTTTTCACCTGCGTTTGACAAGCCTGTTTACTTAGGAAAGGCTTCCTGGAAGGCGGGGCTTCAGGGCGACCTAAGCCATGGGCAGAGACAGGCTGGATTGCCTGAAAGCAGCTGCCGCCTGGCTGTTTACAGGGCGCTTCCCACGTCTAGGAGTCACCACCCCCAGCAAGTTGGTAGCAGCCCCTTCAATGTGGGCAAAGGCACCTCCTCAGTGGGCTCTGGTCCTCCTCCACCCTGCCTCCTTGTTAGTGGAACAACCAGCGGTTGGTTTGCCCAAAGAAGTGAATTTCTCTTTGAAGAAATTTCTATAACAAAGAATAGGCTTTCGCATGCATACTCATTCTGGCCTTTTCAAAAATACAACTTTGGATTTACAATGTTTCTTTATGCTATTTTACTATGTTTGAGTTGAGATAGACTTACAGCACTTTATTTTTTGAGACAGGGCTTGTCTGTCCTGGAACTCATTCTGTAGCTGTAGACCAGGCTGACCTCAAACTCAGAGATGTGCCTGCCTCTGCCTCCCAAGTGTTGGGATTAAAGGCCTGAGCCACCACACTTCGCTCTAGTAGGTTTTTTTTTTTTTTTTTTTTAGGGGCTGGGACACCACTAACTTCTTACCTTTCCATGTTAACATGTCGATGGTATAGTCATTTTTCCAGTCTTCTTTATGAACCATTGCGGGGGGGGGGGGGGACAGTTTCCCAGCAGATTTCATAGTCCTCTGGCTCTTAAAAATCTTCCCCCTGCCCCCCCCCCCCCCCCCCCCCCCCCCCGTGTCCCTTGAGCCAAGATGCAGGAGCTATGATGTAGATGCACTCGCTCGTGCTGGGCCGCCCAGAGCCTGGTGAGCTCTGCATTGTGTCCAGTTGTGGTTTTCTGCCATGGTCTCTGTCTTCTGTAAAGGGAGGCTTCTATGATGGGAGAGGCGGGCAGCTTCGCAACCATTCTGGCCCTTTGTAGAGAAAACCATCTTGACGTGGAACGTCTACTTCTCAGACTCCGGAGAATACCTTTAGCAGGCCCAATGTGCAGAGCCCTGAACCTGAAGCCAGAAAGCCCTCCTGACTCTCTCCTGTTCCTGTGCCCACAGCCAGAGAAGGGTCAGCCTCTCAGCTCTCCTCAGACTGCTAAGGGCTTTGCTGGTTGTTTGTTTGTTGTGATTGGGGGGCGGGTTAGGGGGGAACTTCCATTTACCTCAACTTGGGAAGGCCCTGGACACTCTTTTTGCAGGGTTTCCATTAGGATCCTAAGCTCAGCGCTTGGGAAGTGTGTCCATGGCTGTCTAGAAGCAAGGAAACCTATACTAATTATGAGGGTGTGAAGAGGAACAGAACCAGGCTAGTGTTGAGGAGAGCCACACCTGTGCCCAGCACCTACAGAATCTGGGTTCTGTGTGGCTGATGTTGTGCATTCCCAGTCACAATGGGGGCTCTGAAGAAGGCATGCCTCAGCACTCAGGAGGCAGAGGAGGGCAGATCTCTGTGGGTTCGAGGCCAGCCTGGTCTACAAACAGAGTTCCAGGACAGCCAAGGCTAACACAGAGAAATACTGTCACAAAAAAAGCAATGCAAAACAAAACAAAATAAAAACAGGCATGCCAGGAGAATAAATGACAGAGTTGCTTTTCTTCCAGATGAATGTATTGCTTCTCATTCTAAAGTAATGACTATAAACAAACAAACAAACAAACAAGCAAGCTGAACGTGACAGTGAATAAGAGTAATAAAGGCCTTTGGGAGACTGAGGCAGGAGGATGATGAGTTCAAGGCCAGCCTGGGATATGTAGCAAGACTCCGCCTAACTGAATAAAGTAAAACAACAAAACGAAATGGCGATCCAGCCTTCTGGGTTCTTTTATCCCATTGAAATAAGGATTGTCTTGGACCATACATTTCATTAAAGACAAAACTTGGCCCCAAAGTATGGTCTGCATAAAATAGCCAGAAGTTAATTATCTTCAGGACTGTTTCCTCATTCAATAGCTCCTAATCAAGTACACAATATATTAACATAAGACATTCTTCAAAGAGTAAGATATATAAGACCTGGGCTTGAACTTCAAAGCTGGCAGTCCTGGCATTAGAGTGACTATAATTGTTGTGCCAATGACTCAGTTGCTAGAACCCACCCTTATTAACCAGCAAACTCAAACTCAAACTCAAAAAAAAAAAAAAAAAGCAGGTGGCAGATTCCAAGAGATAGAATTCAGACCTAGGTCTGAGGGCATCATCCATTGCTCACTCTGGTCTCCAGTGCTTTAGGGTGATTCTTGGCTTAGTCAAGGATGCTATCAACCAGGGTCTTGCCAGAAAAGCCATTCACCAGGTACCAGGGAGGGCATGAAGAAAGCCGGTGAGACTCTATGCGGGAGCCACTGCAGGCAATAACTGCTTCCCAGAGAGCTGAGGAGACAACAGAACGCATTGTACTGGTCAAGACTTAGCGGCTAGGCCCTGAGGAGGTGAAACACAGACCTCTGTAGAACGAATGCCTATGGCTTGCTCGAATTGGTGTCCCTGGGCATACTCAGGTCTGGATGCCCAGGAAGCCTGGTGCAGGTGACGCAGTGCAGCAGGTCTAAGCTGGATTTGGCTACTGGCGGGGAAGGAGCTTCCCAGTGCAGAGGTGAAGAAGTGTTGTGAAAATGGCACCCACAGGAACAGGAAGGTGACAAGGAGAAGGGGTCTGCTTCACCCATCAGCTGTGTGGCCACCCTCTATCCGCGCTGGGCAGAGCCTGACACAGTGCTAGCTGGCAAGGCAGAGGCATGGCACGCGGGGAGGGATCTTTCAGCATCACAAAACCGAACAGAGAAGAGCAGGCATACAGCCACTGAGTAGGACGTATAGGGAGCAAGATATAAATGGATGACAACAGAACACATAGGGCCTGAGACAGCTAGTCTGTGGTGACCACTCAGACGACAGCACTATGACTGAGAGCTTAGCTCTTCATTATATACAAGCCACTCAGGGTTAGGGGACAAGACCACTTTTATCCTTCAAACCTTCTTGTGGAGAGAGAGTAACTATTTTTTTTTTCAGTGAAAAATATCATTTATTAACCACAGAAGGAAGATAGTGAGGTTTTTCTTTTCTTTTTTAAAATTATTTTAATTTTGTGCATATACATTTATATTATTACACATATATATAATAGAGCACCTGTGGCAAGAAGAACTGTAATGTAATCAGGAATTATATAAATATTACATTCTTAGTGCTTTGGCTATTTGTATTTGACAGCTTTAAAGAAGACATCTTTCCTATCTTGGAGCATCTAAATTTCTAAATGTAAATCAATCTCCATCACATATTGTCATTATCAATTTAGAACACCTATCTAGACCCAAAAGCATCTTAACCCCTAAACAATTAAGCTTCATTGTAAAACTAAGCTACCCGGTCTTCGACTCCCTCAGAGACTTGAGAAAGAGTAAACTTGATTATCTGAGTATGCCGGGAGTGCAGATTAGTAGCTTTCCAAATGAAAAGATGACAGAGACAGTTTTCTACCTGAATGGTCACTCAAAACGAGAGAGTAACTATTAAACAAAGAAATGGAAGCCAGCCATTGTGGTGTAAGCCTTTAATCCCAGTACTCAAGGAGGCAGAGGCCTGTGGATAGCTGTGAGCTTGAGGCCAGCCTGGTTGGTCTACAAAGGGAGTCCAGGACAGCCAAGGCGACACAGGAAGACCCTGTCTCGAAAAACCGAAAACAAAAACAAAAACCAAACAAAGAAATGACACCACTGCTATATATATGCTGGCTAAGGCTCTTGCATTTTGCTGGTGGGGTTCTTGGAAGCTGTTCTATTTGGAACGGGCTGAGCCTCAGAGGTGTGGAGGATCAGAGGAACCACCCATGTGGTAAGAGTTGGGTACAGTGGGCGAAGAGATGAAAGTGGGGGTCAGCCCAGGCGAGGCTCTTCCAGCCTGCATTATTGACCACAGCTGCCGTGCCGTGCTGTCTTCCTTACAGCGTGATGCTGGGCCTACCTGTGATCCTGGAACCACCTTTCCCTCTCTGGTTCCCACCTGCTGTCTGGCCCCCACTGTTACTAACCCTTGGGAGGTGTGTGTGTACATGGACTGATGGGCACAGAATCTCCCACAACTAGTAGGGTTCATCTGCACAGGCTCAGAATAGACAAGAGTCTGGACCCTGAAAGTTTGCGATAAGGTAGCATCCTTGATGGTTTTGAGGAAGAAGGCATATGAGCCCTAGAAGGTAACTCGCTGCTCTCAAGGTCTTCAGTTTCCAGACATAGAAATGGAGGCTTAGAGCGGGAGATGACCCCCTTCCCCCACTCTCCACGGCCTAGCCAGGGCACAGGATCGCATACGCTCCCACCAGCATCCCGCTCCTCCTTCCTGTATGTCTCAGTCATGCACAAACATGTCAGGGGTATTCCTTGGTTCAGGGCACAGGGCTTTTGTACACTGTCAAGGACTCAATTGAGTTAAATTACATATTTGCTTTTGGAAAACGTTTGGACACTCGGTTAGTTTATCTTTGGTTAGAATAATGTAACATGGTAGCATAGTACAGGATAATACAACAGTATGGAATTTTAAATGTTCAATAGTGCACACATAACAACAACAACAACAACAATGACAGCATCAACAACAACAGTAATATGCGAGATCTAAAGCCTTTGAAAGCCAGCTTTCCTGGTTAATGTTTCTGATAAGCCACTGTTAAAGAGTGACCTAGTAAGGGTTTTTCCTTTAGTAGTCGCCATTGGACAGCAGTGCATTGACGCTCAGTGGTGGCAGCCAAGTGCTGTTCCCATGTTTCACTCTGTTTAAATCAGCGATTCTAACAGTCTCATGACACCTGGCACTGGAGCAAGCAGAGGTGATTGACGGGAGGGTGAAGTCATCAGAAGTCTCCCAAGGCCTAGAGAACAGCTGGTCAGCATCACGTTGGCAGTCCTCACGCAGCTACTACTCAGGGACCTCCTCAGCACTCTCCCGACCTGGCGGAACTGACACTGCAAGTGTGAGCCCAGGCATTCTGTCCAGCAAACGCACAAGCAGCTCATGGAGAAGTCCTGCAGAAATCAGAAAATTTCTTCTAGCTCGCTCCCAAGAGTTCCAAAATTTGAACCAAAACACACATCACACACACACACACACACACACACACACACACACACACACACACACACTGAGAGACAGAGAGACAGAGCCAAAGACACAGACAGAAAGGCAAACAGAGAGAGACAGAAAGAGGGAGAGACAGACAGACAGACAGACAGACAGACAGACAGACAGACACAGAGACAGCGAGAGCCACATATACATAGTCACTGAATCTAAACCTATAAGTCAAAATGGCTATATGTGTGTGTGCGTGTATGCGTGTAGGTATATGACGTATACATGATTACATATATATATGTTTTGTTGTGAGATATGGTCACATGTAGGATGTAGGCCAGGGTAGCCTTGAACTAGCTGAATATGCCCTTAAATTTTCGATCCTCTTGCTTCTGCCATCCCACTGCTGAGTGACAGTGCGTGTCACCACACCTGACTCATGCAAGGATGAAGATCAAATCCAAGATTTCATGCAAACACTCACCGACTGAGCCACATGCCCAGCCAAGAAGTTAACATTTTAATATAAGAGTGTTAAATTATTAATAAGTGACATATAAGCCTAGCAAAATAAAAGAAGAGGAATCGTTCATAGTCAGCATAAGATGAGGCAACAAGTGAGCAGTCTGAAGGGAGCTGCTCGGGCATCCCGCACTCGTGCCCTCCCCTTGGCATCCGCCAGTGTTTTGTATCCACGAGAACAAATACTTCTGTGGCCAACTCATGAGGTCGTCTTCTCATCACAGGAGTAATAAAGTCTGGCTGTCGACATCTCAGAAATACTGAACATGTCACAAAGAGACAAAACAAACCACTCGTAATTTTGTTATTGTGCTATTTCTCTGTAAAGATCATAGAGACTATACCATTTTCCATAGGTTGGCTTCACAAAGCACGACTCTTCAAGACCCATTGGAAAGCCTGCATTTTATTCTGTGTAGGGAGGACTCAGACTTTTCTTCATTATTTTCATTACCACCCCATCTTTGTTTTAAATATTTCTTTCCTTTCTCTCTCTCTCTCTCTCTCTCTCTCTCTCTTCTCTCTCTGTGTGTGTGCATGCATGTACATGTGTCTGGCAAGTACATGTCCTCGTGTGCACGCACACATGAGTTGGGTTGCCCTGGGAGGCCAGAAGAGGGCTTTGGATCCTAAAGCTGGGGTTACGGGGAATTATGAGGTGCTGTGTGGGTGCTGGGAACTGACTGAGGGTCCTTCTCAAGACCAGCAAGGGCTGGCGTGTTTCTGCAGCCCCTTCTTTTCTATTTTTAAGAAAAAGAAATCAGGAGTGGTGACTCACACCTGTAATCCCAGCACTCGGGAGGTGGAGGAGGTAGAGGTGGATGGGGAGGGGGAGGCGGAGGAGGGGCAGGGGGAGGTGGAGGAGGGGGGGGGGGAGGGGGAGGAGGGGGGGGGGGGAGGCAGAGGGGGAGGCAGGCAGATCTTTGTGAGTTTGAGGCCTGGTTTACAGAGTGAGTCCAGGACAGCCAAGGCTACACAGAGAAACCCTGTCTTGAAAAAATTCACACGAAAACAAACAAAAACAAAAAGAAGCCAGGCGTTGGTGGCACATGCCTTTAATCCCAGCACTTGGGAGGCAGAGGCAGGAGGATCTCTCTGAGTTTGAGGCCAGCCTGGTCTACAGAGAGTTCCAGGACAGTTAGAGCTATTACACAGAGAAACTCTGTCTCGAAACACCTTCCCAAAAACCAAACCAAAACAACAACAACAACAACAAAACCCATAAAAAACAAAAAGAAAGGAAGAAAGAAAGGAGAAAAGAAAAGAAAAAGAATAAAGGACTCTGACACTAGCAGCTTTTCCTTTATGAGGAGAGGTTCCAAAAATTGAGAGTTTTAAATGAATGGACATTTCTAAGTCTCCACCTGAGTGTGTATCTCCCCAGGAAAAGGTTAGAACCTCACGGTGCCTCCTATGATGTGATTCTCACTTCAGGACTTGGGCTTTTTTTCCTTCTGTTTTAAAGAACTGACATGAAGGCTGGGGGATGGGGAGGGGTGTAGGTCTGTTGCCCTGAGTCTGATCCTCAGCTGTGGAGGCCAGGCCTGGGGGTGCAGGCCAGTAATTCTTGCATCCTGAAGCTGAAGACGAGGACCGAGGACCAAGAGTTCAGTGTTCTTAGCTATGCGGCCCAGTCTGGCTCTGATACTCTTCTCAGAAAGGAAAAATAAAACCCTATTTTTAAAAAAATGATTTATTTATTATGTATACAGTGCTCTGCCTGCATGTACACCTGCACACCAGAAGAGGGCATCAAATCACATTATAGATGGTTGTAAACCACCATGTGGTTGCTGGGAGTTGAACTCAGGACCTTTGGAAGAGCAGCCAGTGTGCTTAACCTCTAAGCCATCTCTCCAGTCCCATAAAATCCTAATTTGATAGTTTTTTAAATGACTCAATTTGTAGTTTCTTTTTACAGGTCCTGCTTTCCTCATTTGCAGAATGGAGGGCTAGGATGAGAAAGACACCTACTGAGTAATTACTGGCTGGCTAATTCACTTCCAAAGTTGAATTGAGTCTATGATTTGAAATGCCCATAGGTTGGGAAAAAAAGTAAGGAAAGTGGTTAGGTGAGTAAGAAAAAGCAACTGCGGCTCAAGTATTTGGTATGAGATTACTTACTAAATAAATAAATAAATAACTTCAAATAAAGTTTTCCTTCCAAAAGAAAAACGTCAATAACCTCCAAAGGAAGAAGGACATTTCAGACAGTGAAGTAGTCACGTATAAGAAACAAAAAACAAAAAAACAAAAATCAAAAAAAAAAACAACCCAAATATTGAAAGGAAAAGCATCAGCTCAGGACACCCAAGACCATGTTCTCAGCACAACGAAGATTTATTTGCCCCAGAGAGAGAGAGAGGGAAGGGATAATGGACAATTACAGGAGCTAGAAGAAGAAGGAGGAGGGGAAGGGAATAAAGGAGGGGGAGAAAAGGGGCAGGGGGAGGGGACAAAGGAAGGGGTGGGGGGGAGGGGACAAAGGAAGGGGTGGGGGGGGGACAAAGGAAGGGGCGGGGGGGGGGACAAAGGAAGGGGCGGGGGGGGGGGACGGACAAAGGACTGCCTCTGCATAAAGTGGAGACAGACATGGTCCACAGGCGATTGGCAGTTTATAAAGGTGAAAGGGGGCTGGGTGGGGTGGCACCTGCCTTCAATCCCAGCACTCAGGAGATAGAGGCAGGGGGATTGCTGTGAGTTCAAGGCCAGCCTGGTCTACAAAGTGAGTCTAGGACAGCTAAGGCTGCACAGAGAAACCCTGTCTCAGAAAAAAAACAAAAAGTGGGGAGGGGTGGGGGCGCTCAGAGTTGGGATGAGGCATGTTAATTAGGGGAGCGGGGGCGGGGGGTTGATAGCTGGACTTCAATACTTTGATAGCTGGACCTTGGTGCTCAGCCTCAGGGGGAGGGATTGGCCTTGGGGGCTAGCTTCAGGAATGTAATTGATTTTTAGCAAGGCAGAGGGGATTAGGGAGAAGGGCAGGGCCCGCCAGAGCTGTGCCCAGCCATGCTTGAGCTGGCCAGAGTCCCTTCAAACTCTCAAGCACAGAAGATTTGATGTCACCGTGAACTCACCTTAACAACAGAATGCCATGCAGCCTGAGACAGCGGACTTACTGCCCGTGACACCATGTGGAAGTGTTGGCATAAAGTTGTGGCGAGTGAGAAATTGACACAGAAGACCACACAACAGATGACGGCCACAGAGGAGCATACGAGCAGGAATTTTCAAAGTTGGGAAAAGAACTCCTAGTGGAGGGGGGAGGGGGGCAGAGAACCAAGAAGATGCGCATACATTTTCCTCGACTAAAACCCCCCAGCTGTGACTCTCCCGAAATACCAAAAAGTTCTCACGAGTTGGAAGCAAAGCTCAAGAGTTTTATCCTAACACAGGATGGAGTCAAAACGTGAATGGTTACATAAATAGGCCAAGAGTCTCCACAGAAGACACATTTCTGTCCAGGCTTGCCCATGGCTTGACTCTTCCCCTGACTAAATAATGACTAATAGGTTGCAGACATAGCGTGCCAGCTATGTGTATTTGCTTATGGATGGAGAAATTATTTATAGTTGCCTGAAGCCTATGTGGATGTCTGGTACTTCTATGCATTATCTTACAAAAACATATTTATTATAAATAATATATCTATGAAGGCTTTTAGTAAGAATCCAGTAGGTGTTGCCATCGTCAGCTTCCGTAGGTAAAAGAAGGAACAACGTCTTTGCAAGTAGCCGGGAAGAAAGGCTGAAAACAAAGTACTTTGTAAGATGAATTTCTGAACTCTAGGAGAGGAATCTTCACAGAAACCACAAAATGTTGGCTTTTGTCTAAGTTCCCAAAAGAAAATGTCCGTTTCCTGTTTGCTTGGGGTTGTATTTTAATTTCTTTTCGGTCGCGGTTAAACAGTTTTCAAGAACATATGGAAAAAGTCTTGGCAGTTCCCCTCGTCCCCACAGGATTGCAAAAGAAGTGTGCAAATGGAAACGGGGCACACACCACTTCAACCTAACAGGGTGCCCTGGGGTGCCAACGGGGCACACACCACTTCAACCTAACAGGGTGCCCTGGGGTGCCAAGGGCTTCTGTGGAGGAGATTTACGGCCCACAGCTCTAGGACTGGAAAGCAACAGTAAGCAACAGTTTACAAAGCTGAGGAGAGAAAACAAAGACCCCTGAGACAGGAATACACACACACACACACACACACACACACACACACACACACACAGAGTCACCTGAGATTAAGTGTGACCAGGCTACTCACAATGGTAGACATAATAGCCCAAAATTTTACAGTGTACACTTAGTGCTTAAAGCGCATCTCCCTACTTAACCTTAACAACATCAGATGCGTAGAAAGATAAGGCAAAGTGTTTAAAATCTCCAGGTAGCAGGCATTCTACCTGACACTTGAACACAGCTCTCTGTCCACAGCCTGAGCTTTTCCCTACTAGAGTGTGCAGTCTAATCCCGAGGTTGCGATGATTGGTTTTTGATAAGTGGATTGTGTTCTTACCGGGCCACATAAATTTCCTCTATGAGCAGCAAGTGAGCATGAAATAATGGGGTCACATAGACACTTCATTACAGAGGCCTCTAGCAGAAACTCTGCCAGCGCTTAGTGCACAAGTAATTACAGACTTTGTAAATAATGCATTATCTACTTTCCCAGCCTTCTATGATTGATAAAACTGTAGGTGGATTAGGAAAGAAGGGAAGCCAGAACATCAATCATGAATATCAAGGACTAAAGTTGGAATAGCAGTTGAGTCCATGGCCTCAAAAGTGTTATCGAGAGAATTACACACTTAAAGTACAAACAACTTCTTCTTCTTCTTCTTCTTCTTCTTCTTCTTCTTCTTCTTCTTCTTCTTCTTCTTCTTCTTCTTCTTCTTCTTCTTCTTCTTCTTTTTGGTTTTTCAAGACAGGGTTTCTCTGTGCCCCCTGCTGTCCTGGACTCACTCTGTAGACCAGGCTGGCCTCAAACTCACAGAGATCCACCTGCCTCTGCCTCCCAAGTGCTGGGATTACAGGGTTGTATCACCTCGACTGGCCAGTACAAATTTCTTAAACTGACACAAGAAAAAGTGGAAAATATGAATAACCTTATGTTTATTAGGGGAATTAAATTTGGGGATAGTGAAGTGTCTCAGCAGGTGCCTGACGGCAAGCTGGATGACCCGAGTTCAATACCTGCACCCCCAGTTCAATATCTGTACCCCCAGTTCAATACCTGTACCCCCAGTTCAATACCTGCACCCCCAGTTCAATACCTGTACCCACAGTTCAATACCGACACCGCACATGGGAGAAGGACAGAACTGACTCCCACAAGTTTCCTTCGCACCTCCACACAGGAACTGAGACACCAAAACATAAAAAATAAATTAAATTTGTATTTTAATTTTTTTTCTACAAAGAAAACTCAAAGTCCGGATAATTTGCTGAGGAATTCTATCAAACATTTATTATAATTTAATCAAGGAGTGAACAATACCGATCTTAGATAAAGTTTTACCAAACACTCGTTTTAGGAGATCAACATATTTTGATTAAAAAAAAAAATCAGAAACAAGTTGGGCATGGAGGCTCACACCTTTAATATTAGCACTTTGGAGGCAGAGGCAAGCAAGTTCAAGGCCAGACTGGTCTACAAAGTGAGTTCCCGGCTAGCCAGAAATGTATAGTAATCCTGTCTCAAACAAATAAATAAACGAGAGAGAGAGAGAGAGAGAGAGAGAGAGAGAGAGAGAGAGAGAGAGAGAGAGAGAGAGAGAGAGCGCAACAGGGAGAGGAAAAGAGAGGTGGCAGAGAGAGAGAGAGGAAAAATAAAATTACTAGTATCTTTCATAAACTTAGGGGTTGGAGGAAATCTGAGGCAAAGTTTTGCTGCATAGCTTAGGCTGACCTCGGATTTGGGGTGATCCTCCGGCCTCAGCCCAGAGTATTGGAATAATAGTCATGTACATCCATGCCCAACCTTCAGGAACATTCTTAGCACAATAGTGGCAAAGGTTAACACAGCAATACATTTAAAAAAAAAAAGTATCAGGTTTGGTCAAATTGAGTTAATCTCTGAAACTCAAAATGGTTTTAACCTTAAAAAGTCATTACAGGAGGCAGAGAGATGGCTCAGAAGTTAAAGGTGCTTGCTGTCTTATAGAGGACTGGAGTTGGGCTCTCAGCACCCATGTTAGGCAGCCGAGAGTGGCCTGTAACTCCAGCTCCGGTGTCCTCTTCTAGTCTCTGAGGGTACTTATATTCACGAATACATGTGGCATACATATAAATAAAAACAAACCTTTAGAAAATCACTATAATTTACTATATTAAATTGAGCCAAGTGTGGTGGCGCACGCCTTTAATCCCAGCACTTGGGAGGCGGAGGCAGGCAGATTTCTGGGTTTGGGGCCAGCCTGGTCTACAAAGCGAGTCCAGGACAGGCAAGGCTACATAGAGAAACCCTGTCTTGAGAAAAAAAATACATTTGCTATATTAAATCGAGCAAGCGAGAACAATCACCAATACCTGTAGGCAAAAAGATCTGGTAAATGGGTCACTCATGCATGAACAGCAACAAAGAGAAACTCAGAAGCGTTTGAAGAAAATCAATTCAACCCCACAAAGGCACAAGTGGAAGAACCTGCAGGTCAGTTCCGTACCCCAGGGAGAAACCTCAGGCCCTGTCCCCACATCAGCAGCTGGGCAAGAATGCTTGGCCTTAAAAATGAATCTACATGTTACTGGAGATAGAAGACAGTGCAATAAGGCAGCAGAAAGGAAGAACATATCTCAGGGTCAGAAGAGAAAAAGGAAGGTGATTAAATTTTTAGATGACTTGAATATTTATAATCAAATCCTTGAGAAGGAACGTTGGGAGTAAAAGGCCAGCCTTGGTCACAGAGCAGTCAACCTGGGCTATATGAAATAGTGTCTCAAAAAATCAAAATGACAAAAAAAAAAAAGTGCTAACATTAATAACTTCCAACATTGTAACAGGTATGTATGTGGTCTGTTTGTCTTATCTGTCTGTCTGTCTCTCCCTCTCTCTCTCTCTGTGTATACATGTATGTTCTTAGCTATGCAAGAACATGTAGAGACGAGAGGTTGACAATCTTCATGTCTTCCTTAATCACTTCTCTACCTTAGTTCTTTGAGACAGAGTCTCTCTCTCTGAACATAGGGCTTGATGTTTCAAATAGGCTAAGAAGTCAGCAAGCTCTGACAATCTGCCTGTCATAGACCCTCAAGTCCCGAGATTATAGATTTGTGCCATCATGCCTGGCTTTTGTGTGGGTGTTGGGAATGCAGACTTGGGTCCTTTCAGTTGCACAGCAACCGTTTTCCCTGGTGAGCCATCTCTCTAGCCTCGCTGTTTCAGTACACAGTGTGCGCTGTGTGCTTTGCATGCGCATCTACCTTTACAGGCATGCATGCTGCCGTTGCCTTTCCACTTAAATTCTGACCAATTAGAAATAGGCAATGAGATAAATTATGCCGCAAGATTATGGCTTTTTGTTGTTGTTGGTTTTTGGTTTTTGGTTTTTTTCTGAGGCAGGGTTTCCCTGTGTAGCTTTGGGCTGTCCTAGGAGATTAGCTTTTTAAACTACATGGTGGACTAACTCTTCACAGCACCGCTGTCATCCTTAGTGTGGCTTTCTTTTAGTATCCAATTGCCCCAGTTTGATTAAAAGCCATGTGTAATTCTCACTTCCCCAAATAAAACCATTCTTCCTACAGAGAGAAAAAGCTTAACAATAAAAAGTGATGACATTTGTGAAGCACTTTACCAGCTGGGAGACACAAATGGCTGTTAACTAGAGAAGTCATTGTTTGGCACTTTTCTTTGTTCTACTCCTTTTAATCTGCAAATTTATTGTTTTCCAATTATATAATTTATAGGAAAGTGTGCGATTCAGCTTTCTTGCCCCCCCCCACCCCCGCTAAAACACTTAATGTGATTTGAAAGGCAGAAGACCTGATGGACTAATAGGCCACTCTACCTTTTTGAGAATATGAGCTCTGATGAATATAGTGTGAAACTAATTGTGTTTGAAAAGATGCCCCATAGCAGAATGCAAATTACCTTTCCTGACCTTTGCTCACTTCTTCCTGATGACCGAAACCATCAAAGAGACATTATAGCATCACCATGTCTTCTGACAGGCCTGATCCTTGTAACAATGCTCACCCTACCCATGCTGGGCAGGAGGAGCCTATCTTTGGATTTCATCTGCCCATGTAATTTTGTGCTGAGTCTAATGAAGACAAACACTGGGCTTTCCGTGGAAAACGAGTGGAATTAAAACAATACAATCTAAGGAAAGAGGTAAAGAGTTTAAGTAAATCAGGGTAGCAAGCTGCCCTGTCCTCCCCAGCCATCAGAAGCCTGTATCCTTGCTGCCCTGCCTCCCTAGCCATCAGAAGCCTGTATCCTTGCTTCCCTGCCTCCTCAGCCATCAGAACCCTGTATCCTTGCTACCCTGCCTCCCCAGCCATCAGAAGCCTGTATCCTTGCTACCCTGCCTCCCTAGCCATCAGAAGCCTGTATCCTTACTGCCCTGCCTCCTCAGCCATCAAAACCCTGTATCCTTCCTGCCCTGCCTCCCCAGCCATGAGAAGCCTGTATCCTTGCTACCCTGCCTCCCCAACCATCAGAACCCTCAATCAGCTCCTGTGTTTCAAGAAGATTCAGTTCCCCTCTAGCCTGGGGGGTGGGGGGGAAGGGCTGGATCTTAATCATCTCCTCCTCCTTTTCCTCCCCCCTCCTTTTTCTTCACACCACAGATTTGTTGGGGCGAGGGCAGAGCAAAGCAGTATGTGTTCGTAGGACTTGGAGATCCTTCCATAAAGGTGTTACTTGGCCAATTCCATGGCGCTCAGGATTTAATTGTTGCAGCTGGAGCTGGGAAGATTTGGGCTAGGTACCCTGCTACTTGGAGAACACTTCCTGGTGGGCATTAGCCACTGCACTGTGTTGCTGCTGAGATGCATGCCAGCTGTAGCTCTCTTTAACGGGGCGGGGATTGCTTGGTGGGTTCTGGTTCTGCCCATGGCTTTTACAGGAACTCCTTTTCTGATTTATTTGCTTTAGAGGGCTGCCAGTGACGTCAGCACCTAAGTAGTGATTCTCTTCCTGGAAAGGCATATTCTGCCCACTGAGATGTGAGGGATGGTTTGCTAGGAGGTTTCTATGAAGCCCCTCTTTGCCTTTACAGTGGCCCACAGAGAGAACATCCTCCCTTCTGAACTTTGGGTGTTGTCACATTAAAGGTCAACATTTGAGCTGTCACAGCCATCGTGTATATAAGCATTAGGAGACACATTATGGAAAAAGGCCAAAGTTCAGAAGAAGACAGAGGCGAAGATGGAAAGGATGATGTCCTCAATGACATTATTACACGTCTAACCCCTTGTCTTGGGATCTGCGCTTCCCTGTGGGGTGGCCCAGGGCTGTACTTCCATGGGTGTCTCACCTGATTTTCATGACACGGCACACGAACAGTGTCTGTATGGGAGTATTCGAGGGTCATGCTAATGAGGGAGTCCTGTGGGAACTCACGGTACATTGTGATGGCACAGAAATCGAAAGGCAATGACTCAGGACTACTTAGACTAAAGGACTTATGTGACATTCTCAACGAAACACCTTGAAAACGCTAATGAGGACCCCGAGCTTGCTTTTAACTTAGCGTGTTTAAGTCAGAGATGTCCATGCTGGAGGTTTCTTTACACATGGGACACTGCTCACCACGACTGGAATGGTGGCCTCTTCAAACACTTGAGTATGACTTTTAGCAAGAAACTTTGCAATGGAGAGTAAAACCCAAGAGCCAGTTTTAAAAGTATTTTCAAAAGTACAACTGAAATTATATTTGACATGGATAACAACTCATTTTTACTCATCATCAGTTCAATGCTGAAATTTCTTATATTTGTGAGAGTGTTCATTTAATGGAATTTTCATATGAAATCACTCATAGCAATGAAAATTTCAAAATGTATTTGCACTGTGAAGGCTGGGACATGGTGGCCACCTCGGATGGCAGTAAATGAGAGTATCAACTCCAAATGGAGAGAACTGGCTGCCATGCATGAAAGCAAATGTCAGAGTTGTCGTGTGGGTTGTGCCTGCCTGCCTGAGTCCTGACGCTATATCTTACATTCTGTGCCGTCTTCTTTGAGTGCTTAGAATAGGCTCATTTCTAGAAGTTTCTCCAGGAAGTCCATGTCCGGTGATAGAATGCCTCCTTGGTGGCACTCAGTGTGTCTTGATGGAGCTCCAGAAGTCACCTTTTGCTCCTGCCACCCAACAAGGTTCCCTGAGGAGGCTGCTCACAGGAGGAGGCAGCCTGGCCAAGGCCGACAGCAGGCTGCTGAAGTGAAGAGCGTGCACCATAGTAGACTCAAGCCTTTCCTCCATACCATCTTAGTATGGCATAAATTATCTCAATGGCAAGTACCTCAATTACATTTTATATATAAACACACAGTATTTCATTCTTACTTCATGGGGCATTTAAATCTCAGGTGATAATGAAGATTATATTGCCCATCTAAAAAAAGGAATTCATGGGGTAGGAAGATGGCCTCAGTGGGGACAAGTGCTGCTGCACAAGCTTGAGGACCTGAGTTCAAATCTCCAGCAGCACATGTGCACCTAGTATTGTGAGGATACAGGTAGGAGGATTGCATTGGGGGCTTGGTGAGTACCAACTGTGCTTGAGGTTCAGTACCCAACAGGCGCTGTGTTGGGGGGATACCTCTTCTTCCTCTCTCTTCTGCACGTGTGTGATGGCACTCACACTAGCTCCACCCAACACACACACACACACACACACACACAGATGGGGCGGGAGGAATCCTAATGTAGCAGACACCCTTGGTGTCCATTCCCGTCCCTCAGCCCAGATCTAACTGAAGCTGCAGAGCTGGGGGTACTTACTGAAGAGTTAAGTCTTACGTGGTACTAATGCTGAGTTGTAAGCACATTCTGCTGAAATGGCTTGCACACGGGCACCGACTGGAGAGAGCAAGATAGCTCACTTCCCTCCCTTCCATGTAGGAGGCAACCAGAAGAGTTCGCAACTTCCATCTGTTGTTTTTTTTAAAGATTTATTTATTTATTATTTTGTATACAGTGTTCTGCCTGCATGTACAGCTGCAGGCCAGAAGAGGCCATCAGATCACATTACAGATGGTTGTGAGCCACCATGTGGTTGCTGGGAACTGAACTCAGGACCTCCAGAAGTGCATTCCATGTGCTTAACCTCTGAGCCATCTCTCTAGCCCCACAACTTTCACCTATTGATGAGGACAATTCAGAGAAAGTTCTCTTCCCGCGTTCCCAAGTTTGCTGCATCAAAGGCCCCATTGCTTTCAGCAGTGACCTTGACCTTGGCCTTACAGCCTTATTTTGGTGTTCTTTTTTGCCATTTCTTCTCATTCTCAATACTACTTCCTGTTTCCTGAAATTAACCCCCTCTGGACCTGAGACCCTATCCCATCCATCAATGAAAAACCCATACAAAGAAAACTAAGATTCAAATTATTTTTATGTTACAGTTGTATAGAATATAATAAGTAGATTAAATGCATCTGTCAAAATTTAAAAAAATATTGGCTGATACTTATTTCTTTAAAAATAAAGTCGATAATATTATCTGGATAGACAGCAGTAACGCAGGCTTCCCGCTGTTGCCCTGATGACAGCCTCAGCCCTGCAGGATATCTTATCAACAATGCAGGCATCCCGGAACCCAGTGCCAACAGCGTTCCTAAAATACTTCATAAATTGCCTGTTTGGAACTTGAAATGCATTTTCTGAGGAAAAAAATTATTGCATTACTCAATAGAAAATGTCCCAAATGGCAAAGTATAGCCTCATGCAGAGAATTATTCACTAGCGTTCTGATTTCCAAGAAAAAATAAAATAAGAATGCATGTGGCCCTGAAGGCTTAGGCTCTGGAAGACTCATCCTTTGCAGGTGGCCCGGCCTGGAGGACGCTGGGAACCCAGAGGGACTGAAGCCATTGTTGGAGGACAAATCAGTACACAGCAATCATGGCCTGACACTACTGTGGGAAATAGAGGTGTAAATAATTATATTAGGTTAGGCAGGTTCTGACACCAAAATTTATGTTCGCCGAGAACCTGACTTAGACCATGACCTTATCCAAAAAGAGGGATTTTATATGTGCAGAGCCCTGAGACCTTACGATGAGGTCATGCTGGCTTAGAGTGGACTCTAAATCCAGTGAAAATGACAGACAGATGCACATGTGCACACAGGCACACACACATGCTCATTGGAGTGGTGGGCGGGGGATTTGAGAATGAAGACAGTGGTGTAGCAACAAGCCAGGTACCCAGAAAGATCGCTAGGAGCCACCAGCAGTGGCCAGAGACAAGGGAAGGATTCGCACCCACAACCTGAAGAGTGAGCAGGGCTCAGCCAACGCTGGATTTTAGGGCCTAGCTCCTGGAACTACAAGAAGACCCATTTCTCTTGTGTTAAGTCATTAGGTTTGTTGCAATTTCTTAGGGGAGCCCAGGAAGCTAATATAATAACTTAAAAATCCAGGAAGCTTGACTGGGGCTTTGGATCAATAAAATAAATAAACCATTAATTCTTAAATATAAAGATCTTTCCAATTTTCCCATTTTCAGGGTTATATAGTCAATTCCTTGATTCCACAATCAGTCAAGAAGCTGAATCAGAAGAGAATTCCTCATCTTACATTGAAATGTAATATGACGTGTTAAATAGGCTCTAACATAAGCTATATCTAAAACCAGGGCTCCACTCCTAAATACTTCCAGAAATGGAAATGTAGGCTATTTTTTTTAACAAATATATTTTATTATGAACTTATTAACCAACCATACGTCACTTATAACCTGACTAACCTAACCAATAGGAAAAGAGGATTAAAGAGTACAATAACAAAACCGTAAGGATATCAGTTCCGAGGAACGATTCTCCTGGCATAATCAGCAGGATTTCTTCTGCTGGAACCTGGAGCAACCAGAACCCAGAACCTCAGCAGGAGCCAGGAGCCCCGAAGCCTTGCCTCGAGCGGTTCTCTCTAGGAGCGGCTCAAAGTGGAACAATGAACAGCCAAAACCATGCCAAGTCTCCAAAGGCCCCGCCTCCAGTTCTGGGCTTCTTTCTATATCTCCTCCCAGAGTCTGTTCACCGGTCTTTTCAGCTGGCAACACTCAAGCTCCCGCATGAGGTGATTTGCCGTCTAGTGGATTAACCTCACCTGTTCTTTCACAAGACTGTTCCTATCCCACACTTGGGAGCTTAACAAAGACAGGTTTATCTCTCCTTCATGGAAATGATGCTGACATACTGAATTGAAACAAAAAGCCCTGTCTCGAGCAAGGTGGACAGCAAGGATAACACCGAAGTTCTCCTCCTGACTGCTACACACTTACATGCCATAGCTCTGTCTCTGTCTTTATCTCTGCCTCTGTGTATGTGTGTATATGTTTCAGTCAGTCTGTCTGTCTGTCTGTCTCTCACACACGTGTAAAGATAGATAGATAGATAGATAGATAGATAGATAGATAGATAGATAGATGATAGATAGATGGATAGATAGACAGACAGATAGATAGATAGATGGATAGATAGATAGATAGGTGGGGATGGAAAGATGTTTGGGTAGACAGAGTGCTTGCTGTGTAAGCCTGGGCACCAGAGTTCAGGCTCTCACGTAGAACTGGTCAGGTGTGACAGCCACTTGTTGTGAATCCCAGCTCTCAGGAGGCAGGGATCGGGGATTCCCAGGCAAGCTAGTTCGCCAGACAGCTTTCAGTTCATCTAGAGACCATCCCTTAATAAACAAAGCAGAGCAGGACCAAGAAAGACACTAGACATCAACTTTGGACCTCCACACACAGACCAGCAAGCACACAGGTATATGAACACAGACAGGCACACTCACGCACATGCAAAGGGACACATACAAGCAAGCAAAATTAGATAACAAATAACATGCATCTTCTTTTCGTTTGCTGAAATATGGTATTAGCAAGAAATGTCAATGACTAGATCATCTGATTTATCAAAAATTGTCCACAGGGAGCTTTTTCATCATGGAAACGTGATGTCCTAATTATTTTTTTTCCAAAATAGTGCTGGAGCTATTAAACACTCAGAGCCAACAACAAACAGATGCAATCATGACTCAGACTTTATGACCTAAACAGACTGGATGCAAAATCTATAGATTTAAATGTAAAATATAAGCCAAGCCACGTTTATAGGAAAATGGAAATACAGGAAGGGGACTAACTACCTATGGCTTATTTTAACAAAGAAATCACGTAAAAAGTCATACAAAAAAAAGTTCCTGCCTTACTCTTCACTCTTGTATGAGCCACGAGCAACATCTACCCTGTTGTGCTGTCATTATTTATTAATTAACCCAGCATTAACTATAACTGTGATCACAGATGATGAACTATACTGCTGAAGGAAATTCTTGCTGAATGCTTCAGGCCAGTCCTCTGTCTGCCATGTCACAGCAGACTAACCATGCTGGGTATAGTGTGAATATTTCCCTGTGTGTATTTTCTTTGACCAAAGTAAATGCTTAATGTCACCACTGGAAACTCTGTAGCAGGCAGATTCTCGCCTTCCTCATGGTCTATGACCTTATTTGTTTCCTTTAGATTTGATAGCTTGCTTGCATTTTGTGGTTTTTTGTTTTTTTTGTTTTTGTTTTTTTTTTTTTTTAATCAGCATTTCTTTCTCTCTCTTTTTGTTTTGTTTTGTTTTTTTGGTTTGGTTAGGTTTGGTTTTTTTGAGACAGGGTTTCTCTGTGTAGCCTTGGCTATTCTGGACTTTCTTTGTAGACCAGGCTGGCCTTGAACTCACAGCGATCCACCTGCCTCTGCTTCTTAAGTGCTGGGATTAAAGGTGAGCATCACCACGCCCAGCCATCTGTTAGCATTTCTTAAAAACCTCAAATCTACGCATAACAAGGCAGGATTTAGTCATTCATTTGTTCATCCATAGGTAAGTCAACACTTGCTCATTCTTTGTATTTCCAATACAGAAATTCTGCATTTTAAAATCTAGAACCTCATAATATACACAATGTATTTATGACAACACTTGGTGATAATAAGGCAATAATATGCCTGTATTGTGGTTGACTTTATGACTGTTTTCAACTTTGTATTAGTTTTTGTCAACTTGACAAAACCCGTAGTCACTAGTGAAGAAGGAAACCTCTCAGCTGAGGAACTTCCCCCATCAAAGTGGCGTGTGGGCAAGTCTGTGGGGTATTTTCTTGATCAATGATTGACATGGGAGGGCCTCGCCCACTGTGGATGGTCCCAGCCCTGGCCAGGTGTATAAGAAAGCAGGCAAGCAAGCCAGGAAGCAAGCTAGCAAGACGCACTCCTCCGTGACCTCCTCTTCAGGGTTTGCTTCCAGGTTCCTGCCTTGAGTTCCTGCCTTCACTTCCTGTGCTGTGGACTGTGATGTGGAAGTTTGAGCTAAGCAAACCCTTTCCTTCTCAAGTTGCTTTTCACTCTTCCATCCCATCAACAGAAAAGGAAACTAGAATAAACATCATTAAGAAATGTGTACCTAGTCATAGGTGGAAGCATGCACCTTTAACCCCAGCATTAAGGGAGGCAGAGAAAGGCAGATCGCGCTGCGAGTTCGAGGCCAGCCTGCTCTACAAATCGAGCCCAGGCCAGCCAAAGCTACACAGAGAAACCTTGTCTGGAAAAACAAAAAGAAATGTGTGCCTTACCCCTCACAAAACACTCACATAAGCACAAGGATGAATGTGAGCACCCCTCCCCATTCATGGGAGCACCACTGCTAGAACCTAAAGCTCGCAGATTAAAATTTCATATTAGGAAATTTCAAGTTAAAAGTCCAGCAAAGGTATACCCACAGTGCTTTACTGGTACCCATTTCCCTCTAGGCTTTGCTAAATTAAATCTCTCCTCACAGCACTCAGCTAAGCCTCCCCGGGTATCACATCTCCAGCCCTTGGGGATGCCAGCAAGTACCAAGTCTGAGGTGTCCTGGTCTGACAGTCTTTCGGCTGTCTCGAATTTTCGGACTC
Organism: Acomys russatus; assembly: GCF_903995435.1. NCBI lineage: Eukaryota > Metazoa > Chordata > Mammalia > Rodentia > Muridae > Acomys > Acomys russatus. The sequence continues at coordinate 52,883,115 of NC_067158.1, forward strand.
TGCTCAGGTTAGATGTGTTTTCACACTCCGAGCAGTGAGATGCTTGGGCCAGAACCAGCCAGCATGCACTAGTTGCTGCTGAAATGAACCGAAGGCTGGGGGATAGAGTGGCATTACTAACACTGAAGTGAGCCATGTATACCAGCCACAGATGTGACGGAAGCCACCAGCTTGCATGCTTCTTAATCATACAAATGTCATTTAATATTTTATCTATTATTATGTGTGCCCACCTGTATGCATGACTACGGGCAGGTGCTTGCCATACATAGCACGTGTGTGGAGGTCAAAGGACAACTTGGAATCAGTTATCTCTTCTAACCCGTGGGTCCTGGGGATGGAGCTCCTGTCTGGCTTGGAGGCAAGCATGTTTACCCTCTGGGCCATCCCACTGTCCCTAGCCTACTTTTCGAATTGAATCAGAGCAATCTTTGTGATTTATTTTGCAAAGCAGTTGAACTGTACATAGCTGTAGAGGACCTGGAAGGGGTGGCTGGCTGGTTTCTGACTCCCAGGTCCTGGCTCAGTAGGTAAAAGTGCTTGTCAGGAAAGCCTGATGACCTGACGTGAACTGAACCCATGCTGAGGGCAAGAACTGAAAGTTGACCTCTGACCTCCACATGTGCACCATGACCCTAAACAATGGTGCACACACACATACACACCAGCCCACACAAATAAGAGCCTGTGCACAAACCCATCCACGCACAATATTAGTAATATTTAAGTCCCTTCTTGTCGCCTTTCAGTCCATTTTCCAGTCGTGGTAAACACCAGGGTCCTGCACCACCAACGTTCAAGACATGTACCACACTCTAGCACTCCTGAACTATGATGATGATGATGATGATGATGTGATGACGATTCTGCCTGAATGTGCGCCTGCAGGCCACAAGAGGGCACTAGATCTCATTTAGATGGTTGTGAGCCACCGTGTGGTTGCTGGGAATTGAACTCAGGACCTTTGGAAGAGCAGCCAGTGCTCTTAACCTCTGAGTCATCTGCCCAGCCCCACTCCTAACTCTTACATAACACCTGTGGGGTGCTATACATGAAAGGAAGGGTACAGACTCAACTCACAGTAATTCATCTGTTCCCAAGGATCTACTACCATTAGACTAGCCATGTCAGGGTGACCCACCCAGGGCAGAATTTGTCTATTCTGTATCTATTGAGATTTCTTTTCCCCATTAAGAAAATCTGGATCATAGCTTTCTTGGATATCATTGACTCCTGTCTTTTCCTGCAAGGGAGAAATAGCAGCGCCATAACTGCCTGGGTAAGCTAGGTTCCACATAATTGCAAGTAATTGCAGCCTTCTCATGTAGCTTTTCCAGCTGACAAAACTGTATTGAAACGTGTACCTACAACCTCCGTGTTGTTCTATAAACAGTCCAGTCCAGTGTCCATGAGGGTCTCACACTCCCACCCTCTAAAGGGGTCCGGACAGTTAACATCTCCAGAGAGATATTATCTCCAGACTTTAGAAACATCTTTTGTTAGTACTGGGGTGCCCTCATGCCGACCCCATGTACCCTGCCTGGCCCCCATGCCCCTGTTCTCTCCTCTCTGGCAGATAACAAGGCGAGGCATGCACAGTCAGGGCTACTGCTCCTCTCATCAGATCCTGAACGAAGCAGAGGGAAGCAGTTACAAAGCAGAACCCGGACTGTGATGAATACTCTTCGGGGGTTACATCTCATATGATTAACAATTTATTTTGGCAACAGCCAGGATGGGTTTCATATGGCTTTCCTGAATTCAATAGGACTCCTGCCAGCAGAGCCTGGAACACTGAGAAATAATCCAGGCTGAGGAGGGTGGGGTGGGGTGGGGGGGGACGGTGTAGAATAAAGGGGGGAGGGCCATCTTGCTACATTTCATAGCATTGCCTGAGATCTGGAGAGCGGCTGTTGCTCAACCCTTGCATTTCCAACTGCTCTTCCACTGCTGTCTCTCGAGGCTGGAGTTGATGGGTAGATTTATAATAAGCGGTGCAGATAGCCCCGAGGACAGTGCTTTGTAAGAAGGCAGAGGAAGCATGTGGCAGCCAAATATTTTGCAACATACAACTATTCTTGAAATATGGATGTTCTGTCTCAGTTGTCAGCTTTAAGATGCACAAATGCTACATGCGTGGGTTTCTAGAATTAACTGCCCAATCAAAATTCACTTTCAAGATGAAAGACAGGTTGCTCTTACTCTTTGCCAAAGCTGATGGTCTTTTTAGTGACGAGGGGCTCTCATAAACATGGCGTTCTTTTTGTTGTTATTTTCACCCTTCTATCCTTGTTTCCCTACTCAGAAGGAGTTTAAAAGGATGACCTGGGCACACATCCCTAAGTCCGACTCTTCTCTCTTTGTCTTTCTTGGGGGATTTGTTTCACCTGTGGAACACAGAAGTCCCAGTGCATCTTTCACACACAGGAGAAATCAGCGGAGGAGTCCCGGCTGAATGATGCTCTATATACTCGCTTGGACATGTAAAAACTCTTAGGAAGCCACTGTCAGCTGCCTCTTCACCTCCTGTCTCCTTTCTTCCTTCATCTCCTCCCTCTTCCTTCGCCTCCTTTTGAGATGGGCGGGAGTGGGGGGGCTGAGGGAGGGAGGAGAAGTCTCACCATGCTGCCTCAGCAGATTGTGAACCTGGGGACTTTGTCCCCAGCTTCCCACGTCAGAGAGTGCTGGCGTACACAGTGTGCCCAGAAGCCATACTCTGATTAACGTTATCAATAACAAAGATGGTGTTTTGACTCTCTACCTCCCTTGACTTATTCTTTTCTCCCTCAACTGGTTCTATTGAGAACGTGGGTGAGGAAGGGTGTGGTGGTGTTTGCTTCCTCCAAGCACTTACATAGGGGCAGGTTTCATCCCCCACAACACAGGCTTTCACACTGGTTTCTCTTTTGAGTTGAACCTTCCCTCCCCTTTGGTCTGCATTAAGGAAAATGCAGCTTTGGCTCACACTGGCACACAGCCTTCCAAGGGAGCGCAAGCACTTGGCCTCCTCACTTCTCACCCAGAAAAGCAAAACCCGACCGTCTTTCACCTCACCCTTCCTGCGGCTTGGGTTCTCAGGGTCAGACTGGGGTGTAGCTTCAAGATTCAGGCAGCAATTAGATGGAGTTAAAATTGGCACATGGTTCGGCTTTGATCTTTAGTTGAGAGGTCAGCCAAGAAGGGCATGACCACTATTAAATTAAATGTTAAAGTCAGTGAGGAGGGGAAGAAAGCCAAGAAAACAAAACAAAACGAAATGAAACAAAGAATGTCTCCCAACCCCCTCTCCCTCCATCTACAACTAAGATGTTTGTCAATCAGCATTTGAACCATGAGTGAGCCAAGGCGGTCCAGTATCAGTGAGATGGCAATAAGTCAGGACATGCGTCCATGTCTGTAAGGCGAAATCAATAGAGTAAGGCCCTGCCATTAATCTTTCTAAAGCTTTCTCATCCTGCATTATCTGTAATCTTCACTGTTTGCCTTGTAAAGCAGATGCCATCTCCATCATAAGACCTTGGCAAACTGAGGCCTCAGCAGATAGAATAAAAAAACATGTTCAAACTTACCCGGCTGCTGCATGTTAAGATCTGGTGCAGATTTATATGTCTGACTCTTTTGCCTGACAGCTATCACTTCCAGGACTATATGCTTTAAGAGAAACAATTAAACTTTGACATATTTGCAGGGAGTAAGTAAAATAATTGAGCTCGACATATGGATTTATTGTCCTAATCTTTTCCTTTTCCTTTCTTTCTTTCTTTCTTTCTTTTTTTTTTAAACATGGGATGGGACCCAGGACCTCATGCGTGTTATGTAGGTAGCTTACCATATGCAGTCCATGACCTTGAATATTGTTATTTTGGAGTGTATATGTACAGGGCGTTGGGGGCGGGTTTACCTGCTACAACATAAATCGGAAATCACTAAACAGCTTTTTCTCTAACCTTTACTTAATTTGTGTGTGTGTGTGTGTGTGTGTGTGTGTGTGTGTGTGTGTGTGTGTGTACACCTATCTGCATGCATATGGGCATACACAGAGACGATACGGAGGTCAGAAAATATCTTTGTGTTCTCCTTCTACCAAATGGGGTGTAGGAATTGAATTTATGTTGCCAGGCTGGGATTGCAAGCACCCTTAACAGCTGAGCCATCTTGCTAGCACCTGAGGACAACTTTTGGAAATTGGTTCTCATCTTCTATCTTGTTTGAGGAAGGGTCTCTCTTGCTGTTTATGCCATTTTATCATACTCCAAGCCATGAGCTTCCAGGCAGTTCTCCAGTGTCTACATTCCCTGTAACTGGAGCAGCACTGGGATTGCACATGCATGCTACCATGCCAGCGTTTCCAGGGATCCAAATCCAGGTCTTCTGGGTTGCCATGGGAAGCTCTTTTCCCACTGAGTCATCTCCCTTACCTATGACTTATGGTGCTACAGTACCCAATGATGACGAAGACTGATAACAGATACGTATTGGAATAATGGTGGCATGGCATTATTACTTCATTGATCATTGTCTTTCAAATTTAGAAACAACACTGATGAGGGCATATCTAACTGTGCAATGAGTGAACAGGGGAAGCCTGGTGTCAGTCACGTCCATCTCACCAATGTTCAAAGGTTTCCCCTCCCTCATATGAACCCAATAAATGAAACCCTAACACTCCAGAGCAAGGACGATGTTCCAGAGCATTGGTGTGCTAAAGGGGAGAGTTGCCTGTTTGACCTCTAATGTGAGTAACAGTGTGGTTTCAGGTGAGACTGAGTGGGCAGAGGCCTGGAAGATGGCTTGGTACAATGATGAGAAGGTACAGCTATGATTGGGACGCCAGCAGGTGTCCATAGCACAGGTCTGGTTAACTCTGTTTCTGCCCTCTGCTGTTCCTGGTCCTCTTCCCTCACTCCAGCCTGGGGCTCTCATCTCTGCACACGCCCTACCTGCTCTGTAAAGCGGGGTCTATATTTCTGTCTCTAAGATTCACATACCAGCACCATTTCCAGATGGGTATGAGGACAGGGACTTCTACATAAAGAGGAAAAACCCAGAAACACACAGTTCTAGATGCTTTGTGAAGACCTTTCATGGAGGATATTTTACGTGGTGCTCACAATTGCTTTGAGGCAAGGAATAATGCTGGCCTCATCTTACAGATAAGGAAATTGAGGCTTTCAGCATGAGGCTATAATAATAAATGCAAGCCCAGCAAAGCCACAAGCATCTACCACATGTGTAAGGTTTTCCCTTCTTAGTACCACTGCCTCGGCTTCTGCACCAATGGCTATTAAGTATCCATGGGAATAACTCTGTGATAATGATAAAATAAATTCCCTTCATTGTACAGCAATTAAAAAAAAAAAACCCATAAAATTATATTAAGTCTGTTGAAGCTAATGTTGAATTCAAATGCAATAAAGTAACTGTATAAATGCGTTGCTTAAAAGGACAGCACCCTAATTAAGAGGATTGTTAAAAGGATGGAGCACACGAATGTGTCTATTGTACAGGATTTTACTAGAACTCACTGTACCCACAAGCATAAAGTGGGAGCAGCTGTTCCCTGGAACACAGAAACAGACTCATGAAGTCAACTGTAGGCATCGCAGTGAATTTGGTTAGAGTGACGGTGCCTCTGTGTCGCCTTAATCGTTTCTTCCTTTGTGTGACATTTAACTGATGGCTTCCTAGCATCTTCTGGGTGGCAGACTCTGTGCTTATAGATAGATTTTCCAGTTGGAGCCTTCTGCCCTATAAATGACATCTTTGTTTGAAAAGAGGCTAGGTGGAAGGGGGTTTGGGCTTACGATGGCAGGTTATCATCAACCATTGTGGGGAACTAAAGGTAAGAATTTAGGAAGGCAAACCACACGCACAGTCAAGAACAAAAGCATCCTCTTTGCTAGTCTCTGCTAGTTTTCTTCTTTCTCTCTCAGACTGTGTAGAGGAGTCCCTGCCTAGGGAACGGTACAGTCTTCAATGGGCTAGGTTTTCCCAGGTTAATTAGCAATAAAAGATAATCCCCCTCCACAGATGTGTCCAAAAGCCAACCCCAATCTAGACAATTGCTCTTTAAGACTTTCTTCCCAGGTGAATGCTAGGTTGTGTCAAGTTTACAGTTAAGCTAACCAGCTCAAGCCACGCCTTGCCAACTTGAAACACAAACACGTCACTTTGAGCATAAATTTTCATCCCATCTCCCCAAAGTCTCCTGTTAACTATCATAGCACGAAATCCAATACAACTAAAATTAAAAATACAGTTTTCAAAAATTCCAACACTTTATAAGGCCATTGTCTTTTTATTTTGATGGCTACAAACTCAGTGATTTGATTTACAAAAGTCCACTGGTTTTCTAGCAGGGATGTTAGTCTATAACGTGTTCTTCATTTGTTCACACTGCTTTTGGTGACTCTGGCTTTGTCTGGCATTTGGCTAATGGTTCATGGTCATAAACTGCCATGTATGTACTTCACTAGAAAAGCGCGCACGCGCGCGCACACACACACATTCAATATAGTGGGAAAGAATATTCTGGTGCTATTTCACCTGTATCTCTCTGTGACATTAGGATGTTGGGTGAAGACGGTACAGGATATGGCTACTCTGGGACCGAGCGTTGTGGATGTGCAGTGTGGGCGTTACAACTCATACACCAAGATGAGGCTTCAAGCTCGCCAGCTTTATGGAAGTGACACTTGTCTTCCTGGGGACTGATCTCAGCATTCAGGGATTCAGTTGGCTTTGTGTTTGCTACCATTTCCTCCCCAGTTACTTCATGTGTGGGTATAGACGTAGAGCAAGCCTCGACTGGCTTCATGCTGGGGGCTCTGTGCCATGCTCAGTGCAGTAAGAAGAAAACCATTTCAAGTGTTTCCATCGGAAAGATAAATCCAAGAAATAAAGACCTTACTAAATGTTTGGAAGGGGAGTAGGTAGCGCCTGACCTTTTGGTTTTAAGGTCAATCAAGACAGCTGCCAGCCGGAGGTCGAAACACCTGCTGCTAGCGCCACCCCTGATTGATTGATGCTGGTGACCAGGAATTAGAATGCACACTGCAGCTGCTGCTTGCTTCTGCTGTCTGCTGCACAGCTGTAGGAAAAATCTCACCTCTCTTCTGTGTTCTGAGCATCATTGAGATAGATTTTTACTGGTAGAACTTACATCTCAGCTGGTACTCTGACTGCCTTTTAGACTCTCAGAGGGAGCTTAAATGAAGGTAGTAGCTGGTTGTCAACGTCACAGGCTCTAGAATCATCTAGGAGAGAGACTTCTGCGTGTGTCTGTGTGAGCAAGGGGATGACCTAGATGAGGCTAATAAGGTGGGAAGACCTGCCTTAAATGTGGGTTGTTCACACCATGGACTGCAGATCCAGACTGAATAGCAGCAACAATTTAAAAAATGAGACACACCTGGAATCCCAGCACTCTGGGAGGCAGACGCAGGAGGATCGCTGTGAGTTCGAGGCCAGTCTGGTCTACAAAGTGAGTCCAGGACAGCCAAGGCTACACAGAGAAACCCTGTATTAGAAAACCAAACAGACGAGTTCATGTCCACCGTTCTTTCTCTCTGCTTCCTGACTGCAGATGCATTGTGACCAGCTACTCTTCCAGGTGTATTGTCACAGCAACAAAAATAGTAAGTAATACCTGGCACCAGGCTTCACAGGCTGCTTGGTGCGCCCCCCAACTCCCCATCTTCATAAATGACATCTCCAGACGAACTTTATTGCCCCAAATTCTAGCTAAACCTGATGAGCTGATGTGCTCTTTAAATCTTAGAACCGGCAGACCCAAAGGCTGGGAAGACGGCTCAGTGGGTAAAGTGTTGGCTGTGCAAGCATTTGGACCCGAGTTCAAGCCTCAACACCGTGTGAAAAGCCCAGCGACCAGCACGGATCTGTAATCCCCAAACAGGTGACGCAGAAACAGAAGAGTGCCTGGGGCTTCTGGCCAGCCAGTCTCGACCAATTGCCGAGCCCCAGGTTCAGTGAGGCCCTGTCTCATAAAAGGTGCAAAGCAACAGAGAAGATGTCTGATGTTGACCTCTGGCATGCGCACACATGTATGTGCACAGACACATACAAACATGAATGCACATCAATACATACACATGTAAGAGAAGAAAGTGGGGGGGAAATAAAAGAAAGCAAATGCAATTGGCAGGCCTATCCAGGCTCTTGTACAGCTTGCTTATGCTGAAAATGCATTTTTTTTCTCCCTCTGAAATTATCCAATATAGTACAAGGAAATGAGGTCTGACGTGATAGATTAGGGCTTGAGTCTCATCTCTTTTCTATTATGCTAGTTTGTTTAATGTTTCTGAGCCTTAATCTCTTACTCAAACTGTGTACTGGATCATACTGTTACTAGAATCCAGTGGAGGCACAGACTACAAATTGCAATGCTTTTTGTTTGTTTGTTGGTTGGTTGGTTGGTTGGTTTGTTTTTTCGAGACAGGGTTTCTCTGTGTTCTAGTCTATCCTGGAACTCACTCTGTAGACCAGGCTGGCCTTGAATTTATAGAGATCTGCCTGATGCTGCCTCCCAAGTGCTGGGATTAAAGGAGTGTGCCACCACCACCAGGAATGCTAATGGCTTTTAATTGCATCCTTGGCCAGAAATTGCCCTCAGCCTAAGGAAGTCACCTTGTCCACAGACACATGTCTTTTTTGAGTCAATTCATGTTTAAGGACTAAGAGTGAAGTGATGCTTAATATTGTTTGACAATTGAAGAGATCTGAAATCACTCAGAGACATGCTTCCTGGCCTGCCTCTGAGGGTCATATAGATTAAGTTAAATTCTGAGAAAACTTGTGAGGGATTTATCTGCTTATCAATAAAGATGGAAAGACCCAATTCCGGTAGCACCATTCTATGTACTCAGGTCTTGGACTGAGCAACCATTGTTTCCTGTTCCCGGATGACAGATACAATGTAACCAGCTGCCTCAAACTCCGGCCTCCTGGACATCCTCTTGGAGATCCCGGCACATCCTCAAACTGTAAGCCAAAACAATTCTCTTTTCTCTCTTAAGTTGCTTTTGTCATAGAAAGAGGTAAAGTGGCTAAGACCAGAACTAAATGTTCTGAGCCCCTCTTGGTGCATCCAGGGCCCCAACTCTGAAGGGTCCCAAGCTCGAGACCTCCTATCCAGTCAGGTAAGGGGTCTCCTGGACCATATCACAATCAAGTCCTCCCTTTGCCCTGTCTTGTAGTCTTTACTTTCACCAAGTTCCATCCCAAAGGAACTCCTATAAAACAAAACAAAACAAAACAAAAAATCCTACACACAAATCTCTGTGTGCGAGTCTGTTTCCTGGGAAATTCAAACATCAACACTGGGCAAGCAGCAGGGAAAGACTCTGCTAAAGGACAAGTGGCTCATAGACTCCCCCAGGAAGGCTGTCAAATGAGGTGTGGATGACAGATTCTGAGGATGAAGGCCGCAGATTACCCTATAGGATGCCTTCCTGGAGATCTACAGAGAAAGGAGGGACTCACAAGTGGTGGGGGTGGGGGGAGAGTATTCAAATGTAAGTAGGAGATTAAATGGAAATGTATGGTAATGAGCCCTTGAAGACAGCACTTTAATCAGAGGCCTTTTAATCAGAGGGGTTATCGTCACAACCCACTGACAGTTTCCGGGCTCTGTGGAGGAGCTGCCCTGAAGGGGCTTAGTCCTGCCTTTGGAGACACACACCAACCTGTAGGTTCAGGCTAAGAATGGGTACAGGATACGTCCTCAGCGTGCAGTCCCCAATACTCAGTTCCCCTAGGCCTCACATCTCGCCCGTCCTTTCCGGTCTCGATCTCCAGCATGCTGATAAAAATGCCATTCTATGGTCATGACACAAGCGAGACTCCTATGACTGAACCACAGATGTAGATGCTGACGATATGGACACCGCTAGGCTCATCCTCACTACGGAGCGTCAGATTCCTGTATCCAAGCACCCCCATTCTGATACTCAAAAGCCAGATTGCAAGTCTTGGCTTTGCCCCCAAATCCACCTCCCCACCACCACCACCACCACCACTCTGTCATCTAAGGAAGAGACTCCTTCCCAAGTCGTCCTGGGACTTGTCAGTTACAGGAGGAAAATGGTCCTAAGTCACTATCTGCATCAGCACCTGTGGCGTCACCAGCCACCCTCACCACACTACAAAACTACAACAGCCCCCTGCAGAAAGCTCCCCGCACCCACTTCCGCTACATAATCTATTCTTACAGGATCATAACCCTCCTTTCTCTATGAGTGAACTTCAAATAAAATTTGAATTCTCTGCCCTTCTGAAAAAATAGCCCACAAATTTACTGCCCCAGCTGACTGGGGGCACCCACCTCTTGGTTCTCAAGCTTTTTCAGTGTTGGGGCAGAGTCACTTCCTCCTTGTGACCCACCTTTTGTGACCTCTGGCTGTGGGCATGCCTGCCTTCACACCCTGTGTGTCTGGCTCCTTTTTCTAAGCTATCCTTGACTCCGACGTCACTTCCTTTAGAGCTTGTTAGTTACCCCATGTAAAGCCGCACTTTTCCTCTGAGTTGCTCTCCATCAGCTCTCTGTTTTCCTCACAGCATTTACTGCAGTCTGGGGGTCTCGGCTAGTTCATTCAAAGTCTTGCTCTTCCACTGAAATTTATGTGCTCGTGAGTTGCTCCAACTTTGTCTTATTCAAACACTGTTGCCCAGTGTTCAGAATGATATTTGGCTTGGAGTAGGAATTCCACAAATATTTCCTGAGTGATCAACCTTATTTGTCAACTTACCTTCTTCATGTAAGTCCAGAGCACAGATTTAGGGGGAAAAAATCAAGTATGTATATCCTCAGCAGCTCTGTGGAACGGTTCAGGAAGTGTATGAACTTCAAGGAAAATAATTGCATATTTATTTTCACTAAGTTCTAACTGAACCCAAACCACACTACCATTAGTGATATACATTATTTTCTCATAAATATATATGAGATACCCCAAACATTTTTGTTCACCATTACTCCAAAAGTATGATAGTTATAAGCTTGCTGCTGGATTAAGATGCATTAATTAAATAGTACAGAGCTAGGGAGGTAGCTCAGTTGTACAGCACTTGCCTAACGTACACAAGGCTCTGGGTTCAACCCTAACCACTGTAAGATGAATGAATAAACAACAAACAAAGCACACAGAACATTACTCCACAAAAAATAACTAGTATTAAATTAACGCCATTTCCCATTATGTAATCCCATATATTTTGTATTTTAAAAAATCAACCTGAAAAAGAGCCCATGGGCCTCAGCAGACAACCAAAAGTTCCCACAAAAGACAGAGTTGTACTGCTCGACAGCGTAGCGACCATGTGAGCACCAAGTGGGCCCAAGTGTCATTCAGATTTAACTGCAAATGGTTAAAATTAAATTACAATGTCAGCTCTGTAGAGGCATTAGCCATATTTCAAGTACCCGAGAGACACGCTTGGCTAATTGTTGCCATGCTGGACAGACTCCATATAGGGATGCCCACAATTTAGAAAGCTCACTGGGTAGGACCGATCTGGAGTTCAATGCTTTACCTGAGATTTATCTTTTCTCCACCATGCTTTATCCATGCTTCATCTCCAACATTAGGGACCACTTACGGTCATATTAGAGGTGGAATGGGAGCAAAGCTACTCTCTCCAGAATTACTTACAACCCTCTGATACCATTGGAGAGCCATTCTCACCCTGTTCTGCAGGGAGCTGAGTGTGCCCTGGCAGTGCAGCAGTGAAGAAGCTCCTTGACTTATCCCGGGATGAAATCACAATGAATTTTCCAAACGTTGACAATACTTCTAAGTCAAAGATGCACTGATCATACATACACTACTAAACACCTCAGTTAGCAGTGGTTTTCCATATCACTGACCTACCCTCGGAGTGCTGGTGGCTGGGATGCAGCTGGATGACACTGTGCAGCATCACTAGAGTGCCACAGGACATAGAACATACGTAGAACATAGCCCCGCACAAGAACAAAATCCAAGATCGGTGATAGGGTATCTACTGAACATGCATTGCTTTTGGACTACCTGAAAGCTGAGAAGTATACGTTGAGCCATCATGAGTCGGAGACCATCAGAGTCACCCTTGCATCATCCTCAGCTTCCTACTCTGGTCCAGAGGAGGAGGGACTGGGTGGCGAAGTTCAGTGTGGAACAACTGAATTCTCAGGCCAATAGCCATTTCCCAAACTTTATGTGGAAAAATATGGTTATACGGTAGGCCTGGAAAGAAGGCCTACGAGATTGCAGGTAGTCCAGAGTACCAGCAAGGACTCAAGATGGACTTGAGTCATCCAGGAAGACATGTTGCTCTATCCAAGTCAGGGAAGAACAAACTTTAATATCCCAGAGAGATACCTTAGCAGTGAGCTTCCACCACACAGCCTGGGCTAAGAGCAGCCCAGCTGCTCTACAAATGCCAGCAAGCCCATAGCTATGGATCAGGACAACTCAAGCGACCTCTCTGTCCCCCAGTGACCCAAAGTTCAGGAACCTCCCAATAGCCAGACTCCATCTTGGAGAAGAACAGGAAAGAGTGGTGTCACCTGGAAAAACTGACTCACCCACAAAGACAGAGCTTACTGGAACAACCCAAGTGCTGGACCAAACTTCAGTCCACTGGCACCTCTGTTAGTCATCAATGTGGGCGTTAGGGGACAATAAAAGACTATGGGTCAGTTATAGAAGGCTCTGCAGTTACTTTTTTTTGGCGGGGGGGATACACTCAAGCCTGATGTGAGTAAGCCTAAGGCTGCTTCTGTTCTACATCATGCAGACCCTTGATTGGTCAAAACATGACCTAGCTAGATACAGTGTCATGCCTTTAGTCCCTTGCCCTTGGGAGGCAGAGGCTGGCGCATGTACATAGTGAGTTCAAGGCCAGCTTGGTCTACATGACAAGTAACAAGTTCCAGGCCTTCCAGGGATAAAACAGTGAGACAGTTTCCAAAGCAAAACAAAACATGGCTTGTGGCATCCTCTGATACATGATGAAGACAGTCCTTACAAGTCCTTCTCCGCTGAAGGGAACAGGGATGTAGTAACTACTGGACCAGCATCCCAAGGTCACCATGTCCTCCCTACAGGCCTTCTTTCATTCCTATGCCAAAAAATCCCAGGGCCCCGCTTTTCAGTTCCCACCATGGCTTCTGGCTAGCCCTGTCAAATGCATCCCAGGGGCACTCTGTCTGTTTGGCACTAGACACTGGTGGGGTCACAGTCCTAGTCTCCAAACAAGAGAAAACAAAGTATTTGGCTGCATGTGGCAAGGCAGAAGTGTACAACCTAAGTCTCCCTCATTCTTGCTAGTGTGTAGGAAAGGAGTTGAAGGAAAGGGATGCCTTAGAGGCCATGTTTCCAGGCCCTTGCCAAAGTGGCCATCATGTCTTTGAACTTCCTAGCCACCAGAACTGTGAATCAAACACTTTTTCTTTCCTTTAAAAACTACCTAGTCTTGGCAGTTGACATTATTTTCCTCTTAGTTTATTTCTTAACCTGGCTATTACACTAATACTTGACACCCTTTTATAACACAAGGCTTCACAATACAGTCTTGAGCAGTTTAAGTCTGTTTTTAACCCTCTGTGCTATCCTGTCTCACTCCTGGCAAAGATCCCAGCAACGCTTGTACTTTGTAGCTTTCCTTGGCTCCAGCTCCTTCCTCCTGATCCTCCTTGGACCTCTCTTAACGGACAGAACTAAGAAACTGCTCTGTGGTCTTATTTACTATGTAAGTTCTTGCTAGGTTACTGTAAATTCTGCCCCGTGTTGATAGGACATTTGTTCTTAACCTTCTACTTACAAAATAGCACAAAGGGTTAGGAACAGGCTTCAACTGCTCAAGAGTGTGTTGTGAAGCCTTGTATTATAAAAGAGTCTCAATTATTTGTGTGATAGCCAAGTTAAGAAATAAGCTAAGAGAAACAGACACTGTTTTATAAAAATGACTTCAACACTTGTCTATGTTTGTTATATCAACAACAACAACAACAACAAAACTCAACCAAACAAACAAACCAGACTAATACAAGGGGTTCTGCAGATTTAATTAGTTAAGACATGGTCATATGAGCTCAAAGTACCTGAATATAATTAATGTATTTATTATAAGAGGCGAGAGCACACCTACAAAACTCAAACCAAGGAATGCCAACATCTGAGAGAGGCAGATGAAGGATGAAGCAAGAAGAAGGTCTCGGTAGATAAACCAGTGAGACATGCTTGCCTACCATGTGTGGGGCCTGAGTTAATCCCCAGCACCACTGGTGGGAGTGGCCAGGCTAAATGGGACTTTACTAATAACTTATCTTTGAACACTACAGCCCGACTTTTCCCAGTTTCCCAGCTGCTCTGCCCTATTCCTGGCCCAAGGAACTTTTCATCTAACCTCCTTGTCTCTCCTTCTTTATAACTCATTTCTCCAGACAAAGAAAGACACATGACCCAAAGCAGAGTCCTACAGCCATTTCTGGTCTAGCCACCTGTTCTACCTGCCTGGAGAGTCGATCCTTTTCAGGCTGATGTCAGGCTTCTTTTCCTCATAGACCCAAGGCATTGGAAGCTGGTGGGTGGAGAGTCCAGGAGAGGCTATGAACACTACCAGAGAACACCTTGATTTACCATCATCAACTTCACTTACATACACACACACATACACACACACACACACACACAAACACAAACACACAGCTTTTTCTGGGAAAGGGGATGATTTAATCAATTAATCACTTGCATAGAATCTAAGTCGTACAAGGGCATTCTCCGACTTTCTGTATAACCAAGAAAGATGGCCTTGGAGTCCTGATCCTGCTTCCTCTCCTTCTCGGGGACCAGGGATTCTGTGTGTGTGCAGCACTGGCTTTTATGATGCGCTGGGGAGGGACCCCAGGGCTCCGTGTACACTAGACAAGCAGTCTACAAACTGAGCCACATTGTCAACTCCACTCCCATAATTTTAAAGAAGACTTTTTACCGCCTGCTGCCATTTGAATGCTCTAAATTTTTAAGGAGCCGTGGCGACTCAAGGCTTGGTCTTGGGGAGACATAGTAATTAAAGCCTAAGAATAGTTCGCAGAATTTCACATGGAAAAGTGTCTCCGATGTGGTCATTATGACATGGGTTTGGATATGCCACCTCATTCCATGAGACAGAGTTAGGAGGAAATGGCTTAGTCACTGGGGAGGCAGAACTGAATTCCAAGAAAACACAAAACACATGCTTGGGGGAACACCTTTGAAGACGCCACATTTACCTCAGGCCAAATGCTGTTTCCATAACGGTGGGTTATTCACCTCCGCCTGAGAGGGAGACACGCAATGACTACTTTTTATTCAATGAGTTTCACATTTTACGTTTTCCTGAGTTTGGCTTTCCTGATTATTCAGGCCAAAAAAACAAAACAAAACAAAACAAAACCCCCACCACTTTAAGGGGAGAGGCTTCTGATTGTTTACTGCGATGAACCAGACTTTAAGGTGCCTCTATGATCCCTGTCCCCTGCAATGCACAATCTTACATAACTCCCTCCCTTGGCATGTAGTGAGGCCCTGTGGCTTGCTTTAAAACGTGGGAAACATCTGGAATCTCCCTCCGTTATGATCCCATGACACTATGTAAGTCGCTGTCTGAGTCTTTGTCCCTCTGATCACTTGAAAACTCAGACTCCTACTGGTCCTACGTTGAAACAAGGCCCAAAATGACAGCGCATATACTAACTGAGCCTGGAAGCACACCTCTGTCACCAAGTGCCAGATGAGACTCAGCAATGAGTGACAACTTCATTGCAGACTCTGAGGACCTGGCCAAGCGGTAGTGAGATACCTAGTGACATAGAACTACGGCCATTGGCTCTACAGCACTGAGTACACGTACCCTTAGCCAGCGTGTTGCTTTGTATTCTTGCTTGAGGTTTACCTCTCGGAGAGTTTGAAAACTATTGGTCTTGGTTGGTCTTCACCATCTGTGTGTATTATGGCACACACTCAAGGGTACTCTTTCCCTTCAGCTAGAACTGCCAGGTCACACTATCAAAGAAGAGGCACAAACGGAGCCAGCCTGAGAGACTTAGCAGCAGATGATTCTCAGACCCTTCCTTGGAATGGAGCATGGACTAAAATGCGTGTCACAACTTCCACCTATATACTAAGACTTTGGGAGTTCACGGTTGTAATCGGATGTAAGCTCTAAATGCACACACACTATTTGGCCTAGGGATTCCTTTTCTAGAAGCTTATTCAAGGACATAGCTAGATAAATGTCCCAAAATGTAGAGCCAGGATGTGTGCTGCGGCAGTGTTCCTAAGAACAAGAAGGCGGGAAACAGATGGGTTGGATCAAAGCTGCCGGAGGGTGAATGACGTAGGACCATCTAAACAGCGAATGCCAGGCTCCCACTAGGATGAATATATAGTTTTTGGTCACAGAACTGTGTATGCAAAAGTAAAAAAGATAACCTACCAGAAAATGTGTAATGCCTCCACGTGCATGTACGCATGTTTACGTGCTTGTCGAAAGTGTAAACACTCACCATTTAAATCTGAATAAAACCAGATGTGTGCCGGGTGTGGTGGCACATGCCTTTAATCCCAGCACTCGGGAGGCGGAGGCAGGTGGATCCCTGTGACTTCGAGGCCAGCCATGTCTACAAAGTGAGTCCAGGACAGACAAGGGTACACAGAGAGACCTTGTCTCGAAAAACCAAAAAACAACCAAACAAAAAGCAAACCTGGATGTGCAACCAAGTGTTAGTATTTGAGGTCGCACTCTCATGTCTTACATTTTGTGTATTTATTTTTCTGGCTACATCTTCTATATTTTTAGAATGTTTTGCGTGTAGATTTTGAAACTTTAAAAAGTTCACACCGTGGGTTTCTTGTTGCCACTCCTAAGCGGTGCTGCCTGTTTCTAATGTCTGGTCTCCAGGTGAGCTGGGTGTTGTGAAAGGTCCAGAGAGACCTGTGGGACTTCCTGGCTGGCACGGAGAACACTGCCTTGGCATACCAGCCCTGCTTCCTCCCACCTCTGTCCCGCTGAGAGTCTGCCACACGAGTGGGGCTCCAGCTGGCACCCCTCTTCTGCCCAAGCCCCCTCCGCTGACTCAGATGTCAACAACCACACTAGTTTCAAAAGATGTATTTCTACCACAGCAGAGTTTTCATACCAGACCCCAAATGCTATACAGCAGGTCCCACCTGAGTCACCCAGCCACACCTCTGTGCTGGATGCCAGTGGCACAGATTACATTATATATTTAGGTGGCCATGGGGTCCAAGACTGGGAAAACACAATCACTCATACAAATACAGATCATGACTGTCACCTATTTTTTTGGAAAACAAAAATGAAATACCATTTGTTGTGCATTTTAAGTAGCTCTTTAAGAAATAAAAGTGTCCTGTTTAATGTGCCTTTTTTTTTTTTTTTTTTTTTAAGATTTTTAGATTTTCTCCTTTTAGATTTTTTTCCCAGAAGTCCTTAGAAAGATGTAGACAGTTTGGGAAAGGAGGATTGGTGCCTACAGAGGCTCAAGTTTTCAATGCTTGTTCTCCAGTAGGAGCATTATTTGGGGAGTCTGGGGCAACTTGAGAAGTTGCCTGTAGATGGTAGAAGCAGTAGATGTGGGTTTTGTAGTGGGGGTGGGGGGTCGGGGGGTTGGGGGTGCAGTTCTAGCCACTCTCTGCTTCCGGTGTACCATGACAGCGGTCACATTTCCTACCGCCCTGAACCGAACTGCTCTGCAGCCACGAGCCAAAAGAAAGCCTTCCTCCTTTTGGTTGTATTTCGTCACAGCAATGCAGATGTGACTTAACAGCACAGTCAGAGTGAAAAGGCAGTGCGCAATGGAGACATTTGAGAATTCTCACAGCTCGAAGACCTCCTACCAGTCTCCAGCCAGCTCCTCATCCAAAAGGCCATTCATCCCCCTAAATAACAAGAGGTGGGTTACCCCGGCTGAGAGTAGTCTACTTGGGAGCCACAGTTTGATGAACAAGACAGACAGATATAAGGCTCCTGGGGCAGAGATTTGGGACAGCTCATTACCTACAGCAGCAGCGGCCATTGCACCAGCACCCAGCAGCGGCAGCGGCCATCGCACCCAGCACCGGCAGCATCCCGTGTCAGCTACTTTTTTCATCACCATGACAACACACCTGAGAGATTAACTCAAGGGAGAAAAGAGCTCTTTCTAGCTCACAGTTTCGGAAACGTCATTCTGTCATGGCAGGGAGGGCATGGTGGAACAGGGTCGTCTACACTGTGGTGGCTCAGAAGCGAAGAGAAAAGAATGGGCCAGATCACAGTGCGGGCCCCAAGGAACCAACCCTGGTGACAGACTTCCTCTCAGTGAGCCTCACCTCCAGCTTTAGTGTGTGCGTGCATGCATGTGTGTGTGTGTGTGTGTGTGTGTGTGTGTGTGTGTAGTATGTGTGTGTGACCTGTATGTCATCAGTTTGTCACTTATGTCACTTAACCTCCAAATAAATACAATAACAAAGTCATAGTTACGCCCTCTGTGATGTAACCACACAATACACAGTTGAAAACATTAACACCTTCTCCAGAATAAGTGTCAGTGTCTTGATGAATGCCTACTTCTCTCCTGATGGAACCAAAATGATAATATAGGAGCAACAATATTCGTCTTATCATATAACATTAAGGAATAAGAAAGAAAACAGGGCCGGGCGTGGTAGCACACGCCTTTAATCCCAGTACTCAGGAGGTAGAGGCAGGCAGATCAGTGTGAGTTCAAGGTCAGCCTGGTCTACAAAGCGAGTCCAGGACAGCCAGGGCTACACAGAGAGACCCTGTCTAGAAAAAGCAAACAAACACAAAAAACAAAAAAGATTCTAGAGCGGTGGCCTTCAACCTGTCTAAAGCTGTGGCCCTTTAATACAGTTCCTCGTGCTGTGGTGACCCCAACCATAAAATTCTTTTCTTTCTTTCCTTTTTTGTTTTGTTTCTTTTTTGAGACAGAGTTTCTCTGTGTAACAGAGCCCTGGCTGTCACTCTGTAGACCAGGCTGGCCTCAAACTCACAGAGATCTACCTGGCCCTGCCTCCCGATTGCTGGGATTAAAGGAGTGTGCCACCATGCCTGGCCCCATAGATTTATGAAATTGCTACTTCATAACTGTAATTTTGCTACTGTTAGTCGGTCTTTTCTGATGGTCTTAGGCAACCCCCGTGAAAGGATGGTTCAATCCCCAAAGGGGTTGATACGCACAGGTTGAGAACCTCTGTCCTAGAGAAAGCTGGCCAGTATGCCACCACACAAGATACACAGAAGCTAGAGAGCCAAAAAGGACCAGCTCCCATTGGGTCTCTGTGCCAACACACACCTGATGATTATGTTAACTGCCAAACTGTCTGCTCAGAGTCCAGAACGAAGTGGCAGACTTACTCTACTGTTGTTCTATTTTATTTTAGATTATAAAGCAGGCAAAGTCAGTCTTTGACTTTCCTATGCATTCTTCACAGTTTCTTCAAGTATGATGGTTTGAATAGGTATGGCAAAAAAAAAAAAAAAAAAGGTATGGCAACAATAGACTCAAGCATTTGAATGCTTGGCCCATAGGTAGGGCACTATTAGGAGGTGTGGCCTTGTCGGAGTAGGTGTGGCTTGTTGGAGGAAGTGTGTCACTGTGGGGGTGGGCTTTGAGGTCTCCTATGATCAAGCTATGCCCAGTGTAGCGCACAGTCTCCTCCTGCTGCCTGTGGATCCAGATGTAGAATTCTCAGCTCCTTCTCCAGCACCACATCTGCCTGGGCACGGCCACACTTCCCACTATGATGATAAACAGACTAAATGTCTGAAACTGTAAGCCAGCCCCATTGATGTTTTCCTTTATAAGAGTTGCCTTGATCATGGTGTCTCTTCACACCGATAAAACCCAAACTAAGACATCAAGTGAACCTTGCCCTTTGTCCTCTCCACAGCTTCCTCAAGTGACCCTTGCCCGGTTTGACCCTTAAGCCAGGCCTCATGCTCCTGCCTTTCCTCCCTCAGCACCCTGCCATGCTCACCTGCACTGCACCTCACTTATTCTCTTTTGACTCCATCCTAACTTCTCCATTTCCTTCTCCACGTTTATCACACTTCCTGTGTTCACAAGAAGTCAGTAACTTCTCAGAGCACAGCAGTAACTCATCTGGTATCTGTGACAACCCGAGAGGGCAGTACAGTTACTCCATTCTTCAGAGGAAGGTTTGTGGAGATGACACTTACTTTATTGTTCCTGTGCATGCTGTGTGGGAGGGGTTGCCTATGTCCCGGCGTGCATGTGGAGGTCAGAGGTCAATGTTATAGTCGGTTCCTTACACTTTCATGTGGGTTCCGGGAGGGAACTCAGGTTGCTGGGTTGTGCAGCAAATGCCTTCACTTGGTAAGCCATCTTGCAAGCCCATGGCACTTATTTTAATAAAACACATGTACTTTCATGGAAGTGGAACTAAAACTTGGAATGGTTCAAGGCTGTGGAGGAGGACAGAGATGGACGCTAGCTCCTGCCGGGGTGCTCTAATGGTCAGAATCTTGGAAGCACACCAGAGCACACCATCCCCTATAGACATGCTCCCAGAATCCCCATATGTGGTTAATAGTCCAGGGACTATTAAGACCTTGGCTCAAGACTCACTTTGAGTGACTGGCTGGTCCTTGTCCTAAAGTGGGACCTTGTCTGCTCACCGCTAACTCTACAGCCGAAGGCCTGACTTCTCTGGAGGAAGGGAGTGTCAAAAGTGTGCTGCTGGCTGCTGTGGGCTGAGTGAATAAATGGAGACCTAGAAGTGTTACGGGTCACTTGAATAGTCAAGGGTTTCTGTCCCGAAAACAACACATGTATTTGGCTCTTACATGCAAGGATAGGTTTTAGCATGCCAAAGGAAGGTAACCTAGTCATGTAACCAGACAGGAGAAAAGAGAATTAGGTGGCTTTGGGGAGGGAGGAATAAACTTTGAATGGAAAACTACAGCCGACTTGGGGGAAAAAGGAGGATGCAGTCTTGAGGATAATGCAATAGAAGCTCCCCAAGCCTTGGGAGAAAACTGAGCACACAGTCAGATAAGTGATAAGACAGCTGGAAAAGCCAGATGTTCCACATCCATAGCGTGATGACAAACATCCCCACTACATGCGGACAACAACGTCCTGGTGGTATCCTTGCCGATTTTTTTTTTTTTTTAATTTATTGATTCACTATAGTATAACTCTGTGAACTGGATTTCATATTATTACATCACCAACTTATAGATGATAAAGTAATCCCTCCAAGGTCATACATCTTGAAAAAGGCAAGGCTGAGGTCTGAACCTAGACAGCGTGTCTGTCTCTGCCGTCCATGGTCCAGGCAAATCATTCAGTGTAGGCCTGTTCTGTTTTTGTCGTGAGAAAGCGCTCACGTCCACTCCTCACAGACTTTGTTCCCTCGGGACTTGCCTGTACCTCCCCATCTCGCTAAGCTGTACCTGACAACAGACAGGACCAGAAGAGACCCTTTGAGATAGAAAACAATTCAGCGGTACAAAAACTAAACAAAGGTGTGGGGGGAATGAAGGCAGTGTTCTAGGTTAACAACCATTAAAAAGCATCACCACAGATATGATGTGTGGAGCCTGCTCATATCAGAAAACAAACGAAAGGAGAGATCACCTGCAGAAGAAAGAACAGTTACAGAGTGACTGTGGAGCTAAGGAGCGTTAAGTTCCCAAGCTTGAGTTCCCAGGACCCACGTAAGGCTGGACACGGTAGCTCACCTGTAATCCCCGGCCTCCTAAGGTAAGATGAGAGCTGGAGACAGGACTATAGCTGGATCGTGTGGGACAGCCAGCCTGCATATGTGTCAGAGAACAAGAGACCCTGGAACAAACGATGTAGAAGATGAGGACTGACTTATGTGTCATACACACACACACACACACACACACACACACACACACACACACACACGACGGGGCAGTGCTGCTGGACAGTGGAAACCAAGTGATGGTGTCACGATCACAAGGTAATATTCTTTGGAGATGTGTGCTACATCTCAAAGCACTGAGGTGTCTCTGGAACGAACTTTCAAACAGTCTAAGGCAAAATGGATTGATAAGTTGGAACTTTAAGTGTGGAAAAATGCTAACAACTATTGAGGTTTTTTGGGGTTTTTTTTTTTGTTGTTGTTTTTTTGTTTTGTTTTGTTTTTTAGGCTAACAGACATGTGCCAAAAAAATCCGTTCAGGTTTTCTGATGTAGCTTTTTTTGAGTTTGAGGAGAAGGAGGCTAGAGTCAAGAGACAGAAAGTGGTTACAGATCCTCCAGAGAAAGTCAGGAACTTATCCAAACAAAGGCCTGTGGGCATGACTTAAGAAGCTTAGTCCCTGCCACCCCACCAGCCACCACTGCAAGGGGCTGGATGCAAATGCTTTCTCGATAAAACAGAAATACAGACCTGGAGGGGAGATGGGACGGGAGACTTGGCAGCCATTCCGATAAAGACAGCGGTGACAGCTGGAGAGGTAATCAAATGCCTGGACTCTTCTGTAGAGTCTGGAGGACCAGACTTGAGGCACTGGAACAAGTATGGTCCTGGGATTTCTCTGGGAACAGCTGGGACTAATCTTGCTCCAGTGCTCACAAGCCCTAGTCTTTTTTTTTTTTTTTTTTTTTTTTTTTTTTAACAGAATTAATTCATTTTATTTTTCTTGTAAAAACTCTTATGTGGAAGCCACAGCTGGAGCCTGGGTCCTCTGAACAGACACTCTGGTGTGGGTTTTCACAAGATGAACAGTGAATTCCTGGTAAGGAGACTTGGTGAACAGTTTCTTTCCAGAGATAGGGCGTCAGGTAGCTGTAGGTCTTGGAAATGGCATCAAAAGTGGCCTTGACAAAGTTACCCAGGGTTAGTCTTGAACGAGTCTCCTTACCTTTCTGACTAACAACTCATCTAAATATCACATGGACATTAAGGGGGACAGTGTATGTCCTGTGCTTAATTCAAGGGACATTCTACAGTGAGAGCTGAGCAAAGGTTCGTCAGACTTTCATCTCTCAGGGAGAAGGAAGGATAGAGGGGCTGCCACCCACTCCCAGCAGTGAAAACCTCTCAATGCACATCTCCGGCAACTTTGTTTACAATTACATGTAAGTTCAGGGTTACTTAATTTCTCTCTTTTAAGTAAAATTGTGTGGCCCGGGGGTTAGCCAAGATGTTAATGAAGGTTAAACGGCTGAGGCGATTACACGGCAACACGGAAAATAAACAGTGAGGTCTCTGCCTCAGCGTTAGGCTCCCATGATGCTTCATCTTGGCCTAGGTAATTATCTCTCGCCAGCAGCCGCTTACCCAGCAGCCAGGGGTAATTCTATTAACATTCCCACCTACACACAGTTTTCCAGGCTGTTCAGGGGTCCCCCGGGGCCGCTGGCTACATCACAGGGACCTCCTATCATTCTGGAATTAAAACAAGAAAGTTAAAAACTTATTCAGTCACATTAATTCTTTTCCCCTGAGCAAACCTCTGAACAATCTTGACTCATTGCTCCAAACCGTGTTGCTGCCAAGAATATTATCTGCAGCAATCCGGTGCTCAATTCATTATGGGTTGGAGGGCCAGAACACGGAGAGTCACCCACGAGCTGGGTTGCAGCTGTCTGAGAATGAGAAATAGTGGCGGGGTGTGACGCGGCTTCTGGAAGGAAGACATGAGGGCCATGTTTTCTTGGGGGGCGAGGGGCGGGAGTGGGGCATGTGAAACGCCACAGTGGTGTTCTGGCGATGGAATCCAGGCCTCGTGTACACTCGATACACAAGAGAGCAGGGCAGAGACTTAGAGATGGACTTATTTGAGGAAAGTCGGGCGACTGTTCACAAAAACGCAGTCTCCAGGCAGGCCTGTCACGGGTCTGAGGCTGTTGAGTCCTAACAGAGAGCGAGAGGCCTTATAGTAACACCACAGGCGTGAGGTGCCTCGAGGTCTGCAAGCGCTGCTCAGTTAGTGACAGCAGAACTCCCCTCCCCCATCCCCAGGCACGCACCCCATGCCACGTCCCCGACGAGAACCCTCCAACCCACAGATCGGGGAAGGGGGGGAACCACCCACACACCTGACCTCCTACAGCGAATACGGTGGAGCGAGAACTTGAACCAGAGTCATCGGGATTTGGAGGTCGGCTTTTCTTTGAAAGAAGGGAAACTGTTTTTTATCTGTTTTCTTGCACAGAGCAAGCTTCTGGACGTTCTCCGTCTGCTTATCTGCCAGCAGCGACGGGAGGTCAGAGTGTCTGGAAAACACGTTTTCTCGAGGATTGACCCCAAGATGACCTTTACTTTCCTCCCTACTATCTGTTAACTCGTGGAGTCTGGAGTCTGGTAGGAGTGTAGACAGAATGAAGGAATGAAGGAACGAACCAACGGGGATGATAGCTCCATCTCTCACAAAAGTAATGCACAGTAGGCCCTCAAACGGGGCTTCTTGGAATTTAAAAACAATAGTTACTTACCAGCTCCGACAGCAGACTGATCCAGGAAGGAGGTCGGAGACTTTGACTTGAATTAGGTGTGAAGGTTGGTTGAAATTCAATTACCCGTGACCCTCCAGTCTTTTCTCCCAGCCATGATTTATGAAGGCTAGCTAATGAAGGCTGGGACGCACAACACTGTGACCAGCCTGTCTTTGGAGGATGACGGCACAGAAAAGATCTGAAGGGGCCGTCTCAAGCCAGATGACATTTCTTAGGTTGGAAAGATCCTTGTCACTTAGCCCAATAGCAGCTGGGCTTAGAGTTGGACAGAGTTGGACACAAGTAAGACGCACACTGATGCCTCAGGAACCCGCAGTTCTCTTTTTCTTCACAATCACTCTGACCTAGTGGCCCTGCCTGACACAGATAAATGATGCATTGTGGGCTGTAGGTGGTCAGGGTCCTCCATCATGGATATGTGGGGCATCTGCTGGCTGAAGGGGCCAATGGGAAAACAGAATTGTATCAGGCAACGTAGGAAAGGGATTCAACCCATCACCACCATCTCCTTTTTTTCTCCAGCTTAAGGTTTATCTACTCTTGTTCCACCGATGCTTAAAGGCCTTAAGAGTCCAGGACCCAGCTGCATCCCCCCCACACCCTCCACCCCCCCACATAAAAACATTCTTGGCAGGAGGTGGAGGCTGAGGAGGTGGAGGCTGAGGAGGTGGAGGCTGAGGAGGTGGAGGCTGAGGAGATAGAGGCTGAGGAGGTGGAGGCTGAGGAGGTGGAGGCTGAGGAGATAGAGGCTGAGGAGGTGGAGGCTGAGGAGGTGGAGGCTGAGGAGATAGAGGCTGAGGAGGTGGAGGCTGAGGAGGTGGAGGCTGAGGAGGTGGAGGCTGAGGAGATAGAGGCTGAGGAGATAGAGGCTGAGGAGGTGGAGGCTGAGGAGGTGGAGGCTGAGGAGGTGGAGGCTGAGGAGATAGAGGCTGAGGAGGTGGAGGCTGAGGAGGTGGAGGCTGAGGAGATGGTGGAACAGGTAAATTCCTTGCTGTGCAACTGTGAGGATTTGATTTTAGATTCCCAGCACCCAAGCAAAAGCTAGAAGTGGCTACACACACACACACACACACACACACACACACAC
Organism: Acomys russatus; assembly: GCF_903995435.1. NCBI lineage: Eukaryota > Metazoa > Chordata > Mammalia > Rodentia > Muridae > Acomys > Acomys russatus. Next base: position 52,908,728 of record NC_067158.1, read on the forward strand.
ACACACACACACATACACACACACACACCTGGAATCCCAGCTCTGTTGAAGCAGAGGAGAGAGAGATAGGTGCATCCTGGGGCTTGCTGGCCAGCCCAGCTGAGTCAGTAAGTCCCAGGTTCCATGTGAGACCTTGTCTCAAAAAAAAAAAAAAAAAAAAAAAAGAAAGCAATTAAGGAAAATCCCTGGTGTTAATCTTTGGTCTCTACACACTCCAGAATGATGATGCATACTCCCCAAGTATACACACACACACACACACACACACACACACACACACGGCTGTAATCGCAGCGCTTGGGAGGCTGAGGCAGGTGGATCTCAGGTTCAAAGCCAGCTGGCTACCTAGGGAGAATCCGCCTGAAAACAAAACAAAACAAAACAACAACCCCTCCCCCAACACACACACACACACACACACACACACACACACACACACACACACACACACACACACCCCTACTTGTTCATTGGATCGCTGTGACCTTGTTTGCACACACTAAGTTAATCCATATTCAATAGTTTCTAATTCCTTTGCTCAGCAGTAGCACTGTCCTGTGGGTGAGGTGATAAAAGCCAATTGACAAAGCTCCCTGGATCCTGATCTCTGCTACACCTCTTTTCAGAGCTCTGAGCATGTCTTTACAGATGTCTCGGACCCACTCTAATTTGCAAGGCTGGCCAAGGAAGAAAGGGTAAGGGCTTATCCCAGCATCTGCCCTTTGCCCCCTCCTCAGCCACATTGCTTAATGAATTTAGCTGGTGGGGGGGGACCAGTCCAGTACTGGGAGAGTCATAGCCTTTATGTGTCTTTGTGATGTACCTGTGTCTATACAGCAGGCCACTTCCTTCTAATAAAAAGTAATATACGTGCAACTTGACGTGTGGATCTTCAAGCTTACAGACTGAGCTCGAACTTGAAGGCGATCCAACCCATAACGACATTTATTATTTTTAGAGCATTACCTAGTCATTTTTGATTAATTATCTTAGAGTACTTTTCCCTGAAGCTCCCCAGGGAAAGGAGGGTGGCTTGGGGGGGGGGGGGGGGTAGGGGTGGGTGTCTAAAGAGGCTGTAAAAATACAAATTTAACCTCAGCGATGAGTTGACATGTTTAGAACTATAACACGGCAAATCATTGTGAAACCTTCTAATGGGTGCCTGTCCCCTGCCAAACAAGCCCAGCACCCAAAGCACATAAAGAAATCATTGAAAGACACTGGACCAGGTCCAGAAGGCCGTGGCTAATGTTTCTCCTAATCTCCCTCCTCGGTCTCTCCTGCCTACTGCCGGCCCCACCCACAGGATCCTCACTAGAGAGCGCCCTTGCAGCTGCTCCCAGGGCATTTACACCCTCTCACCCCCTGGCAGCAGGGGAAAAACCATTATGAAGCCAACAGGATGAAAGGGGAAAGATGAGTAGCCTGGGGGTGGGGGGTTAGAGGGATGGGGGGGCAGTGGGGGGTTATGGAGGGTTGGGGGGGAGCTGATGGAGACAAGGGCCTGTCTTCCCATGGAGTTGCTATGCTTGGGACGGGGCCAGGAAGAAGGTCCCCGGAATGGGGCCAGGGGTGACCTTGGTTCACATTTCCCTGAGGCACTGCAACTTAGGGTAGAAGTGCCTAGGAGCTGGGAACAAAAGGTTTTAGGTAGGGTTTTGTTTTTTGGGTTTTTTCTTTTTCTTTCTTTTCTTTTTTTTTTTTTTTTTTTTTTTTTGAGTTCAATTTGTTTTCAATTCTTTTTATCTTGGCATCACAGGCTCCAAAACTTCACAGGCACAGGGTGGGGTAGGGTGGGGCTAAGTGATTTCTTTCCTTCTTCTTCTTTCTTTGTTTCATTTTTCTTAAAGGGATAGAAGCAGGGATGCCTCCTTGAATGCCTGTGGTGTGTGTGCTCAAATGCGTTATGAAAGGCACCGAGCAGGCAACTGGCTCTTTCTCTTTGAGAGCGGCCTTCACAGAGGTGGCGCGGAGGACAGATCCCAGGGCGGGAAGGAATTATGCTGCCACACAGGGAGGAATTTGGACCTGTAAGCTATCTCTGATGTTAGTTATTGATCCTTTCAGCTGACCGGAGCTGGCCTTGAACTTCTAGGCTTGCTAAACTGAATATAAATAGATCCAAGCCAGCCAGTGGCGGCACAGGCCTTTAATCCCAACACTTGAGAGACCAAGGCAGGCTTGATTCCTGTGAGTTCTAGGACAACCTGGTCTACACTGTGAGTTCCAGGACAGTCAGGGCTACACAAAGAAACCCTACCTCAAAAAACCAAAAAACTACAAAAATATAAAAGAAATAGATTCCTTTAAAAAAGTGGGACAGAGGGGAGGACAACCTATTGGGACTCTAGGTGAGAGAAGCATGGGAGAATGGGGAAATAGAAGGATCCAGAGGGTCCTGGAAACCTACAAGAAAAACATTATGATAGGCAGATTTGGGCCCGGGGTCCTGCTCAAACTATGACACCAGCCAAGGAAAATATGAAAAGTAAACTTTGAACCCCTACCCAGATCTAGCCAATGGACAGGACATTCTCCACAGTTGGGTGGAGAGTGGGGTCTAACTTTCACACGAACTCTGGTGCCCCATATTTGACCACATCCCCTGGATGGGGAGGCCTGGTGGCACTCACAGGAAAGATAGTAGGCTACCAAGAAGAGACTTGATACCCTATGAGCATACACAGGGGGAGGAGGTCCCCCTCAGTCACAGTCATAGGGGAGGGGAGTAAGGGAAAAATGGGAGGGAGGGAGGAATGGGAGGATACATGGCATGGGATAACAATTGAGATGTAATATGAAAAATTAATAAAATATATTTTTTAAAATGGGCATTGATGGAGATGTGAGCCTCTTAGGATCTATCAAAATTCACCTGGATGAAAACATCCCACTTACTATAATGGCTGGGCAGGTTTGAGAATCACGCATGCCCAGCTGGAACCTCAGCTGCGCTATTTACAGGCTGGTGACTGTGGTCAATAGCTACACCTTCCTAGCCTCAGTTTTCCCATCTATAGAGAGGGCAGGCATAGCCTCTGTCTCCCTAAGAGTTTCTTCAGCTGCCCCAGCTCTCTGCAGATGCTTATGGCCTATGTACCCCCTTTCCTAACAACAGAAGACAGAAACAAGCACTCAGCCAGCCTGGAACAAAAGAAAGAAAAATAAAATAAAATAAAATAAGGCTGGCCCTTCTTTGCAGCTTTGTGTGGAGTAAGAAGAAGCTTCAAACACATGGGGCGGGGATGGGGGGGGGGGGGGGGTTGGTGGGGTTGGTGGGGGGAGGAAGCAGACAGCTTATGGATACTTCTCGTCTTTCGTGTTTATTCATTTATTCTTTTAAACAAATATTTCCGTAGCACTCACCATGTGATAAGCGGCTACTGCACACTTACTGGACAAGCACCAACTCATCCCTTCCTTCCCCGGGAGCCTATAGAATGTACCATCTTGGGATGCTCATTTTGCAGGGCAGGAAACAAACCCAGTTTACGGTCCAGGGACTCATGATCAAGGTCTGACGGTTCAAGATTTGAACCCAGGCAATCTAAGCTCTTGCCTTTGTGGGGATTGTGGGCAAATGTTTGAGAAAGGCAACTGAGACCAAAGCTATCTGGATGAAGTGCCCAGGCTAGCTCTTCACAGTCTAGAAAACACTAATATTGAGGTTGTCAAAGGTTTTACTGATAAGCTTTCATAGCCAGAACCTCCAACCAGAGAGACCATATGAGGTCAACTGGACACACCAGCTGATGCCCAGGGCTGTGGCTTGCTGCCCATCTCTCCACTCCTACCGCGGAGGGGGCTGCAGCCTCTCCTTTGGTTTCCCCGTCACCCCTTTGTCTCTGTGAGTGTGAATTTGCTGATGGTTTCACCCTGAGTAGGTGGAGGGTAGTGGGAAGGAACAAACATAGGCAAAGTCAAGAATAAAGGGAACAGCTGGTTTTGAAATTTCAGTAATTATAAAATCAGTTAACTGTCCATGGCAGACACTGCAGAAGTCGCTGGTGAGTCCTTCCTCCCAGACTGTCTCCCACCCACTGCCCAGCTAGGTATGGCCAGTCACAGAGCCTGAATCAGGCCTTTTGTCCTTTTTCATCCTTGTCCAGTCTTTCCTATCTACTTCTTTCTTTGATTGTATATATACTGCTTGGTTGTTCAGGGATTAAAGACATATGATAACTGGGGTACAGGGATAAAGTATAAATATGTCTGAGATCAAATGCATTGTGATAAGTGGGGTGCTGGGATTAAATAAAGCTGTGATAAAAGGGGTGCAGGGATCCGATGCAGATGTGATAACTGGGATACAAAAGCTACCATATTTAGAAGGAAAAGCCAGAAGCATCTTGGGTCTCAGTTCTGCAGTGTTGAGCCGCTGTGCCACCTCAGTGTTAAGCTGCTGTGTCACTGGAGTTCAGAGGTTTGCTATTTTCAGCCAAGTATGATCCTATCTACAGTGTTCCTGATAGAAAAGCCATGAGATACAGAAAAAAAAAAATCACCTGTAATCCTATTACTCAGATGTTATTTCAACATATAAGTCTCTCCATTTTCCCTCATTTATCGTTTCTCAAAAACACAAAATAGAAACTCCATTTGTAATTGATTCTTTCTGGTGTGCTGTGGTCACCTTCCTTCCTTTTATTAATTAATTAATTAATTTTTGAGACAAGGTTTCACTGTGTAGCCTTGGCTATCTTGGACTTGCTTTGTAGACCAGGCTGGCCTTGAACTCACAGCAATCCCACCTGCCTCTGCCTCCCCTGTGCTGGGATTAAAGGTGTGAGCCACCACGCCCAGCTATGGTCACCTTTCTATACAGTCATATCCATCTACTTGTTTATGAGCTTCCAAGAGTTCTTTAATTCCAGGTTTACAAATAGTGTTGCTTCCAGGGTTTGTTTGTTTGTTTGTTTTCGGGTTTTTTAAAGATTTATTTATTATATATACAGTGTTTTGCCTCCATGTATGTCTACATGCCAAAGAGGGTGCCAGATCTCATTATAGATGGTTATGAACCACCATGTGGTTGCTGGGAATTGAACTCAAGACCTTTGGAAGAGCAGCCAGTGCTCTTAACCTTTGAGTCATCTCTCCAGCACTGCTTCCAGTTTTTAACTATTGTTAACAATGATCATTTTGACACATTTGTAAATTTGTCTTTGGTTATCGAAAACATTACTAAATTACGAAAATTGTGGTCACTTGTTGGGTCAATGACAATGCACATACGAGATTATATGAGCGTGTGTGTGTGTGTGTGTGTGTGTGTGTGTGTGTGTGTGTGTATGTGTGTGTGTGTGTGTGTGTGTGTGTGCAGGTGTGGATGCCCTTGTGTATACTCAGAGGCTAGAGCAGGGCATCAGGTGTCTTCATCTATCATTCTCCTCCTTATTACTTTCAGATAGGGTCTCTCTCTCGCTGCACCAGAAGCTCACCATTTTAGCCAGACTGGTCTCACCAGTGAGCTCTGGGAATCTGCCTGTCTCTGCCTTCCAATGCTGAGGTTCCAGGCATGCACAACTATGCACAAATTTTCAGGTGAGTGCTAGAGATTTGAACTCAGGTCCTCATGTTCACAGAGCAAGTGCTCTTGCCCACCAAGCCATCTCCCTACCTCTAACAAAGCATGCTTTTAAAGGCTTTGCATAATCACAGATAAGACATCTTCCAGAAAGATTTCATTAGACTTAATGTGTGACTTTGCTTCACGTCACCGTCCACACTTCGAATTATCGCCTTTGAAGAAATGTCTGTGAGCTCAGTAAGTAAAATGTGGGTGAAATTGTCTTTATAATTTAATTACAGAGTTTGCCATCTTTCTATGACAACCTGTGTCCTGTCCAACTTGACTAACTGCTTACCATATGCTCACACTGGTTAGCTCCTTAGCTTATGTTACTTCTTTTCACCCTCACAAACCATTATCTTTTTGTTTTATATATGAAGTACATCTTTTCAGGGTGGAGGTGAGGTAAGTAACTTGCTTAAGGTCACACAACTAGTAAATGATCAGACTAGACTTCATAACAAGATCTGCAGGACTCTAGAGTAGAGGTGAAAGAGAAGGAGGGAAGGATGAAGGGAGGGAGGGACGGAGAGAGGGAGGGAGGGAAGGAGAGAGGGAGGGAGGGAGAGAGGGAGGAAGGGAGGGAGGGAGGGAGGAGAGAGGGAGGGAGGGAGAGAAGGAGGGAGGGAAGAAGGGAGGGAGGGAGAGAGGGAGGGAGGAAGGGAGGGAGGGAGGGAGATTCCTCATTTAGGGCTGTTGTGAAGTTCTCTAGGTTCCAGCTAAACCATCAAGGGGCCAATAGCAAAGATCCTCACAAGGAACCTAAAGAACCCGGTGCGGAGTTGCTGGGAGGGGCCCATCCAAGGGCACCGCATAGCAGCAGATGCTCGTCTTAGGGCTGAAGGGGCAGAATGAAGGTTACACTTGGGGCCCTGGTGGGATCTGCAGCCATGGGAAAGTGGTGGCCACAAGACCGTGTATAGACAGTCACAGCCCTTGCCAAGCCCACACCACCCTGTGACACCATCACCTCCAGCTCTACCTACCATTGGTCACTTCCAACCGGAAGCCAGTTATGACACACTGTAAGCCCAGGTACAGCATGTTTAAGGCTGCTATCGGGTTAAACACAGCCATAGATAAAGGACCCAGTACAGTTCAGTGGGTCAGTTCACACACACATACACACACGCACACATACACACACATATATGCACACACATGCTCATGCACATGTATATATAGACATATGTATGTGTACATACTTACATGCAAAATGTGTACATGTATATATTACATACACACACATACACGGATTCTTTCCTGAAAATTCTACTCATTTTTCCTTCCGTTGACAAGTCTTGGCGCTCAAATTATTGTCCAGGAGCCAACAAAGCACAAAAACAAACGAGGAGAAAAGCCCTTTTTCCTACTTGGACACACGTCTGGGTACATCTTCTTTGCCTCGAGGTGTGCCTGTGCAGCTGTGGTCCAGCTGGTGGAATGTGAGCAGAAGCGAGGAGCATAGCTCCCATGCAGCCCATGAATCCTCAGCACATATAAGGCCATGCTGTGCATGTCCCTGCCTGTCTATGTAGATGCAGAGTCCCCTCCACTTCCAACCTCTCCTAGACTTGCGTGTTTATGGGAATGTGATACGGCAGTTGATATGGTTAATCCATCCTTAGATTAAAGCTTTGGAGGGACATACAGTGCTACCCTCATTGGGAAGAACAAACACAGGAATGCAATTCTCAAGGATTAGACCAAGACTGAGGAAACAAACTAATGCAGAAGCTCTTGCCTGGAGAGCCCTCTTGTTCTGGCTAAGGCCTCCTCCCTTTCCCAGTGAGAAACTACTGTTGGCTCAGCTCAATTATATTCTACCAAGAATCTTCGATCATTTTTTTTTTTTTTATGAGTAGAAAAAAGCAGAAGTAAGAGGCTTGGTGCAGTGTGTCATCAGTTTGGTGAGGTTTTGGTCCTACCTTAGACTGTGCTTGGGGCAGGACCTAGGGCGACAGTTGGCCTGGTCCCTGTCTAGCCTCATGCTTTTAAAGCAGTGAAGTTTGGCCAAGCGGTTGAGCTTCTAGAAGCTATTGTGTACAAAGGGCTGGAGACCATGTTGGACACATAGCAGTGCTCAGTGTAGACTCAAAGAGTAAATAGCACAGCGACAGGAGATGGTTTTTCCTTTTCTCTTCAGATAAGACTCTATAGACACTTCTGGTTCCTTCTTCCTACAGAGGAAGACAGGGAACAATTATTTAAAGGGGTGGGGTAAAAGCAAGGAGATGGGCTTGGACAGGGCCAGCCTTGTGTCTCATTTCCTCCTCTTCTGAGGTTGACACAGACCCCTCTGTCCCTCAGTGACAATCTTTCAGACCACTGGTGTCTCCTACAATAGTGCATGGAACCTATATAATCTGTCCATGTTAAAAATCTGTCCATGTTAAACCACCTTTAGATTGTTTATAAAACCTAATGCTGTGTAATTACTTGTTACACATCTTAAGGAATGATGACAAGAGTACATGTGAGTTTCTAAAAAGAAAATACGCTCAATCTTTGGTTATTTTGAGGGCCATCTGTATAGCACAGAGCATGGAAACTGAGCTCTGGGCCAGACTACCTGCCTTCTTACAAAACACCCAAGAGAATTCCCAGCCTATGTGGCTGCCAGAAATGTTGGTTCTTGTTAGCATTATCCGTTCTGTGCCTGTCAGCACAGAAAGACGTTCTGGAAGAAATTGTCTTCCCTCCACAGCGGAAGCCAACACTGGTGTCTCCTACAGGAACATCTGGAGCAATCCCTTGCTCCAGCATTGCCCTGGTTGATTGGATGACACTAATTCAGAGACAGACAGACAGTAGTTTGAGAGACCTGATAGGCTGTGATCATATGGTGGGGGAGGAGGTCCCCTTCTGTCACAGACCTAGGGGAAGGGAACAGGGTGGAAGAGGGAAGGAGAGGGGAACGGGAAGATACAAGTGAGGGGGTAACCATTGAGATGTAATCTGAATAAATTGTTTAAAATTTTAAAAAGTTTTTAAAAAGAGACAGACAGAAGAGCAGACAATGTGTGACGTGTGACTCTCATAAGCAGACTGTAAGAGAAGCTGAATCTCAGGATTGGTGGGCACAGTCTCCTGCTGCATTCCTAGGAAGGGGGTAGGTAGAGAGTTGGGTGGGCGATCTGGTTATGCAAAGTTCCAACTGCAGAGCAAGACAACGCTGCCAACTACAACTCTCCTGTCAGTGAGATGCAGAATCTCCCATTCGTTCCATAATGGAGAGACAGGGACAGAGACGAGGAGACAGACATAATGCCTACAGGGCATAAAAACATATGGATTGTATGCAATTAGTGGGACATATGTTCAACAATATACCCTATCAATTTATGTCCCCTAAAACTTAATGTCCCCATACAATACGATTCTGACCTAACATGGTTAATATACACAGAAGATGCTACAATTACTTACCCGATAGAATGAACACAGACTTTCCTGACCTAAAGTCTTGATTTCTCATTAGAACACTGGCCAGGAAAAAGGAATCTAGGAAAAACACAACAAAACGATATTGTGATGTAGACTTTCCAACCTACCACCTCTGTTGAAGGTATTTCATAGGTGGCACCACCATATTTAATCTTCATGAAATTTATGTTTTACCAACACCTTGCAGGAAGCCATCCTCTGTATGCCTAGGTAATTAGAATGGCGGATCTCTGTGAGTTCGAGGCTAGCCTGGTCTACAAAGTGAGTCCAGGACAGTCAAGGCCACATAGAGAAACCCTGTCCTGAAAAGCCAAACAGAAAAAGAAAAAAAAAATTGCACAAGTATCAACCTGGACTGTGCATTTCCAGTCACACAATACCAGAACTGAGAAGTAACCTCTCCTGGGCAATAGAGAATAAGTGAATTAGTACATACAGGATACCTGGTGGTGCCTAAACTCATGACGTTTCTTTGTTCCTTCTGTCATTGGTTCTTCGGCTGCATATGAGAATTGCTCAAGGAGTTTTAAATCAGCCCTTCCTCCAGAGATTTTGATTTAATTGGCCTAGGGTGTAGCTTGGCCATGGACAGAGGATTTTTAAAAGCTCCCTTGGTGAATCTAAAGTGCACTGGAGGTTAAAAACCACTCGTCCTAATTGAATCAGCCTGTGTCACACAGGGAGCTAGTGAATAGCAGAAAGACGGCTGGTCACAGGGAGCAGTTATCAGAGCCAGGCATGCTGGGAATCACCCTCCGCTGCCCTTAGGGGAAGCAGGAACGCCTCCTCCACCCACCAAACGTCCAATCAGGTTCCAAAGCACCCGTTTAGGAAGAGGTGGGAAGGTCAGCCTGGTGGTTTCTGCTGAAAAAGAAAACCATTTTGGAAAAACCAGTTCTTCAGCAAGAAAACAAGTTTCAGAGGACCCAAGCTCAGTTTCCAACACCCACATGGTGTCTGACAGCCATCTGTAACTCCAATTCCAGGGGACGCAGAGCCCTTTTCTGACCTGCTTACACATTTATGCAGGCCTGGATGGCAAAGGCATGGATGAGGCAGCCCCGATGTTAAAAATCGGGCGGGTGGCCCAGCCTCTCGCCTGCTGCAGGACTTGGGAGAGTGGGCCCCACACCTCAACTGGACAGCACAGTAGAGCTGGCTGTGGAGGTGTGAGTTCCAGTGAGCTGGTTTCAAGGGTGTGAGAGTGGGAGAGCTGACCTTGCCTCCTGCAGATGCAGCACTGGGTGGCCTAGCCAGAGCAGCACTGGGGAGCTCACGCTGCAGTGTGGTTAAAGGAGAGCCTATGGGCTGACCAGCTCAGCTACCACCCAAGCCCAGATTCAGGGCTTTGAGTTTGGCTCACCCCAAAATCTACACCATCTGGGAACTGGTGGGGCACATGAAAGGTCCACTCCTGCTGATCCAAAGCTGCGGGATCTCTGTGATACAGGGCAACAACAGGATAACCTGTTGATGGTGTCACAGAATCCAGAGACCTCGAGCCAGACCAATGGCTTATTGCAGTGTACATTTGCAAGAGAAGATTCATATACAGAGCGCTGTATTGTGGGACACACACTGTGACACACTACAGCTTCCACAATGAGATGTTTCCTATGTGTGTGTGTGGTGTGTATGTGGTGTGTGTGTGTGGTGTGTGTGTATGTGTGTGGTGTGTGTGTGTGTGTGTATGGTGTGTGTGGTGTGTCTATGTGGTGTGTGTGTGGTGTGTGTTTGTGGTATGGGTATGTGGTGTGTGTGTGTGTGTGTGTGTGTGGTGTGTCTGTGTGTGTATGTGTGTACTGTGTGTATGTGTGCTGTGTGTCTGTGTGTGTGTATGTGTGTGTGTGTCTGTGTTATTTCTGTGGGAAGGTTGCAAGGACAGAGGACAGATATGAGGGATAGCGAGATGAGTGGGAAGAAAACGCTGTAAACACTGGCAGCTGGCAGTCTATGGTTTCTATTATCTGAAAACATTTAAAAAACAATCCAGAAATAAGCAACTCGCTGAATTTTAAATCACATATGGTTCTAAATAGTGGGATGGTAGCATGCTCAGCTCTACTCCATGTCATGTGAGACACACATCTCATTTCCCTTGGAGCCAGTGTTTCCACACCACACACATCGCTCGCTGGTTTAGTATCTCTTCTTGTTTTCAAATAGACTGTATCACACTGCTTATGTTCAAATGACCCTTCAAATTTTGGGTTTTATTTTATGTATATGAGTCTTTGTGTCCTCGCAGTGCTTATTCAAGAGCATGTCTTGTACCCCCACAGACCAGAAGAGGGCACCAAATCTCCAAGATTTGGAGTCACATACGATTGTGTGCTGCTGTGTGGGTGCTGGGAATTAAACCCAGGTCTTCTGAAAGAGCAGCGGTGCTCTTGACTGTTGAGCGTCTCTCCACCCTCAAATGACCTTGAGAGAGAGAGAGAGAGAGAGAGAGAGAGAGAGAGAGAGAGAGAGAGAGAGAGAGAGAATGCAGTTTTAAAAAATTGTGTGATTGATTGATTGATTGATCATTCTCTGATTTTGAACCAGAGTCTCATGTAGCCCAGGCTATCCCTAAACCTTGAACTTCTGCTCTTTCTGCCTTCATCTTCCTGGTGCTGGAATTGCAGGCGTGTGACATCATGGTGGCCTCCTGCAGCGCTGGGTGGAACCCAGGGTCTGGTGCATGCTAGGCAAAGACTCCAGCTGCATGCCCAGCCCATTGCTGTTTTTAATCAAGTAAGCTTCATCCATGGCATAAATGTACTGAGGAAAACAGTATATGTGGTGTTGGGTACGTACAAACAACTTTGGAAGTTCGTGGGCCATGTTAAAAAATTTTTTTTTAAAAAATTAGACCTAAGTCCCTCGTAACTTCATAGAAGTATTTTACTCTAAAGCTGGTCTTGTAGGCTTTGCTACATGGGTGGGCTTCACAGAGAGGTTATTAGAAAGGGTGGGGCTTGAGAAGTCAGCATATGAGCAGGAAATCAAGGCCAGAGTCTCCCGAGAGGGCAGGTCAGCTCAAGGCCCAAGCAATCAGGCAGAGCAACTGTGGTCCTAAACTGGATTTTCCCCTCTGGAAATGGAACCAACCAAACATTTTCAAGCGTTCTGCGGAAAACGCCAAGTCCGTTGTTGCACACCCAGCCACATGCCCGTGGACCAGCCCTGTGGGCAGGGAGCAGAACCCCCTCTCCAGCTAGCTGCCCTTGCACCATCCCAGATCCAGCACGTCTTCACCTCTCCCTGCCCTCGCCTGTAAAATGCAGATAACAGGCTAACCTCACGGGGCTGGTATGAGGAATAGCTCATAAAATGTGATAGTGACACACCCAATTTAAATGCAAACGGCTGTAAAACAACCAAAAGAGTATTTAAACATTTCCACTGCTGGTTGGGGTGGGGTGGGGGGGGGGGTGGAGTGAGGAGGAGGTGGGGGGGTGTGCAGTGAGGGGTGGGGGGAGTAACAATAGGGCTTTGAGAACAGAGTGTTTCCTTTCCTCTATGGCGTCTACATCAGGTAATCAATGAATGTTTATTATTCTGTGCATCAATGCTGTTGTCTGGGAAGAAGAGGGTGGAATCTTCTTGGCTCTCCTAAAATTTGCAGGCAGCCATTCCAAAACATATACACATCACAGGGAAAGATTTTAAATCATGGGTCGCCTTCCTTCTTTTTCTGTCAGATTTACCAAACTCAGTTTGCCCTGGACAATACTGGGAGCTTCGGGAAACTCATCCGACTTATCACTGCCCTTGAGGGTTGCAGAGCTCATCTCATACCTGGCACTGTGTAACTCCCTTCCCTTGTGTTTCTTTTCTATTTCTTTTTTATGCTCTAATTTTTTTTTTCTTCTAGGTTCATCTATATTGTCCCATATAGAGAGGTTCACGGGTTTCCCTTCCTTTTAAATGTTAAATAGTAGTCTATCACACATACCCATGAACACACACACACACACACGCGCGCGCGCGCGCACACACACACACACACACACACACACACACACACACACATTTTTTTTTAATCCAGTCATCATGAAACAGACATTTAGGTTGTTTGTATATCTTGGCAACTGTAAACGCCTCAAAGAGCACAGGAGAGCAGATGTGCCCCCGTGATACCGATGTCCTGTCCTTTAGATGCATGCCCAGAAGTGAGATTGCTGGGCCTTAACATAGTTTGGTTTTAAGTTTTAGAGAATCCCTTGCGCTGTTGTTCATGGAGGCTATAGCAATGTACATTTCCACCAGCATCATTCAAATGATCCTTGTACATATTTGACAACATTTGCTGCCTTAAAAAAAAAATCCTAACAGGAGCGAAGTGGCATCCTGCGTGTGCTTTATCTGTGTGCTCTGTAGAGCCTGGGTTCTTTGATGTTGCTTTTTTTTTTTCCCATCCATTTTGCTGCAGATGTCAAACATGCATCTGTTTTCGTGACTGAGTAGTAGTTCCTTGTATGAGTTCACTGCAGTTTGTTCGCGCAGTCATTATGAGTGGGCGTTGAGGTTGTTTCCAGGTTCTGGCTAGTTTGTTTGTTGGTTTTGAGACAGGGTTTTTTTTGTAGCCCTGACTGTCCTGGATTCGCTTTGTAGACCAGGCTGGCCTCGAACTCACAGATCCATTTGCCTCTGCCTCCCGAGTGCTGGGATCAAAGGTGTGCGCCACCACACCCGGCCCTCTGGCTGTTATATAATTATATAGCATAATAATGTAATTCATGTAACATTGCATATAATAATAAAATTAATGCAAGTGTTCTTATGCAAGGGTTTCTGGGGAAATGTGCCTTTCTTCTCTTGGATAAATATTTAAGAAAGGATGATGGATCAGATTGAAGCATAGTTTTACTTTTATAAGAAGTGGACAGAATTTTTTAAAAAGATTTATGTATTATTATATATACTGCGTTCTGCCTGCATGCACACCCGCAGGCCAGAAGAGGGAATCAGATTACATTATAGATGGTTGTGAGCCACCATGTGGTTGCTGGGAATTGAACTCAGGACCTTTGGAAGAGCAGGTGGCACTTTTAACTACTGAGCCATCTCTCCAGCACCCTGTGGACACAGTTTTTATGCAGTGACTGCGTCGTCGCCAACCCCTTGCATAACGTACAGTGCCACCTACAGTAGCCCAGTGTCTGGTAAAGCCCTGGCCCCTCTCTGGCGTCTCACAAATCCGGCCTTCGCTCCTGTATTTCTCTCAGCACTCTTGGCTTACCGGCTCCTACCAGAATGGCTCGTTATACTCTGCCTGCTGCCTTCAAGGCTTTTCTGCACCAAGTCTCACATTCTTTCACATTCCTGCTGCAAAACTATTCTAACGGCTTAGGAGCCATGTGGGCAGGATTAGCGTTGCAACGGCCCCACTTTCGGGCACTCCAGTTCCTGCATTAGTTGCCTATCTTGTTGCCACAAGAAAATCCAAGAAGGAAGGCTCTTCACGGCTTTTTTTTTTTAAGATTTTCTTTATTTTTTTTATGTATATGAGTGTTCTATCTTCATGTGTGTCTGCATCCAAGAAGAGTGCATCAGAGAGGCTATAGATGGTTGTGAGCCATCATGTGGTTGCTGGAAATTGAACTCAGGATCTCTGGTAGAGCAGTCGGTGCTTTTAACCACTGAGGCATCTCTCCAGCCCCACTTCATGGCTCTTTCACTATGGCGGTAGGCATGGCAGCGGGAGCTTGAGGCAACTGCTCACTGTTGCGTCTGTGGTCAAGAAGAAAGGAGAGACAAATGCTCTCCCTCAGATCACCTTTTCCTTTTTCTGCAGACTAGAAGCCATTCCATAGAATGGTGCTGCCCATATTTGGGGTGGGTCCCCCACCTCAATCTACCTTAGGTAGTCCTTCATGGACATGGCTGGTGGTTTTTCCCAGGGTGATCAAGTTAAGCCAAAATTAGTCACCACAGTGCCTTTAGTGTCCCGTCTAAGAAATCTTGGCCTATTTCAAGATGCTTTCTGTGTTCACCTTCAGTTTCTATTTGTGTACAGTATAGGGCCTTCTTGAGTCATGTTTTGAAAGACTACTATCTCCTCATTAAATTATATTAATGCTTTCATCAGAACTAATTGAATGTATGTATTAAGTCAATTTCTGGGTTTTGTTGCATTCCACTGATCTGTTTGTCAATTATTACATCAACACCACACAGTCATAATTATTATAAAGCAATGTAAGTCTTTATGTTTATTATCTATTTCTGTATTACAAATTACCTAAAGGCTAGCAGAGCAACGTACATGGACTTATCACCTCACTGCAGGGTGGAGGTGGGGTTGGGGGATCTCCGAACAGTTAAGCTAGGTGGTTTGTCTAAGGGACTTAGATAAAGCTGTGGCTTTCTGAAGGCTGGACTAGGTTTGCTCTCAAGCTCGCCAGTGTAGCTGTGGGAGAAGCGTTTGTCCTTTGCTGGCTACCATTAGGGTAGAATTTGGCTTTTCTGTGAACAAATAGAGGGGGGGGGTGAGAGGGGCTCATAATGTTATATAAGTTTAATCTTTGAAGGAACATACTGCCATTTCTGCCATAACCGTACCTTACTGGTAATGCAGAAGGGCCCCATGCAGTGTGTGTCAAGGAACTACACAGGGTTACAAACATCAGGAAGTGGGAACAACTGCTTCCAGGTCTTTGGGCTGAGGTCCA
This sequence comes from Acomys russatus, assembly GCF_903995435.1. NCBI lineage: Eukaryota > Metazoa > Chordata > Mammalia > Rodentia > Muridae > Acomys > Acomys russatus. Next base: position 52,924,406 of record NC_067158.1, read on the forward strand.
GGGAAGCAGAAAGAATACACTGGGACCCTCTTGCCAACCGTTTACCAAGGACTTTAAGTCCTATGATGTGACTCAACCGATCTACTTTTTTCTTTTTCAACACTGTCAGGGCTATCTCAGTCCTTTGTATTTTCATATACATTTTTATTTTATTTTATTTTATTTTATTTATTTTTGGTTTTTTTGAGACAGGGTTTTTCTGTGTAGCCTTGGCTATCCTGGGCTCACTTTATAGACCAGGCTGGCCTCGAACTCAAAAGATCCACCTGCCTCTGCCTCCCGAGTGCTGGGACGAATGGCATGTACTGCCACCACCTAGCTCATATACATTTTTAAACCATCACGTTTGCTTTCTTTGTACAAAGTCCCATGTGGTCTGGCCTAATAAATGGTTCGACCTGCTGATAAATTTGATATTTAACTCAACTGTTTGGAGGTGGTAGGCCTCTGGAAGGTGGGATGTGGTTGAAAGAAGTAGGTCATAGTCTCTGCTTAAACTTTTAACCTCCCAGGATTCTTATAGACGTAACTTTTATTCTCCTGGCTCAGTTTTTGTCTGGGAGGCTGCCTCCTTCTGCTGACCTAGGCCTAATCCTGGAAGCTTCTAGCCTCCATACAATCTAGCTTAGGTTGAGGATGTTTTTAGCCTCTGAGACTTACTGCTTAATAAGCTCACCCTTACTTGTTCTTTCTGAGCTCTGGGCTGGCTGGTTCAACTCAGCTGTTCTGGCTCAGTCTCTTCTCCCAGCTGACTTGTTTAATCTGGCTCCTCTCTCTGCCTGGAATTGCTCTGCTTAGCCTCAAACTAACTCACAAATCTGCTCTAATCTTCTGGCTTCTTCTCATTTTCTGGCTCCTTCTGTCATCACCTGAGTTCTCTCTCTGCAACCCATCTCTCTATTGCTGTCCTGGTAAACCTGCCTCCTCTCTCTGTAAAACTGCCTCTTAAGTAGCTTCCCTTTCCTCTCTCTTCTCATGAGATTGTGCATATCCTAGTCTGTCAAATCTTCTCTGATTCGTCACCTTTTCTGCCACTCAATTAGACTTCACTTTCAAACATGGATGCTGCCTCTACAAACTAACTTCAACTTTGCTTGTGATTAAAGGCATGTACCACCACGCCTGGACCTAAGCTTTTCTTTACCTGGTACTTGCTGTATACCAGGCTGGCCTTGAACTCAGATCGTTTGCATCTGTCTCCTGGATTAAAGGCAAGCTTGTATTCCAGCAGGATCACACTGATCTAGAAGATCTTTTGATGTCTTGCCAGAACAGCCATGTTCAGAATTAACATTCATCTACAGATTCTCACAACCTCTACTGTCTAGTCGATGTAATCTACTATCCCCGTGTCCCTTAATCATCCTCTTCATCTCTCAGGTGTCCCTTCCTGTTTCCAGACTGCTGCAGACACACCACATCAAACACACAAATCTAAAGTGTGTAGGATGCAGCCATTGTTGTCATTATTTAGGAGGACATCTCTCTATATAGGAAAAATCACATTTAAAAAGGGAAGGGGATGAAAGCTTGTGTTAGCGGCTCACTTTCAAACCACTCAGGAAGAACATTCTCTATGCTGGTCCTATGAAATGCGACTATTTTATTTTTATTTATACCATACAGAGTAAAAAGCAGCAGAAGGTTCATAGCATAGAGGGATAGAGTCAGAAACCTGTAAATACACTTAGGTACCTACTATAAGGTGGGTCCTGGGTAGAAAGGTGGGCTTTGCCTAAATGTCTCAGAATATACTTTTTTAAATTATATTTTAATTTTTTGTTGTTGTTTTGTATCTCTCTGTGTCGGCTCAATTTTCTTATCAATTATATTTTATTATGAACTTATTAAGCAAGCCTACCTCCCTAACAACCCGACTAGCTGAAACAATCAGAAAAGGCTATTAAGAAACACTACAATGAAACCTTAAGGATATCAGTCCCTGGCATAATCAGCAGGGTTTCAGCAGACCAGCAATTCCACCAAAGTTGCTGCTGGAACCTGGAGCAGCAGCTGGAGTCCAAAGCCTTGAAGCTTTCCCTGGAGCAGTTCTCTTTAGGAGCCTCTTGAAGTGCAGGGATGAGCAGCCAAAAACCAAAAAGCCTCCTCTCCTGTTTTGGGCTCATGTGTATGTATGTATGTATGTATGTATACACATATGTACATACACACACACACACACACACACACACACACACACACATATATATACTCTCAGTCTGTTCAAGGCTGTTTTTTTCACCAAGCTCCCTCATGAAGTAGTTCGACCTCTATGTGGAAAAACATCCTGTTTTCTCACATCTAAGTGGTAAACATCCCTCCCACACTTGGGATCAAAACAGAAACAAGTTTATCTCCCCCTCATCTTTGTTTCTGGTGTCGGGGGTCAAACAACAGTTTGTGAAGTTAGCTCTCACAGTTCACCACGTGGGTCCCTGGATCAATCTTAGGTCATCAGGTGTGATGGGAAGTAACTTTACCCCCTGAGCGTCTTGCTGGCCCTCGTGATATACTTTATACGTATTTTACCTTTACAGTCACTCAGTAAGGAAGACCGGTGTCCGTGCTACGTATTACTAGCTATCCCGAATGCTCAAGGTGGATCATAGAATTAATAAACATGCTCTGCGTGCTAACGGGTGCTCTTGTTTGTACGACTACATCCTCACAGTCACTGAGGAGATGAGGCATGTGCCCGCTGTCAGGAATTAGAAGCTAGGGGTTTCTCTTAACCACAGTAGACCTACTTTTGGCCCAGTTGCCTTGGGGAGTGACCTAAAACTGTAGACTCTCCAAGAGGCAGAAAGAAAGCACCTTCCAAACTGGAGGTCATTTCCCGTCAAAGAGAGCTAGGACCTGCACATTCATGCAACACAGAGCAAAAATGCACTTTCTTTTCTTTTCTTTCTTTCTTTCTTTTTCAAGACAGGGTCTCTCTGTGTTAGCCTTCGCTGTCCTGGACTCGCTTTGTAGACCAGGCTGGCCTCGAACTCACAGCGGTCCGCTTGCCTCTGCCTTCTGAGTGCTAGGATTAAAGACGTTCGCCACCACACCCAGCAAAAATGCACATTTTAAAAGACTATGTCTTCATCTGATGTTAATAATCTGCTGAGGAGAATCGATGAACTAATACACAGGAGAGAGGCTAGCATTTGTACTCCCCAAGCCAAAGGAGCCCTCTGTCACTTACCTTTCACTTAGCGCACTTCTCGTTACCTTAAAGATGTTTCTCAGCTTTCTTCATCACTGTTGTAGGCCCTTGATAATCCCTTTCTTGAATCTCTATTTCGGGTTTTTTATGGTAGTAAAATATAGCATGAGATGTACCACTTCACTGTCCGCAGTGTGCCCTTCGGTTGCATAAGTAAGTGCATGCTGAACAACCAGCACCACTATCCTTCTAGAATTCCACCATCTTCCCCAGAGAAAACTGTACATTAAATATTAGTCCCCCCCGGCTTCCTGCTCTCCCCAAGCCTGGAAACGACTTTCTGTCTCTGTGGGTTGGATCGCCTTGTAGGAGTGGAATAAAAACTATGTGTCTTTTCGTGGACACAATGATACATAAGATGAGTTAGAATCCTCATTCTCTTCCCCCTCCCTCCCCTCTTTCCTCCCTCCCTCCCTCCCTCCCTCCCTCCCTCCCTCCCTCTCTCTCTCTCTCTCTCTCTCTCTCTCTCTATATATATATATATATATATATATATATATATATATCCCTCCCTCTGTTCCTCCTTCAGACAAGGGCCAAGGAACATAGATAGATAGATGACAGATAAATAGATGATTGATAGTTAGGTAGATAGATAGATGATGGGTAGATATATTGATGAGAGACAGATACATACATACAGCCAGTCAGTCAGTCAGTCATGGTAGATAGATGATAGAGCACAAGTGGAAGTCCTGGGTTGGGTGGCAATTCTACATGTCACTTTGGAGAAACTACTGTACGGTTCTCCTCAGACACAGACCACTTAATGTTCTCCTCAGCAAAGCACAAGAGTTCCAAATTCTTTGTTTCCTCACTAACACTTGTTGTTTTTGAACAACAAAAACAAAAAATGCTGGGTTTTTTTTCTTAATGGCTATTCTATCGGGTGACTCCGATGGATTTTAAACTGTTATAAGTTGAACTATTTTACTACCCAAAAGCTATGTTGAGGTCCTAACTCCATGGTACGTTAATATAGACCCTTAATTAAATACTGGGCTCTTGCAGATGCAACTAGTTAAGTTTCAGCCATGCTGGAGTAGAGAGGACCCCCTCATCCCATATGACTGGCACCCTTACAGGAAGATGACATCTGACAGCAGAGACACACAGGAAGAACGCCATGAGACAGTGAAGGCAGAAAGAGAAGCTGAGTGGCCGCAAGCCAGGAAACACTGAGCATTGCCAGCAATGCAGCAGAGGCTGGGAAATGGCAAGAAGGAGCCGCAGTAGGTTTGAGAGAGAATGTGGCACTGCTAGTACCTTGATTTTTACATCTCAAGCCCCAGAGCTGTGAGACAATGCATTTCTGTTGCTTTATGCATTTGGGTAGTGTGCAGTGTATGTGTGCGTGCACAGGTGTGGTGCAGTTGTGCGTGCCCATGTGCACACTAAAGGTCAGAGAAAACTGTCCAGTGTCCTGCTCTACCACTCATCTTGCTCCTATGAGACATGGTCTCTCACTGAACCTGAAGTTCCTCATTTTCGCGAGACTTGCTGGCCAGCAAGCTCACAGGATCTGCCTGCCTCTTCCCTGTCATGTATGCCCCATCACCTGTGGGTTTTTTTTTTTTCTGGTTTTTTGACACAGGGTTTCTCTGTGTAGCCTTGGCTATCCTGGACTCACTTTGTAGACCAGGCTGGCCTCGAACTCACAGAGATCCGCCTGCCTCTGCCTCCTGGGTGGTAGGATTAAAGGCGTGCGCCACCACCTCTGGCCATTGCCTGGCTCTGAAGCGGGAGTTAGGGATTCAAATTCAGGCCCATATCCTTGTTCAGCAGATGCTCTTACCCACAGAGCCATCTTCCCAACCCTCTGCTGCCTTTAAACCACCCAGTTTGGAGTCTTTCCTTATAGCAGCCCTAGGAAACGATTTCTTCCACTTGACCACTGTAGGCCTTCTCGAACGGCTCTCAGGAAGCCTCTCATCTCATTTCTGCCCTCACATTCTGCCTCCTTCCCTGGCTTGTGCTTAGCACCTCCATCCAACAAGGATGTAGCCACACCCTGCCCTGTGCTGTCCTAGAGCTGGTGAGGTTAGAGTGTTTGTTTTCTTTTCCATTGATAGGTTTGGGTGTTTTCCTTTGGTGTGGCCACTACCTTATCAGAACACTTAAGTGGAGGGTGGCGGGGGGGAGGTTGCGTATTTCTGCCAGTTATTTCTACCCTCGCTTCCAAGCTCCAAAGGAGACCTCCCTCCTTGCTTCAGCCCTGCTTCAGAACTTTCTCACAGAAAATGGCATTTTTAATTTCACAGCCTGATTTATCAGATGAAAATTGCAGCATATTAGAACTACAGAAACGGGTTCAATTATAACCCACATCTTCACCTCCAACAGGATGTGCTACAATTTCACGCACGCTTCGATCAGTATTTCTGTGACCTGAGACCTTTTAGCTCGCTGGCTGGCTGCTCACTTGGGGTCAGGTAGGCCCTTTGCTTGCTGATTCGAACTGAAAGCCCCAAGCCATCCTAGCTGATTATCTAACTGTTAGAAGCAGCAGTGGAAACACTAAAGCCAGGTAGGGCGAGCAGGACCAGCTGTGCGGGGACAGCCTGGGTAGCGAGCCAAGGCTGAGATGTCTGAAAGCATCCTCTGTGGACATGAACCACGTGGGGAAGCTGTCTGTACTGATTCTCAGTGCCAACTCTCCACGCATCTTCAGTGAACCTCTAGCTGCCTCTTGTGCCCCACTACAATCTGAAAGCCCATGTGTGCGGGGGTCTCTATTATATTAACTCCTACCATGTGTGCAGGTGTGAAGGTTTTCTGTTGTATCCATCAAGACATAATGCTCATATTGAGCTTAATTCTGTTGCCATCTGGAGACAGAGATTAATTTATGGCCGCCGTGATGTCAGCCCAATAGGGAAGACAGATAGCATTTATGTTTTGCAGAAGGGCCGGCTGAAACCCTGCATACACCTGAGTAAACAGAAACTCCAAGAGTCTGACAGATTTGCCTAGGGTCACACATCTGGGGCAAGAAGTCAGGGCCCTGACCCCTATGCTGAGCCCTGCTCTCTACAGTGGGACCTGTTGTGGAACCTGTTGAACACAGAGTACAGTAAGACCGAGAGGGCAGTCCTCCAGAGAGGCTCCTCTTCGGAGATTCTGTTCCCGGCTCTTAGGGACAGACACTCTTCCCTCATGTCTCAGCTGGGACATACTCCTTATTTCCAGGACTTGAGCCCAGGTCCTAAGAGGTCACCCACCAGGCAAGCACAGCTCGCTCCCAGACCGGAGCGTCTGCCCAGCTGTCTTTGAGGCTAGCCTGACCTTCGGAAGAGTTCTGGATCCTTTGAAGCCAAACTGACGATTAAAACTGATTTCCTGAACTGAGAAATAATTATTTTCATATGTGAACATGGGGGGAAAATGTTAGGTAGTGAAGACAATGAACAAATGCAGGCCGAAAACAGTATCTGTTCTGTGCCAAAAGAATTCTTCCAGGATCCTCTCATATTTTCCAAGCATTTCTGCAGCAAAAGCGCTCAAGGCAAGTTGACTAGAACAGAAGAAATAACACTTAAAGTTTGCTAAAATACAACTTGGATCCCAATTTTATTCATATGTGACATGTCCGAGGATACCAGGCTTCCGTTTTGGGTCTCCTGGATCTGCACCATGCTCTTGTAAACTAAAAGTGTGTGTGCGATGTGTGTGTAAGATGCTGGGGTCATCTCAGCACTCGGGAGGCAGAGGCAGGCGGATTGCTGTGAGTTCGAGGCCAGCCTGGTCTACAAAGTGAGTCCAGGACAGCCAGGGCTACACAGAGAAACTCTGTCTCGGGGAAAAAAAAAAAAAAAAGATGTCAGGGTCCCACAGAGAACCCTACATTGGGGGGAAAAAGGTCATGGTCACAATGAATATTTAATATTTGTGCATGCCTATGCAAATTGTATGCTTACCTGATGTAGAATCAAAGCAAGCCACTGGTTCCTCTATCCTGACCCGGAGCTTTGACCCGGAGAGTTGCTCACTGCTTGTGAAAGTTGTTAGTGACAAGAGTCACACATGGCCCTTGTGGTCGTCCCATCTAACGCCTTGTGTACTTGCAATCCTTGCCTAGGAGCCAGGTCAGTTCCTGTGAGCTTCTCACGTGTACTCTAATGACTCCCTACGGTTCTATTTCCATGTTCTGTAACTCTTACATTGCTGCTTGCTTTGCAAAAAGAAAAAAAGAAAGAAAGAAAGAAAGAAAGAAAGAAAGAAAGAAAGAAAGAAAAAAGTGGCAACAAAACCCATTCGTACACAGTCACGTATTTAAGAAGCTTCAGCTTAGGTTTCAGTTCCACGTTTACTCTTCAGAGCTGTACACCCAGCGGGGTTACAGGATGGAAGCACCTCAGAGTCGGGTAACACAGAGGGAGTGGGGCTACAAAGGAGCCTCTGCCTCCCCAGTGCTGGGATTAAAGGAGTGCACCACCGCGCCCGGCCCACATTTAGAGTCTTAAAGAGTGCCCCTTTGCCTTGTGGCATAGATTCTCAGAAGGCAGAGAAAACACCCATGCTTGAATTTATTCATAGAACAGTGTTTTGTCGGCTCTCTAGAGCAGCAGTTCTCAACCTGTGGGTTGCGGTCCCCTTGGGGGTCAAGTGCCCCTTTCACAGGGGTCACCTATGACCATCAGAAGACACAGGTGTTTATATTACAACCCAGAACAGCAGCAAAAGTACAGTTCTGAAGTAGCAATGAACACACGTGTGTGCTTGGGGTCACCACAGCATGGGGAACAGTATTACATGGTCACGGCGTTGGGAAGGCTGACAGCCGTTGCTCCAGATCGTGAGGAGGCGCTGTAAGAAGTTTTACACTGCAGCTCAGCCCGCACACTCTTTGTACCCAGACCTTTAGAGAAGAGTCTCCCAGAGTCCCCTGGCCTTAACCCTGTGCCAAGCTCCCTGGTGTGTTCTTGTCTCTCTGCTTGTATTTTTCCGTTTCTTTCTATGTTGATACCATGGTTCTAGTGGAAACCCAGTTCACATCTGAAATCTTGCTACCAGGAGTCCAACCCACGCTGACACCCTGAGCAGCACCAACCAACTAACCTGACTGCCCTTGGCCATGTCCTCCAAGGGTTCGCAGCCTCCTCCTGCCTCTCCGGTCTGCAGACTCCTGTAGGAGTAAGTCCTCTAGAGACCAGCAGGTGTGCCTTTCTAATCCTCCTGGGATCTTTCTAGTCCCCACTTAAAGAACGTCACTAGCCTCAGCTCCATCTTCATAGGAAATGATTTCCATTTGAAAAAGAGATGAATGTTATTTCCCTTGCACAGTGTATTACTTCCTGTGATTCAAAATTCTTTTTCTCTCTCTTTTTTTAAAAATGTTTTTTAAAAAAGATATATTTTTCCTGCCTCACAAATATGTCTGTTAGATATTCTGGGCCAGAAGACTGAAGATGATGCCCCAACATTATACAGAGTTTTGGGTGACTGTTCAGGCAGCAAACTATCTGTCATCTTCTCATTTGGGAAGCTGCTAACCTGCACTTCCTGTTTACTCAGGTAATTAATTTTATTCCTTCTCCAATCTCTGATGGAGTTGAAAACCAAATACTTTACTTTTACAATTAAGCTTAGTTGATAGGGGTTAAGATGTTTTTAGGTCTAGATAGATGTTTTAAGTTGATAATGATGAGATATGATAGATACTGATTTTCATTCAGAATTTTAGACTCACCAAGACAGGAAAGATGTTTTCTTCAAGGTTGCCAAATACAAATAGCCAAAACACTATGAATGTAACACTTATATAATTCCTGATTGTTTCATAATTCTTCTTGCTGTAGGTAGTTTATTATATATGTGTGTGATAATAAAAATGTATATGTAAAAAAGAAAAATAATTTTTAAAAAGGTGTATTTATTTATTTATGTATATGAGTGCTCGATCTGCATTTTCACCTATGTGCCAGAAAAGGGTATCAGATCCCAGTATAGATGGCTGTGAGCCACCATGTGGTTGCTGGGAACTGAACTCAGGACCTCTGGAAGAGCAGATAGTGCTCTTAACCACTGAGCTATCTCTCCAGTCCTGATTCAAAATTCTTTTCACAGGTAAAGGTCACTTTCTAACTTACACATGGCATCAGAGTGTGTTTCGTTGGAAAGGTTGTGACTCTCAAAACATTAATGGAGTTTACAGATGGATGAAAAATAAAAACAAACAAACAAACAAACAAACAAAAAAACCCTGCCAAACTGAGAAAATGCTTAAAAGTGAGATGACAAGAATAACAGTGAAAAGAGGCACCAACACCACCAGAGTTCCCTGAACAATGAACCAATGACCAAGCCAACCTGACCCTGCTTGAGGAAGGGAAAGATTGCCCTGCAACACCTGAGCAGGGGCACAGGATGTGGGCTTGCTGATTTCTGTGAGTTACACACAAAACATCAAATCTCTTGTGAACAAAAATAAAATCTGGTGTGTGTCCTGGAGACACTGGCTGCCCCTTAGAGCAATGACTGATCTGGGGCCATTCTCCAACCCTGGTGTAGCAGATACCAGCTCAGGTACCAATCTTGCTGCCTCAGTTTACCCCACACCCCACCCTGCCCTCTATCCAATGTGCGACCTCGTGTGAGTCCAGAGGCACTTGGCTGTGGGGGAGTGTTTTGCTCATCTGTCAACTACAGATTGGCGCCATGCTCTTAAAGTAGGTCTGAGGTGGAATGAATGTGAGGGGACTGCAGAGCAGCCACGGCTCCTGTGTTTGTTAAGACCAGTGTGAGCACTTATTAAGTGAACTGTCTAAGTCATGAGAAGAGCAGCGCTTATTCTGCCCCCCGGTTCAGGACAGGGGAAATATAAACCAACCTTCAAGCAAAGCCTGGATGTCTCTCTTCACCATCTTTCTTCTTCCTGGGCAGCTAGGCCTTGCCATGAAGGCTGAGTGGCGCAGTGCTAATAGATACAGGACAGATATTTCTATTGGATGGATGTACCTGCTATTCAGGACTTGATGGGACGTTTTCCAGTTTCTTATCACAAAACACAGGTCTTCTTTTCCAAGAGGAACCCTCAACAGAAACAGGACTGACTGTTCTCTACAGAAGAAAGCACACACACACACAAAGGGGGTGAGGGACAGCTGGAATAAATGCTAAAGCAAAGAACCCTTCCTGCAGTCAGACACCAGCAGGTGCGTTACTTGTTGAAGTAATGGCCAAGAGGATCAGAAACAGGAAGTAGAAGATGAACGAAAACAAACCATCGAGGCTGCCAGGGGGGCGAAGAACATTCAACTGATGGCTAAGAGCTTCAATGGCCGCTGCTCAGACTCTGCAAGCAAGTCACCAAGCAGAAGCCTGCAAAGCCTGCAAAGCCTGCGAAGCTTTCTGCTCCTCAAATTGGTGGGAAAATGCTAATCTAGTGGATCAGATTCTTAAAGAAAGATCCATGCAAAACTCTAAAATAGCCAAGCAGTGGTGGCGCACGCCTTTAATCCCAGCACTTGAGAGGCAGAGGCAGGCGGATTGATGTGAGTTCAAGGCCAGCCTGGTCTACAGAATGAGTCCAGGACAGCCAAGGCTACACAGAGAAACCCTGTCTCCAAAAACAAAACAAAACAAATAAACCCAAAAACAAAAAACCCTCTAAAATAATAACAAATAAAAGATTGTTTGCTCATCTGCACATGGACTTGATGCTCACAGAGATAACGCAGGGATGCCATCCCTGTGGAAAACACTCAGCCACTGTAAGGAAACTAAGAATGCATCTCACTTCCCAGACTGGGGCAGAAAAGGGAAATGTGTGAAATACAAAGACCAGAGCTCCTGATGAGCCCTGGAGGTGAGAGACGACTGGAGGACTGCCCGGGATCAGCTCAGAAGAGGGTCAGATAAACTAATCCCAGTCCCTGGGAAATATCAGCATGCCCGATGGATTTGGGGGAAGAAGAGTTAAAAGCCATACGGGCAAAAATGGCTTAAAAAAAATGGCTAGATAGATCCTGCACAAATGAATAATTATATGTGTGCAAAAGTCAACTGAAAGGGTTAAACTTAAAAGCAAAGGCCTCCAAGTATGGTTTCAGCTAATCAACTAGGAGCTAAGTAATGAATCTCATATTCTCTCTCTCTCTCTCTCTCTCTCTCTCTCTCTCTCTCTCTCTCTCTCTCTCTCTCTCTCTCCCCCCCCACCCCCATATGTAACCCAGGCCTTGAACTCATGGTCTTCCTCCCAAGTGCTGATAACATGCTTAGCTGCATAGTCTCCTTTAAATAAAAATAGAGTGTTTGGAGAGATAGCTGAGCAGTTGAGAGCACCTGGTTGTTCCAGAGGACCTGGTTCAGTTCCCAGCACCAACAGATGCTAACACCAATCTAACTGCCGTTCTAGGGCATCCAATGCCTTTGGCCTGCTTGGACTCAGTGTGCACATGCACAGACATACATGCAGGCCAAACATCAACACACATAAAATGGAGATAAATAAATCTCTGAAAAAAATAAAAATAGAAATTAAAAATGGGAATCTGAGTTAATGAAAACCACATGTACTCTTAGTTTCCCGGGGACTCTGAATACAGACTTATGTGGGTGTATATGTATCCTCGTGCATATCCACACATTGCACACTCATATGCAACATATATAGTTCCTGTCTATATACTTAAGAATATTCTCTTCACACACATAGGCAAGCATTCCTATCGCTGAGCTACTCCTCCCCACCACCACGCCCACCCTTAAGTTCTTAACAAGTAAGACCCAGAATGTCAACTGTACCAACTAACTAGACACATTAAACTAGCCGGTAAGCCACACCTTGGCCAACAGAGATTATCTACAAGCTTAAGGCTCTACTCTTGTTCCTGAAGATAACTGGCTCAAACAATCACAAGAACAGGCCGGAGACCAACTGGGGGGGGGGGCCTCTGAGTTGGGGCTGTGAACACCGTGGGTGACGGGGAGGCCCTGTAATATCAGCTATAGCTTTGTGGGGAGGCAGTGGGAAAATGCAGCCCTGGCCAGATGGAGGCCCTGGTTTCCCAAACTGCTCTCTGCCATGTCTCATGTGTGCAGCACCCTTGCTGTCATGCAGCAGTGTGGGGTGCAGACAGATGGCCGAGGGGGCCCCTGACCTTTCAAGATCAGCTCTGCTCTAGCAGCAGCCATGGAGAGAGGACTTTGGCTCTCAGGCCCATTTCTAGCTTGCTTTTGATTTCTGTTTTCGCTCTTTTCCTCTGGGTCTGCGTAGTTCTCACTGATTGTTCCTTCCAGCTTCTTTGTTCATGCCTGTTTCCGTCTTCCGGTCTCACCCCATCTTCCTTCCTCAGCACTTGTTCCTTTCCAGTTCCTCTTTGTCTCAGTCTGTTTTTCTTCTTATTTGGGGGGGCCCCTTCCCAGACACTTCTCCTTCTCCCAAATGCAGATTAGGTAGTTTCAGAATCACTCAGGTTAGGGAGGGCAGAACAACCCACAGATTTTTTTGGGTTTTTTCCCCCTTTGGTGCTGGGGTGGTGTGTGTGTGTGTGTGTGTGTGTGTGTGTGTGTGTGTGTGTGTGTGTGTGCACGCGCGCGTGCGATGTGCGTGCATGCATGATGTGCATGTGTGTATGAGGCTGGAGTTCCAAAGTTGATCTCAGGAATTTCCTCAAACACCCCCCCCCCACACACACACACATACACACCTGGTGGAGGCATGGCTTTCAGGGGACCCAGAGCTTACCCTTATGGCTAGTCTCACCGGCTAGCTTGCTTCAGGAATCCCCTGCCTCCATATTCCAAAACTGGAATTACAATGGAGCCACTACCTCTACACATCATTTTTGGGGATCTGAACTCTGGTCGTTTTGCTTGAGTGACAAACACTTTAGCTAATGACCCAACTCCATCCCACCCCCACCCCACCCCACCCGCACCCCCTTCTTGAGGCAGTCTCTCATTGCCCTGGAACTCAACAATTAGACTAGGCTGTCTGGATGCTGAGCCTGCAGGGGTCGGTCCCCCTCTGCCTCCCCAGCACCGTGATTACTAGCGTAGCCACCATGTTTGGCTTTTTTTTAACCTGGGGTCTGAGGTATTCATATTTGCAAAGCAAGCAGTTTACCAGCTGAACCATCTCTCCAGTCCTCAGGGTTGGTAGTGCTTTTGAACAAAGCTTTATTTAGTTCAAGATTCTGAAAGCCGAGAGCAGCACAGCACGAGCCTTCTTGTTAATGAGGACTGTCCAGTGCCAGGAGCTGCACGGCGAAAGGAGAGCATGAAGGGCAGAGACTAACTGGCCTTGCTGATATACTAAGTTAGAAATAAGTCATCAACCCATCCATCGCTGCGAGAATGCTTAATCCAATCATCAAGCACCGCCCTCCCCCTCCCTGACCTAGTCACCTCCTGCAGCTTTAGTTTGTTCCTTCAGCTAGGTGCCTCGCACCGGGGCTTAGATTTCACACTGAGTATTGGTTAGGACATTGGAAATGTGAAAAGAATCTTCTGAATGTCTCCCCTTTCTTATACTGCAATAAGTCAGGCACTAAAGTTGCCTGCATTCCTTGGCTACTGACTCCTTTCCATCCAGTTTTACTTTCCCACTAGCATGCTGTCATTTTCCTCCATCATTGAATTGTCCTGTCTGATGCTCCTTTAAAATTTGTGATTCTATTAGAAAAATCCAGGGAAATCTTCCCACATCAAGAGCCTTTCTCCTCCTCCTTCGCTTCCTCCTCCTACCCCTCCTCCCCTTCCTCCCCCTCCACCCCCTCTTCCCCCTCCACCCCTCTTCCCCCTTCTCCTCCTCCTCCCCGCTCCCTTTTTCTTCTTCTTTTCTGTTTTGTTTGGGTCAGGGTTTCCCTCTCTGTAGTCTTGACTGTCCTGGAACTCCATCTGTAGATCAGGCTGGCCTTGAACTCACAGACCCACCACCTCCCAGGTGCTGGGATTCGTCTCAGCTAGAGTCTTGATAAAGTCACATCTGCAAACATTTTAAAGTAACACATTCACAGGTTCTGGAAATTACAACGCAGCCATCTTCTGTGGTGAGTATGAGGGCATTCTTCACTCTACTACATGGAACTCTTTCCAGTTTTTTTTTTTTTTTTTTTTTTTTTAACCACAAGGGGGGCTGGAGAGATGGCTCAGAGGTTAAGAGCACTGGCTGCTCTTCCAAAGGTCCTGAGTTCAATTCCCGCAACCACATGGTAGCTCACAGCCACATGTAATGACATCTGGTGCCCTCTTCTGGGGCAGGTGTACATGCAGGCAAACACTGTATACATAATAAATGAATAAATCTTTAAAAGCCACAAAGTGAAAAAAGTAAAGTTTTAGATAAAAGAGAGTGTCTAAGTTGAAACATCTGCATGTTTTTTAAAGATTTACTTTTTTTGTGTTTATGCATTTGTGTGTCTATGGGAATACTTGTACATGCATGTAGGTGCCTGTGGAGGCCAAAAGAGAGACTTAGATCCCTTGGAGCCAGACTTACAGGTGGTTGTGACCCCCACTGAGGTCGCTTTCCAGCCCACAATGTACTGTATTTGTATCAGCAGAGAAAGCTATAATTTTTGGTAATATGGAAGAAAGGTTTTAGGTCTCAGTGAGGCCATGAGCATGTTCCTGCAATGTGCCTGAAACATCACCTAAGAATGTTACAGCAGCCGGGCAGTGGTGGCACACACCTTTAATCCCAGCACTCGGGAGGCAGAGGTAGGTGGATCTCTGTGGGGTCAAGGCCAGCTTGGTCTACAAAGCAAGTCCAAGACAGTTAGGGCTGTTACACAGAGAAACCCTGTCTCAAAAATATCAACAACAACAACAAACCCAAGAATGTTGCAGCAAAGGGTGCACACACTTCAGAATCATGGGACCTAGGCCCTGGCCCTAACCTGGTCATGAGTATATCAACCTGGGCAAGGCCTTATTCAGAAAACAATGGGTTGATGGAAATCCAACTGGTTAGCATTCTCTAGAGACCATCATGGCTCAAAATGACTGGGTTTCCACCAGACAGAATGGAGTTCACATTCATTCATTCAATCAATTACCAGAGTGACTACCCCTATCAGCATCAGTCCTAGAACAGGATAGTTGATGAACTAGTCGAAGTGTGGCTCACAGTGGAAGTAGAATGCTTAGTAGTAGCTTCTGTCCTTGCTGCCACGGTCATGACTCTTATAGGTACTGGACAATAATCATTAGAATTTTTAACCCATGTCCTTCAAGCCACATAAATTACCTGATTAATTTTCACTTAATCCCAGCACTGGGGAGGCAGGGGCAGGTGATCACTGTGAGTTCGAGGCCAGCTTGCACTATAAAGCCAGTCCAGGACAGCCAAGGCTATACAAAGAGAGAGGAAAAAAGAAGAAGAAGAAGAAGAAGAAGAAGAAGAAGAAGAAGAAGAAGAAGAAGAAGAAGAAGAAGAAGAAAGAGAGAGAGAGAGAGAGAAAAGGAAACGTCAGAAAGGTTTCCTAATTTTATGCGTTGTGCTAGTTCCTGTTAACACTGACTTTGACAAAAACAAAAGAAAAGTGAAAACACTGCAGCAGACGGAATACTAGCCACACTCTTTGGCGACTATTGCCTAATCACTAGATTTCTATCAGAGCAACTAACACTCTTGTAGAAAATGAAAGCAACTCTTCTTTCCAGTGACTCTTCCAGAGTCTAGAGTTATGTTGTTTAGTACAGTAGATATTATCCAGGTTTGGTTTACTTAACTTTAAATTTAAATTTGGGTCCTCAGCTATACTACTACATTTCAAGTACAAAAGAACAGCAATGGAGCTAGAAGTTGATATACTGAATGTGGCATGTGACTAGTGGTTGCCATATTAGGTGTGTGGATTCAGAACATCTCCACCATTAAAGAATGTTCTATCAGATACTACAGACATTCAGCCTATTTTTAAAATCCAATTATAATTAAATAAAATAAACTTACCACACACACACACACAAAAAAAACAAAAAGACAAAAAAAACCCAAAAAACCATAGCAATAGACAGTTTGGTGGAACAAAGGTTTGAGAACCATCCAGAAGTTGTACTTCTCCTTTCATTTCAATTAGATATTTTATTCTTTGTTATGAGTTTCTTATGGGTATTGATGTTTTTGAGTGTACATAAATTGTAGAGATATGCTTATTTAATAAGCACCTACCCTCTCAAGTAATTTAGGAATGATGTTAACAAATACAGAAAGCAAATATGCCTAATGAAATATTTCTCTAATTAATCTTTACCCTAAAGACTTTTTTGCAACCTAACACAAACACACACTAACACAACTGAAAAAAATCATACAATAACACTGATCTCAACACACACACACACACACACACACACACACACACAACTATATGCAGCGTATTCTCATTTTTTTCTATTTTCTCTTCTTCCTTTCTTCCTCCCCCATTTCCTTCTTCTGGTGTTGGTTTCCTAAGACTCTGGGGACTTTTGGGGGAGTTGTTTGTTTGTTTTGTTTTGTTTTCTGTTTTATTGGGGGGGGGAGTTGTTTTGACTCACAAAAGGGATTAGCCATAGTTTGAACAACACTTACCAGCAGCCAGGATGGTGTGCCTGATAGGTAATCTCAACTGTCAATTTAGTGAGATGTGTAATCAGCTGGGACTCCAGCCTCTGAGAAATGCTTACAGTAGAGGATTATATTGGTCAGATTAAACTGAGGTAGGAAGACCTGCCTTCAGTGGGTGGCGCCATTCCCTGGGCTAGGATTTTGGACTGAATAAGGAAGAAAGCGATCTCAGCAAAAGCATTCGCTGCCTCTTGACTGTGGATGAGAAATGACCTGATACTTCAAACCCTGCCCCCTAGGCATCCCAGCCACAATGGACTGTACCTTGAATCTGCAACCTAATCAAACCCTTTTTTGGTTAGGTTGCTTTTGTTGGGGTATTTCACAACAGCAATGGAAACTAGAACAGATGGCAAATACAACTGTTCATAGTGAGCGGGCAAGTGAATGAAGCTGTGCAGGGACTGCCATGGCCTTGGAAAGAGAACATAGTTTTCTTCTGGTGAACTTCTAACTGCATAAGAGACAGCAAACATCCAACCATTTCTGTAGAAGTCTCCTGTTTTTGGAGTGTGGCAACAAATTCTTAAAAACCGTGAACACATCCACTTGCCAGCCAAAGCCAACAATTCTCTCAGCTGACACTGGTCTACTTTCACAAGTAAATTTTGAATTCTGAAATGATTTAAGGTTTGTGGGGTTTATAGAAAAACTGCAAAGAGTTCTTAACGTCTTTCAACCCAGTCTCTCCAGTGTTGGCATGTTACACAATCAAGTGTGGAAAGCTTAAGACAGTCTCATTGCCACGTACGTCGTTAACGAGATGCTTCATTTGGATTTCACTGGATCCCACTCCCATCCCCAAGTAATGTTCCCTTTCAGTCTAGGATGCTAGCTAGTTTCCACATTGCATTTATTCAACTCTTTAAGTCTATGTCAAAAGGCAATGTTATATAGTTTATATAGTTTCAACAAATACTAGCAACTAAAGAAGACAAATCATATTGTAATGGGGTCATTGAGTCTCAAGGAGGCAACTGTGTTGGGGAATCCTCCATCAGCTGCATTCATGGCCAGCGTGGCACTGATACCATCTAGACTCTAGAGATCACCATACACTCTTGGCATCTGTCCATTTTCTAGCATAGTGTGATGTGTGAAGCATGTGTACAGGACACACAAGCTGAATAGCTACTGTTTGGCCATGAACAAGAGTTAAGAACCAAGAAACTGGAAGAGAGACAGAACAGTTAGCTACTTCTTGATCAGAAATCTCTATCTGATCTGTTTCATTGTCTGCCTAAAATAAACACCAAGTTGAAATACCACTGTTGACAATAGTTTGCTAAATCTACTGTAACAAAGTGCAGGATACAGGGTGACTTAAACAGCAGAAGTTGATTGTCTCATTGTTGCAGGATATTTGATCACACTGTGAACCCTGGGACTGTGTTGCTTACTGGGGGAAAAACTGTTCTAGTTGTGGTGTGGCTCAGGCCTTAGCATACATCTTTAATGCCTCTGACTGGAATATAAACATATCCCTAGAACATGCTTTTAATCCAGGAGACAGAGGCAAGCAAATCTGAGTTCAAGGCCAGCTTGGTATAGAGCAAGTTTCAGGTAAAGGAAAGCTTAGGTCCAGATGTGGTGGTTCAGGCCTTTTATCTCAAACAATGAAGGTGAAGTTAGTTTGTAAAAGCAAGCACCAATATTTGAAAGTGATGTCTAATTGAGTACCAGAAAAAGTGACGAATCAGAGAAAGATTTGACAGAATAGGATCCCCCAACTTTCATGAGAACAGGGAGGAAAAGGAAGTTACTTAAGGGGCAATGCAGAGAATGAGAGAGGAGGCAGTTTGACTGGGAGAGTCTTTGAGAGGTTGAATGAGAGAACAATCTAGAAACAGGTGAAGACAGAACAAGCCAGAGAATAAGAAGGAGACAGAAGATTAGAGCAGATTGCTGGAGTTAGTTTGAGGCCAAGCAGAGCACTTCAGAGGCCCAGAGAGAAGCCAGATTGAATAAGGCAGCCAGGAGAGGAGTTTGAGGCAGAACAGCTGAATTGAACCAGCCAGCCCAGAGCTCAGAAAGAACAAGAAAGGGTGAATTTGTTAAGCTGTTAAATCTCAGAGGCTGAAAACATTCTAGGCCTAGGTAGGATTGTACGGAGGCTAGAAGCTTCCAGGACTAGGCCTAGATTAGCAGATGGATGCTGTAAGCATCTGAGATAAAATTTGAAATAGGTGAATAAAAGTTCCTTTTACATTTCATAGTCCCATGGCTGGGAGTCTGAGATCAACAGGACATCACTTTAGGCTGGTTTCTTCTGATGCCTGTCTCTTTGCCAGATAGAGATAGATAGATAGATAGATAGATAGATAGATAGATAGATAGATAGATAGTAGATAGATAGAGATACAGGTATAGATATTGGTATAGATATGTGCCTTACAATGTCCTTTGACTGTACAGGTCTGTGCCCTATCTGCTGTCTCTCATTAAGGACACTAACTAGATGAGCCCCACCTACATGAACTCTTAAGATTAGCCGCCTTTTCAGAAAAAGTTAGCTATTACTTACTTATTATTTTCTTCTTTTGGAGTGGGGAGAGTGTGTGTGCCATAGTGCAAGTGTAGAGGTAAAAGGACAATTTCAGGACTCTTTTCCACAGTGTGAGTCCTAGAGGGCCATCTCACATCCTCAGGCTTGGCGGCAAGCACCTTTACCTCTGAGCCATCTTGATGATCCATCGTCATCTTGGTCACCACTTTAAAAAGCCTGTCTTCAAATAAAGTTATGTTCCTGCTCTAGAAATTCAATGCACACTGAGTAGTGGTGGCACACACCTGCAATCCTAGCAGTTGGGAGGCAGAGGTAGGTAGATCTCTTGAGCTCAAGGCCAGCCAGGGATACACAGAGAACCTTGCATTAAGAAGCCAGAAAGAGGAGAGAGAGAGAGAGAGACAGACAGACAGACAGACAGACAGACACAGAGACAGAGAAATAAATTCAACAAATTTGGAAGAAACTGAACTAGATTCTTTACAAAATACTGAGCATGTTGGAAGCTTTGGCATAAAAACAAGAAGAAAAAAGAACGATCAGAAATTCCCTGAATCAAATTATCACACACCCTCAGTCTCAACCTGCAGTCTTTGGGGGTTATGTTTTGATCACTCACTTGTGTGTCAGGCCCTACTTTAGATACTGTCACTGTGAGGGCTACAGTTATGTCTTAAGTTCTAATTACTGTGCTTAGGAGATCAATAAAACAAAAATGCCTCTAACCTGTAAGCCCCACTTGCCCAAGGACAGACACTTTCCTAGAATGCTATGGACTGTTCATGTAAGATAACAAAGCACGTGTTTTCACTTCTATAAACAAGGCTGGTTGCCCCAACTGCACAGGATGTGCTTGATCACACGGAGACGGGAGGCGCATAGGCAGGAAGTACCTCAATATGTATGCTTGGCCCTGATTGGAGTAAGGCAGGAAGTACGAAGTTTTATGGGGTTTGCCTTTATAAGTGCCTGACTAACCCACTACCATTCTGTGGAAATCCCTGGTATGGACCTGGCCAGTGTCTGTAGTCCTGGCCAGTATTTAATCAAGCTTGCTTCAAATTTGGCACAAAATTGTGGTAGTGTGTTATTCTCACCTAGAGCTGCCGCCTTTCTGTGTAGTAATGCATCTCCCACAAACACACTGGATCTCTACCAACCTGGGACCTCTGACTGACCCTGAAAATTTCTCCAAGTTACCTTCTCCAAGTTTGTGCCTGGTGGATTGGAGGGAGATACCACCTCAACAACTTATAGCATGGGAGTGTAGCCATGAGTGTGCGTGCTGCTGTCAGGACCAGTGGTCCGTGTGTCACACTTATTGACCTATAAAGAAAGCTCTGTGTTTCTAAGAAAATAAGAGCTGAAACACGTTCAATCTTGTTTGTGGTGTGTGTGTGTGCGCGCGCGCGGGCACGCGTGCATATGTATGTGTGATGTGTGTGTGTGGTGTGTGTGTGCACATGGTGTGTGTGTACTTTTGTGCACATCAGAGATCATAATTTCAGAAAGTTTATCTACAAGGCTACAGTCTTTGCTTGGAGGCTGTCGAGGAGAAAAACAATCACTGTGTACAGACATTGGCTGACAAGCAGGCCACTAGACGAAAAATTAGACAGCGAACAGTGTGAGGGGACCAAGGGCAGGCATCCAAAGAAGGACCTTCCGAGCAAAACATTTTTATTAAAAAAAAAACAAAACAAAAAAACAAAACAACAACAAAAAAAAAAAACCAAAAACGGTGGCAGAAGAGGCGATGCAACTAATGGGGAAGAGGCCAGGACAGAAGTTGACCCAGGCAAAGATTATGCTGAGGACAGAAGGGAAGTGAGCTGCGCAGACTGGGGGAGCCAGGCTTTCACTCCTGGGCTGGCCAGGCTGTCTTCAGCCTAGAATTATCAGGCACCTGAGACAAACAAGGTCAAGAATGTGACCTGAAGGATAGATGGGTATTTGTTCAGGAAACCACACGCAGAGAGAAGGGCCCCAAGAGCTAAATTGGGGCACTTTACCTTTTCTGATGACAGAGTTATACAAGAATTCGAGCAAACGTTACAGGCGTAGGGGGAATGCTTTTGTAAATGCACCGATGGAGATGGGCCTTTGTGGGAGCATGGATAAGGCCGCCTCCTAGTCCCTATTTCTTAGTGCGAGAGCAGAGGGCGGCGGAAGCGTGCAAGGGGCAGGCTGGGCCTCAGCTGCTCCGCAGCACAGCCAGGGCCCCGCCCATCAGGGCATCCGGATTCCAGGCCTCCAGCACAAAAGCCCCTTCTCCCCCGCCCCGCCCATCCCCTCACCCCAGCCTTGTCAGCTTTCCTGTGGCCTGGATTGTGTGGTCCAACCCTTTGATCAAACCGGGGCATTATGTAAAGACAACTGCTTTAAATATCAAGGTTTTGGAGTCACTTTGGCGCTTGGTCCCCTTAGTGTTCTCTGTTTAAAAAAAAATTATGTCTTCCTCCCCCCTAAAGATTTCTGCTGTCTCCCTTGAAGCTGCTGGGTCTCTAACAGGCCTGTTGCGATTCCAGAAAGCGTTGCTTGGAGGTGGAGATGGTGAGCAAGCCTTAACCGTCCTTTCTAGTGGTTGTGACTTTCAGCACTGCTTTGGATTTTCCCACCATGGAAAGAGAATCCACCGCTGGCCACTGTGAAGCTCTGTAAAGATGTCCTTGAAAGAACGAGTGGGCTCAGAACGAGGACTTCGGTCATTCAGTCCTTGGGCCAGCCGGCCTCTCTGGCTGAACCTGATTGATTGATTGATTGACTCATTTTAAGAAATCAGAAATTTGAGCCCAGTTATAGTGGGGCACACCCGTAATCCCAGCATTCAGTACACAGAGGCTGAAGGATGGTGGGTTGAAAGCCAGTTTGAGATGTATAAATGAATTCCTGAGCTACAAGGTTAGAGCTTGTCTCATTCTCGGAGGGTAGGGGCATCAAGATTAACCATGAAAGAAAAGACGGGAAACCCCTCCCTACCAGGCCTCCTTGCAAGCAACAAATTTGAGCACCTGCCCTGCCCCCACCCCACACCCCAGACAGGAGCTCTCCCAGAGGATGGCGCCATGTAAATTAATCCATAAAACAGAGAAACCCTGTCTCAAAAAAAAAAAAAAAAAAAAAAACAAACCCAAAACCAGGGAGAGAGAAAAAAAAATCCATAAAGATCAAGAACTTGGTGCAACGCTTTTGAGCCTCCGTCAGCACCTGTCTTTGTGGGTCATTTCTCGGAAGTGCTTTTTTTCTTACTTAATATACTGTGTTGGGGGATGATCTAATGTATTTTGATGCTAATTACTGCTTGCTGTCTCTGTGACCCACCTTTTGATTAATAAAAAGCCATCCCACCTGGGCAGGGCAGAGGAGATAGAGGTGTGGCTAAGATTGCTGGATTTAGGGAGAGAGAGAGAGAGAGAGAGAGAGAGAGAGAGAGAGAGAGAGAGAGAGAGAAGAGGGAGAGGGAGAGAGAGAGGAAGGGAGAGGGAGAGAGAGAGAGGAATCCTGGGAAGAAGAAGAGGAGGAAGAGGGAAAGGAGAAAGACCAAGAGACAGACCTGAAGGGAGAGGAGTAGGAGGCCGCCATGGGTTAGCTGGAGGAGAAGCACATGGCCGGCGTGGATGGAGAATCCAGCCCAGATGAAGAACATTAGCAAGTATTTGGGATTATGGATGGGAGGTATCTTGATAGAAATTATTGGAAGCAGATGGCATGGGATTGCGGCAGGGATCCCATGCCTGCCCCACTATGGGAAGTAGTTTAGAGGAATAATATCTGCCCTGCCCCAGGTTAACTAAGGCTATTTTAAAATATAACAAGTGTCTGTGTCTTGATTGACTGCTAGCTGGACATCCTGATAATACTAATAATACAGATAATTTTAAAGTAATAATACTGCCTTTGTTTCTATTGATATGTATCCCTGGTCCAATGCATTGTCCTGGCACACAGGAAACTGGACATCTTGCTGGGCAGTCGTGGCACCCAGCACCTTTTAATCCCAGCGCTCTGGAAGAAGAGGCAGACAGAACTGTGAGTTCGAAGCCAGCCTGGTCTACAGAGCTAATTCCAGAACAGCCAGGATACACAGGAAAACCCTGGGGGTGGGGGGCGGGGGGAGGACACAAAAAACCTGGAAAGTTCAGTGGGTGCTCTCTGGACTCTGATTCACATGTTATAATATTAGGAGGAAAAAAATAGCATTTTAAATTTGACAAGCTCTATATCAGATTCAAATTTTTATTTTATTTTTATTATTTTTTGGTTTTCTGAGACAGGGTTTCTCTGTGTATCCTTGGCTGTTCTGGACTCACTTTGTAGACCAGGCTGGCCTCGAACTCACAGAGATCTGCCTGCCTCTGCCTCCCAAGTGCTTGGATTAAAGGCGTGTGCCACCATTGCCGGTTTTATATCAGATTTTCAAATCCTGCCACTTCCCTTGCTATTCTGAATTCCCTAGAAAGAATGCTTGACCCAGGCATGACATGAGTACGAGGTATTTCATCAGCTTCAAGAAAGAGCTAAACAGGCAGAGCTAATGGAGTAGGCCTTGACAGACCATCTTAGGGGGTAACACTGCCAGTTGTAACTCAGCGATGTTACCAGGAATTGAGTCCCAACTAGGCCAGATTGGAATACTTTCTTGGGTTTATTCAGAGAAAATATAATGGCAATTCTACTCTAGAAAGATATATTTCTCTTGTCTTTTCACTCACAGCCACTTCTCTTCCCTAAGTGGAAATAACAACAAAAAAGTAAAGTAAAGAAACAGGAATCCAGCCTGGGCACTGCATGCGCGGAACTGGGTAAGTCGTGATGCAGAGTCCCATTTAGTTCCTAGAAGCGCACACTTGGCTCTCCAACTGAATGTGGCTTTGCTCAGTGACCATTGAGCTAGGGACAGTGGGAAACATGCTGAGAACATGTCCAATCCTTGTTCACCACTAGCTGGTGAGACCTCTCCATGTCTCCCAGTAACTGAGCTCAGTGGATTTATGCCATAACAGACCTGTTTCTCCTAGGTCAGGGAGATGTTCCTAGATATCAAGGATTTGTTGAATTCTTTTCTCGAGCTTTATTTTTTAGTTTGAAAAAACAATGCCGTGAGACTGACAATTGTGTTAGTTGTCGCTATGACAAGGCCTTGAGCGAATCTGTGTATAAAGAAGAAAAGGTGGCTCTGAGCCTGAGGTGAGAAAGCACATCGTGGCAGAAAAAAACCATTCCCCTCATAGCTAGGGAGAGGGGACAAGGGGAGAGGGGACAGAAGACGACTCAGTCGTAGGAGCAGGTGCCGTGTGAGCTGGACACCCAACCTTGACACCCAGAATCCACTTGTGAATGGTAAATGAGAGACCGCCCTGTGAAGTTGTTCTCCAAACTTCATGCACACAGAGAATAGTAATAATGGATGAAATAAAGGAGCGAGGGAGTAACCGAGAGTGAGCCTGAAATGACCCCAAAGGCATCCTTTAAGGCCCCACCTATTCAAGTGTCCACCCCTCCCAACAGCACCATGTTGGGAACCATGCCTCCCATATGCTGGGCTTGGGAGGACGCTAAACCATAGCGCCTATCTGCCAGGAACTTCTATTGTCATAATAAAGGGAACTGGAGAGATGCTCTAGGGTTTCTAACGGGCCTCTGCTTCCGGTTACATCCTAGCATGGTTTTGGGGATCTTTATCCCTGTCCACTCTAAGCACCCATAGTTTTCAAGACCAGCATCCAACACTCGGACCAAGTGCAGGTTTACTCTATTTCTTGAGTCCATCTTAATGCATCAAACTTTTCCTAATTTTCTCCAGAAACACTAACTGCAAATGGTTAAAACCTGTTCATAATTTCTCTTCCAGCACTCAACATTCTTAACAGCCTTTACTCTAGCTCCGCTGTGATTCGAACCTGTGTCCCCTGCAAAGTTCATATTGGAGCCTAAGGCTCAAGGTAATGGTGTTAAAAGATGGAGCTGTAGGAGGTGATTAGACATTGAGGGCTGTGTCTTTGTCCACAGGATTAGTGCATTATCAAAAGACCTAGTGGTGGGCTCTAGGCTATTTTTGTCTACCTGCCCCTTCTGTCATGTGAGGATGCAGTATTTCCCACTCTGGGGATGCCATTGAGTCGCCATCTTAGAAACAGAGACCTTCCTGCTCTAGCACAGCAGTTCTCAACCCTCTGGGATTGAATGACCCCTTCACAGAGGTCAGATATTTACATTACAACTCACAATGGCAGCAAAATTACAGTTGTAAAATAGCAACAAAAATAACTTCATGGTGGGGGGTGGGTCGCCACAACTTGAGGAACTGTATGAAAGGGTCCCAGCATTAGGAGGGTTGAGAACTGCCGTTCCCGTGACTTGGTCTCTCAAGACCTTCAAAAGCTGAACTCCCATTGTTATCAATTATCCAGTGTAAAGCATTTTTTAAAAATAGTTCTCCCTACCTGAAGTATCCTTTGTGGTTGATCCTAACTTTCAGATGTCTTTTTTCTTTTTTTCTGCCCTCTCCAAATCACTTTCTGATGACTTTACTCACTCGGAAAATGTCTGTAGAACCCCATGAAAGCCAACCTCAAAGCCTTCAGTAACACGGTGAATGATCAGTACCAGCTCTGGAAACCAAGACCCAAGCCAGGCTCCACCTACTCTTCCCCTCTCCTCATTCTGTCCCACAGAGCTCCACCAAAACAGGGTCTGCACCTACTCTTCCAGTTTGCCTCCTTTTGCCAGACAGGCAATTACAATCAGCTTCCTCTGGGGGCCCCCACCCTGAAGTCCTTTATTTTTCCTTCAGTTAACAATGACTGTAGGCATAAAGCTAATTGCATAATTCAAATGCTGGTTTCTGTCATTTCCCCCTCCTCCATATCTGGTTGTTCTGAGACTCTCCTGTCTCCATATTGTGTAAACCCTGCTCTTCAATTGTCCCCTGACACGCCAATAAAGCATCTTACAGCCAGTCGCTGAGCAAGGGAGAGAATAGGGCTGGATTTCCTGCCAGCCAGGGGAGGAGGAGTTAGAGGAGGAAGTAAGGGATTCAGCAGAGGCATCCAGGAGAGACCAGAAGAGAGAGAGCACTCAGCAGGGAAAGTCACAAAGTGCAAGTATCTCTGGGATGTACCCAGAGGAAGCCAGATTAGTTTAGAGGATTAAGAATAGAGTTAATACTGCTCAGGATTGGGCTGTGAAGCTTATTAAAATAATATGAGTCTCAATTATTTGTGTGATAGCCAGACTAAGAGAGAAACTGAGAAAGAAACAGATTTATAAAAGGAACTGTAACAATGAACCATTTCTCCTATTTCAGCAGTTCCCTTCACCCAGTTCCTTTAACTCTGCTCATTATTATGTTTCCTTCATGACTGACTGTTGCAAAATTGTATTGCTCAGTTGGGCATAGTGACACATACCTTCAACCCCAGGACTCAGTAGAGTCAGAGTCAGGAAGGTGGGCTGCTAAGTTGGAGGGCATTCTGTTCTACATAGCGTGCTCCAGACCAGCCAAGAGTGCATAGTAAGGCCCTAGCCCATCTGTATATGTTACTGTTTTCTATAGCTCCCATTTTATTACTTTAGCTGGACTGTGAGTACAGTGCACCGTGAGAGAGAGGTTATAGTGTCTGGGTACCTGTTAGTGACCCAACCGCATAATGGAATAAGTAAAAAGACAGAATAGCAAAGGCCTTTGTATATTAGATTGTTTGCTTATTTCCAATGTTTAATTTAATGCTCTAAACCAGTAAGGGCTAAACTGTAGCCCATGGGCCAAATCCAGCTTGTTTTTATAAATAAAGCATTTGGAAACATTGTCACATCTGTTCATTTGCTTATTATTTATGGCTAGCTTTCTGCAACAGTAGCAGAGTTGAATAACTGTACCAAAGGCAGCATGAGCAGCAAAAATTAAAATATATTACTTGTTCTGTTAAGAAAAAGTTAGCCGGGCATGGCGACATACGCTATAATCTCAGCACTCGGGAGGCAGAGGCAGGCAATTCACCATGAGTTTGAGGCCAGCTTGGTCTACAAAGCAAGTCCAGAATAGCCAAGGCTACACAGAGAAATACTGTCTCGAAAAACAAGAGAGAGAGAGAGAGTAGACCAGGCTGTCTCTGTCTCCCGCTGGGATTAAAGGCCTGCGCCACCGCGCCTGGCCAAACCAGCATTTTGATGCAATTAAGTGAGACGGGTGAAGAAGTACTTAAAGCAGTCCCTGGCACTCAAGGTTGCCGGCGCCACTGCTGCAGTCACTGTACTCAGCCTGGGAAACGCTCATCCATTTTGAAGAGGGGTAAAATCCCACTGAACGGGAAGGGTGGTGAGCACAAACTAGTGAGAAGGGAAGTGGGAGACAAGGGAGAGATGGGAAGGGCAGCAAGGTCCCTCCTCTGCTTCCTCTTTGAACAAACTTTCCAAAAAGCATTTTTCATCTCCCTTCAGAGCTGGGAATGTAGCTCAGCTGACAGAGTCCTTGCCGAGCATGCAAAAACCCCTGTGTTTGATCCCGACAACCACATAAAATCCGTATGGTGAAAAGGCCACTACCACTATGTTAAGCCAAATATAAAGCAAAGTTTAATTAAATATCGGCCAGGTTGACGGACTCTGGGCAGGTGCACTCCAGGGCTCCCAGGAAATGGTCAGGTTTTGCAGAGGCGAAAAAAGGCGAAACTTCTCGGCCACTGTAATTCCCATCGGATCCAATGGGGGCAAGCACGCACGCACCCAACATACTTCCGGCCCGTGTACCTCCCGCCTACCTGTGATCAAGCAAGCACCTAAGTATAATTGGATCAAACAAACTTGTTTAGGGGAGAGAAAACATGTGACTTGTTACCTCCTACGAACAATAGCCTGCAGCATTTCAGGAAGTATCTGTCCTTGGGTAAGGGCTTACAGGTTAGAGGTCTTTTTGTTCCACCTGATCTCTTAGGCATAGTAATTAAAATTTAAAAACATAACTGGCTTTCCCAGGAGCACACACCTGTAATCATAATCACAGCACTGGAGAAGTGGAGGCAGGAGGATCAAGAAATTCCAGGTCAGCCTCACCTCTATGTAACAGGTTTGGGCTAGCCTGGGCTAATAAAGCCTATCTATTCTGCTATATAGGTGGGAAAAACAAAAAATAACAAAAACAAAACAGGAAAGGAAAGAAACCAACTAAAAATAGATTGAGAAAATATAGTCCAAATATTAGTACACAGAGGAAAATAAAACTGTTTACAAAGCAGCATGCTTAAACCACATTAATTATTGCATATAATAGCCAGCAACATCCACATTGGCCCCTCATTGAGATTCGCATCATTACCCTAAAGTAATTAAACCGGTGTTGACACCCTGCATCACTCAAATCAGTTCTACCTGGAATAACAATTAAAGCTATAATCACGCTCCATTTGAAGTCTCGGCTTCATTAATATGATTGAGAGCTTGTGAAATGAGGTGAAATTGTCTAAGCCTTCCGGGGGAGTGACATGACTGGCACACAGTGGATGGCAGCCATCAATCACAGGCTTCCGTGCCCCCCCAGCCCTTTCCCCTAACCCATACAGAGCGAGTCTCTCATGGAGCTCCAAGCCATTTGGGGAAAAGCATTAAGTTGTGATTCCCACTGATCTTACTCTTCAAGTTCAGCTATTGACATCCATACACTCTAGCCAAAATGTTCAAAAGACAGGAAGATGGGGTGGTGAGGACCACATCTCATATGCCTGGCTCTTTCCCCTATAGGTTTTATTTTTTCCCCAAAGTACCAAATTATCCTTTCTGTGAGTGCATTGCTTTTTACTCATTTCACACACACACACACACACACACACACACAGAATGGTTATAAATGATGTAAAAGCAGAGGTTCTTGGCTCCTTGTTTTAAACTTTCTGATCCTTAGACACAGAACACCTGCATGTCCTCTAAACTGGGTCATGATGGCCTAAGATCAGGCTGCCAGGAACGGAGATCTGCCAATATGGGATGTGGATTTGCACAGTGGGCCTCTGAAAATCCCAGAGAGATCCGCGGAGAGAGGTACCTCCCTGCACACACCCCACTTCCTTCCAATAAGCTATTTTGTTTGTGCCTAGAGGTCCCCCTTTCTCTAAGCAGCCCAGGCTGGACCCAATATTGATGCCTCAGTCAAAGCAACCAGAGATAGACAAGACACGAGACAGACATGTGGCCGCTGAAGTTCTCCAGCCTCAGAATCCATGTTAGTAGAGAAACCACAGTTTCTCTCGGGGTCATAGTAGAGCAAAAGCAAAGATTTAAAAAAGTCGTCTGTGATTTTCTTTTGAAGTCTACCTTATAATACCTTCCCTGCTCCCAGAGTATTTTTCTGAGTGAGTTGTATGGGTGTTTAATGAAAGGCAATGTTTAATGTGCAGTTTATAGACTAAGAATATAAAGCAATTTCTAAAAAAAAAAAAAAAATTCAACATGATTTTGGCTAGCCTTCATAACCAATGAATAAAGACATGTCTGTAGAATTTGAATAAATTTCATGCCTTTAGCTTTGATCAGCTTAGCTAGTCCCTCGGCTTACTCCTGAGGAAGTATTGCCAAAGTGACAGAAAGTTTGAAGAATCCATCAAACAGAAAGGGCTGCTTATATGTAAATACCAATAGTGAGAGGTCTGGTGGTGTAGCAGGTCCTTGGCCCCTGGAGAGTCAGAGGTACTGTAGGCCAAGCTGTGGCCCTGCAAAGTGTGTGAGTTGAAACTTGAACCACCTGCATTTGGAACTAGAGCCTCTCAGGAGAGAGTAAGCTTAAAAGGAGGCCATTAGAGTGGGTCCCAATCCAATAGGGTGTGTGTGTGTGTGTGTGTATGTGTGTGTGTGTGTATGTGTGTGTGTGTCTGTATGTGTGTGTGTGTCTGTGTGTGTGTATGTGTGTCTGTGTGTGTATGTGTGTGTGTCTGTGTGTGTGTGTGTCTAAGCAGAAGTGTGAGCATGCAAAGACATCCCAAAGATAAACACATATGGAGGAAAGACCATGGGAGAACCCCTAAAAGCCAAGAGAAAGGCCCGAAGCAATGTAGGTCTCACACATGCAGCCTTCAGAACTATGCTGTTGTGCAGGCTAGCCCTTCTACAGTTTTTGTTATGGAAGTCTGGAAGATAACGTTACAGGCAGTGGATAGAAGGACCCAGTCTCCAAGGGGTTGATTGTGTCCGTGATCCAACTGGAATGTGCTGGTGTCTTTCCGAAGCACGCTGAGCATGATGAAGGGAGAAGGGCATGTGGGTGTCTGTGGTGGGAGACCCGCAGAAGCAGGTGAAGTAATGGACCTGCCTCCTTCTGCAAGTGAATTAAATGACACTTAGCAGATGAAGCATCATGTCCCACTTTCTCAAAGAATGGCTGCTGGTTCTGTCCCCAGAGTGGACACCCAGAAGTCTTCCAAGAGGGAAGAGTCTGGGTAAAAGTCAGACTCCAGATGGCCAATGCAGAGGGCCACTCAGTGTCAATAAGCATGGGTGACATGTCAAGGGCAGCTAGGGTGACAAAGCCAAGTAGCTCAGCCCTTGAGCTCTGAGGTACAATCAGGCCCCCGCGGTGTATCCTCTGGAAGACCTTGAACCAATCATCTTACCTCCTGGCCTTTCTCTTCTCTACCCATGAAACACTAATGACTTCAAACCATATTTGGGGAATTAGATGAGTGCCTTTGAGATAATTATCGTAAGATTTATATGCCATAATTATCATAGTCAGGGTTCTGGGGGATGAGGTTAAATAATTGGCCCACATGACTGGGAGGTCTGGTGAACCCAAAACCCTGCAGCGGAAATCAGCAGGCAAAAGGCTCAAGACCAACTTTAAAGGTTGCAGAGGCAAGAGCAGCCAATTTTCTCCATAGCATCTCAAGGGGCTGTGTGCCCTCTTGCCTTGGGAGGGTCAGCCTTCTGCTCTAGCTAGGTCTTCAGCAGTGTGCCCATGTTCTGAAAAGCAGTCTGCCTTGCCCAGAGTCCTGATTTAAATGTAAACCTTGCTGGAAACCACCTCAGAGAAGCATGATAAATAACATTTGAGCAGCTACCCGGGACCGCCAGCCCAGCCAAGTGACTACCACACAGGGCTGGGCTCACAGTAAGTGCTCAGAACATGCTGCGTTGAGTTATTCTCATATAAATGAAAAGGGAACATCTTCCCTCCCATGGACTCCGTGTGGTTAGACATAATTGGCATATTCAGGGTTAAAGAGAGGGAAATGGGTATGGTCTAAAGAAAAAACAGACAAAGCTGACCACACTGTTATTAAACCAAACCTTTATTTGAAAGCCCTTCCTTCAGAAAGTGAAAAAGGAACAAGGCCCTGCATAAACAATAGTTGTTCTATACCCTATCTGGGAAAGAGATTATCAATGTCATAATTACCAGATGGGTTTGAGAAAGAACACAACTGACTTTTCTAGGCAAGCGGGTCCTTTCTTTCTGAGACAATGTGGTCAGACCTTCCCCTCAACTACTGCCCTGTGGGATGCTGTGGGCCAAACCTCTCATTCATGGTCCTCAACTACTCCTGTCACAATGAAGGATTTTGGGGATTTTGGGGTTGGAGCAGAAGTGAGATGCTGAAGGAGCCACATCTCCCGAAGGACAAGGACCAGAAGGACAAGGACGAGGCCACAGAGGCAGGACTCTGAGTTTCTAGCAAATGGTAGTTTAAGCTCACTTGTGATTGTTTTTGTTTGCTTGGTTTGGTTTGGTTTTGGTTTTGGTTATTTTGGTGGTACTTGTGAGGTATAGTATTAGAAACTGATACATGTGTGCAACGAATGAAGGTAGAATAAAAGTAATCTCTATTTCTGTGTCTGCAAGTTTTATTTCAGTGTGTTGAGAACGTTTGTGGTTATTCTGAAATCTATAATTAAATGTTGCAGATTGTCGATAGGCTGCAGCACTGTGGGCATTAGTTCAGCTGATTGTATTTTTTGTTTTGTTTTTTCCGAGACAGGGTTTCTCTGTGTAGCCTTGGCTGTCCTGGACTCACTTTGTAGACCTGGCTGGCCTTGTCAAACTCACAGCGATCCTCCTGCCTCTGCCTCCCAAGTGCTGGGATTACAGATGAGCGTCACCACGTCCAGCTCCGGATTGTATTTTCCTACTGTGGTGGTTTGAATGTGAAATGTTCCCCACAGTCTTGGGCATTTGAATACCTGGTCCCCAGTGGGTGGCGTGCTTGGGGGAAGCTCATCAGGAAGTATGTCACTGAGGGTGGCTGTCTTAGGGTTTCTATTGCTAGGATGAGACACCGTGACCAAAGCAGCTTGGGGAGGAAAGGGTTTATTTGGGTTACTCTTCCACGTCACTGTTCATCATTGAAGGAAATCAGGACAGGAACTAAAACAGGGCAGGAATCTGAAGGCAGGAGCTGATACAGAAGCCATGGAGAGATACTGCTTACTGACTTGCTTCCATGGCTGGCTCATTCAGCCTGTTTTCTGATAGAACCCAGGACCACCAGCCCAGGGGTGGTGTCACACACAAGGGACTGGGCCCTCACCCATCAATCACTAATTGAGTGAACATCCTATAGGCTTGCCTACAGTGAGATTTTATGGAGGCATTTTCTTCACTGACGTTTCCTCCCCTCAAGCGACTTTATCTAGTGTTAGCCGGACATAAAGCTATCCAGCACCGTGGGCTTTAAGGGCCACACCTCACTTCCAGCTCACTCCTGCTTCATGGCCTATATTTGAAGATGCAGGTTCTTAGCTTCCTGTTCCTGCTGCCATGTCAGCTGCCACGCCCACTTGCTGCCATGCCTCCCCACAGTGATGGACTCTTAGCCTCTGAAACTGTGAGCCCAGACAAACTCTTTCTTCCTTAAGTTGCCTTGGAGGCGGCCTTTTATCTCAGCAGCCCAAAGGTAACTAATACAGGTGCCCATTGCCCGGTCTCCCCGCGCCCTTCCCTCTTGCCCCAGTTCAGTCATTCTATAGTTACCTCCACAAGATCAGCCGTTCTCCCTGGCACAAACGGAGTACCCAGTTTACATCACTGAGCATCAAACAGTACACGACAGATTTAGTCCATCACATCTGACGCTCCTAGGTCCCTGTTGGAAAAAAAAAAAAAAAAAAGGCTGGTCGTAGTAGCTGCTTGCTGGGATAAAGGCTGCCTGGGTTATGAAATAAACTCAGTTGCACTTTTAGGGAACATAAATGAGCAGAAACTGTTACGTCTGTTTTCACCTGAAGAGAAGAAAAAGAAACAGGATGCAAGAAGAAATCAAGTGCAAAAGAGAACAAGTCATATTGTTCCCAGCAGTGGGTCCAAAATGTAGGCACTGAAGCCTCCTGAGCTGTATTACATTTAAGGAGGTATAACTGTGGTCGCACTCACCTATCGGTTCAGCACCTGGGAGGCCGAGGCAGGAGAATTGCAAGTTGGAGGCCAGCCTGGGCTACAGATACAGCTTCTGTCTCATAAAGATGAAACAAGAAAAGGAGAAGAGAAAGGAGGAGGAAGGGAAGGAGAAGGAGGAAGCGGGGTAGGGGTGGGGGACGGAGGTATAACTGACGTGTAATACACTGCACATGTTTAAAGAGCAGAGTACCGTGGGTTTTGACGTGTACACACTCATGGAACATTGCCGACCACAGTCAAGACACAGAGCATAACCATTCCCAGGAGCTCCCTTTTGCTCCCACTCCTCTCAGACAACCCCTTGCAGACAGTCCACTGACTCGCTTTCACAATGTGTTTTCATGTAGGTCTGTGGTGACCCCCTGAGTTAACGGGGTGTCCAGAGTGAGATCTCTAGGCATTGCTCCCTCTAATCTGTTAGCCACTGCCTTCTCTGCTTTTGTCCATATCCCCATGGATGCACCCATCAGGGCCACCGGTTCATAGCCAGAGTTTTCTGGAACATTCTCTGGGTAGCCCTTTTCTCTCCCTGGCACATGAGCTTCACTATCTTGGCTTCCTAGCCTCTTAGTAGTGACTGTCTTACACTTCTAAGTAGTGACTTTTCTATTGCTGTCATAAATTACAATAGCCAGAGGCAACTTTAGGAAGAAACATTATTTGGTTCACAGCTCTAGAGGGCCACATGTTCATAATGGTCGTGAAGGCATGGGGGCAGGGCCCTGGAGCAGAGAAGTAACATCTCACATATATACCAGAAGCAGACAGGAGGGGGGAGGGGAGGGAATGAGAGGGAGAGGGGAGAGAGCAAGAAGTAGGTCCTCTCAAAGCCCACCCCAGCAGCATGCTTCCTCTAGCAAGATGGCATCCCCTAATAGTTCTGTAAGCTCCCTAAGCAATGTCACCAGCAGAGACCACGTGTTTAAATCCATGAGCCTATGGAGAACAGTTCTCATTCAAACCTCCACAGACACCTGGATCTGATGCTGTGGCTCGCAAAAACTACCATTGCACCCTTCCTGGTCCCCATCACGACACCATGACCTGGAAACTCTTTTCAACTGTCTCCCATTCGTCAGGGATCTTTAGTCTTCTGACCCAGCAACTGCTTAGCATGCACCAGCCCTGAGAGGTCCTGAGCAGGACTATCCTGCATTGCCTGATGTTGAATATCCCAAACACTTGATTTATGTGACAACTCTCTTAATCCCCGTTAGTCCATCTTGAGTACACATAGAGATGTCCTTCATCCTTTCTTTCTCTGGAGCGGGAGGGATGCTGAGAATCAGACTAGGGCCTCTCACATGCTGTCAGCACTGTACCACCAGCTGCACCTTCAGCTCCACTTCTGTTCTTTTGATGGGTTTTGTTTTGTTGGGTTTTTGTTGCTGTTGTTGTTGTTGTTTGGTTGGTTTGGTTTGGTTCTTTGAGACAGGGCTTCTCTGTGCAACAACTCTGGCTGTCTTGGAACTTGCTTTGCAGACCAGGCTGGCCTCAAACTCACAGAGATCTATCTGCCTGCCTCTGCCTTCCAAGAGCTGGGCTTAAGGGCATGTGACACTACCACCCAGTTCTTCTTGTTTTTATTTTTATTTTGGGTTTTTCAAGATAGGTTTTCTCTGTGTAACAGCTCTAGCTGTCCTGGAACTCACTCTGTAGACCAGGCTGACCTTGAACTCACAGAGATCCACCTGCCTCTGCCTCTCAAGTACTGAGATTAAAGACCACTACTACCCGGCTTCTTTTTATTTTTAAATAACCCCTCCCTCCCCGGGAGTGCATTTTCACATGCCACCTCTTTACTTGGTGGTCCTGGGAACTGAACCAAAGACTCTATCACTGAGCTATAACCCCAGCATCCCCTACTATTCCTCTTCAACATCTTTTGAAAAGCCTTAGTTTTTCCTTTATCCTAACATCTGTAAGGATGCTGTCACAGATTGAAGAGATTCTGACTCTAGCTTACTGCAGAAGAAGAAACCGACACAATGTTAACCAGCTTGACTGTCCAACACTACAACACCCCTAATTACCATACACGTCTCTGGAACCCGTCCGTCCGTACCCCTGAGTGGGCAAAGCTAGCTAAACATATTCAGCTGAATTAGCCCAACCCACCCACTGCCCTCCCCCTGAGTCACACCGTGAACACAGAGGACTCTGGGAAGTGGTCCATCTGTTCTCTGGGCTATTTGTCAGAGTTTTAGGCTTTAGAGAGA
This sequence comes from Acomys russatus, assembly GCF_903995435.1. NCBI lineage: Eukaryota > Metazoa > Chordata > Mammalia > Rodentia > Muridae > Acomys > Acomys russatus. Next base: position 52,960,274 of record NC_067158.1, read on the forward strand.
AGGAACTGTTGTATATCAAAATTACACAAATGTCTATAAAAATCCCAACCTTTGGCATGTTCCAGAGTTTTGTAAGCCAGCGAACACCTGTGGCAGCATCCTCCAGTGACTGAGTCAAGCCAAGAACCAGCCCACACAGGTGCCTAGCAGGCAAGCTAAGCGACCCTCCCCCTCCCCTCTCCCCCCCCCCCCCCACACTCCCACCTGCACCCGCTGTGCTCAGCTTTCAGAGCTCTTCAGCTCTGCAGACCCAGGGATGGGGACTTGAGCCGGACTTGCCTAAGCGCGAAAGTGTCTGATGGTGACAGCTAGGCAAGGGTTGCGGGATGAGGAAGGGATCTGCTGAATTCTTTGGTGGAACTGTTTGACACTGTGTGGGATGTTTGAGGAAGACAGCGACAGACTTCTTTTTTTTTTTCTTTTGACACATTTTGACTTTGTCTCTCCTATGTTTACGTTAGAGAAAGAAAGTGGCAGACAGACGGGAGAACAATAGCTAATACTGTAGGCACGAGCCCCGGGCAAGGAGGAGCAGTCCTCTCTAACAACCACACTCACTCACTTCTAAAGAATCACAGCCTTCCAGAAGAATTCTAAATGCCTTCAAATCAGTTGCCCAGGAGAGGGCCAGTGGGCTCCCCTTTGCTAATCATTGATTGCGTTACTGCAACTACCTATACCAGAATGTGCAGGTATAAATGGCCAGGAGTATGCGGAACTAAAAAAAAATTTTTTTAAGCAGTGGTTGGTGGGGGTGGGGGGTGAGAATGCCTCAGAAAGACACACCCACATTGTAGCTCAGTTAATAAATCACTTACCTAGGCTGCAGGAAGCTCTAGTTCAATCCCTAATGCCACATGAGCCAGGCATGGTGATGCGTGTCATCTTAGCACTTGGGAGATAGAAACAGGAAGACCAGGGTTGAGGTCATTCTCAGCTACATAAAGAGTGTGAGGCTAGCCTGGGTTAGATAAAACAGTGTCTGTGTGTGTATGTGCGTGTTCACTCGCGCACTCTCAAGTGCAGGTGCATGTGTGCAGTGTGTTGTTTGCTGGAAAGAAGGACCTTGGCCTTTGTAGAGAGCCATGAGAGATGTAAAGTGTCTGAAAGTGACTGTCCAAGTGCTAGGGGGATTTCATTAAGTGTTCTAAAGTTTCTGATTTGTAAAACTCATCTTCAGCCAGTCGTGGTGGCACACGCCTTTAATCACTCCAACTTCAGTTACCCCACCCTCAGAACAGGCTATTGAATCTGGAAGTTTCCAAAATGTCAACAAATGAAAAAAAAAAAAAAAAAAAAAAAAAAAAAAAAAAAAAAAAAAACACCAAACAAACAAAATGGGAGCAGTAAACATTTTGAATCTGGAGTCGGGTGGGTCTGATTACTATGAAAAGTGCTATGTGCCTTCGCTGGTTTCTGGGGTGTTCAGACTTTTCACAATTCATGGGCGGCAAATCAATGAAAGTACTAACAAGGAAAAGAAGCCCCGAGGGTAACTGCAAAATTTGAATTTTAATAAAATTCAAATAGCAACATTTGCAAAGAAGGATTTATCTCCCCCAATATGGTAACAACAATCAACCTCAATAACCCAAGAATTTGCCCTACTGAGAGCATGGCCCTTGTGCCCTTGTGCCATGGTCACTAATTTCATTGAGTTTGTAAGGCAAGTCACGTGGTACAAGTCCCCAATATGAAATGAAAGCTGATAGTGAGAGTCCAAGCCCAGGATTACATGGAGTGGTGGGCTCCCCGACCTAACCTACTACCCGGCTGAATTTACCTAGGCAAACATTGTACTAGGATCCCTTTTAGAACAGACTAGGTTTTCAAATCTGAAACCACACTGTTGGATGGGAAAGTTGCAGTTTTTTCTCAACTGAAAAGGACTCTATGGAAAAAAAAGCAAAACAAAACAAAATGATGGGAATTTCAAAATCAATGGCAAAGCCGGGCTAGAGAAAGCTGAATTAGCATCTGTTCTGTGTGGGGGGGGGGTTGCTGTTGCATGTAAGCCCCCACCACCACCCCCACCAACAACCGCCAAGTACTTCTCAGCAGCCTCCTTCCAGAACCTGCCTTTGAAGTCCCCCTGCACACCTGTGTAGGTTATAAAACAAGGAGGCTGCGCCTCCACACCCAAACCCTAAATTCACAATGCACCTCAACAGTTAAGACATGCCCTCCAGCATCTTGTATAAAAGTTAAACCCAAGCCTGATCTAATCTCCTGAAGTGGTTAACCCTTGCCCGGATTTAGCGCACACTCCCAGGGCCAGGGAGAGAAAAGCCTCTCCTTCTAGTTTGTAGCTTTGTCGTCAGAAATTCCCACCATCCGGGCAAACAAGCCTTTGGGATAGGTGCCCTCAGAATAAGGGTCTGATGGACCCTTATTTTCATTAGTCCCTTGTTCTGGGACTAAGAGTGGGTTAAAGATGGACTTCCCAGTGGCTCCCCACCTACTTCTTTAGTTTCTTGGACTTTTAATGAGGCTGTGAACGAAGGACCATTCTAGCGTTGCCCGAGTCACAGCTGTGTCCCAAGTCATTTTCAACCCGAAGGCCTCCTCATTTTCTGTAGGAAGATGCCAAAGCTCCTTCCTTACCAAAGGCTAAGTCTGGCTTGGGTTGGGGTAAAGAGAGCTGGAGGTTGGGGCACCACGTCAAAGAGCTGCTGTCCGGCTAGGCACAGACCAGGAAGGGAAGTACTGGGAAGGGAGCTTGAATCTGAGCCAAAAGCTTGCCCTGGGCAAGAAGCGCCTCACAAACCTCCCGCTGGGGTGGGGCTAGGTCCTGGCTCAGCCAGCCCAGGTCTTGCAGGTGCTGGCAGGGAAGTGGCTGCACCTGGCGCAGGAGGGTGTGTCAGAGGAAACCACAGCAGGCACCTGGTTCTGATCCCATGCCACACCCTGACCCCTCTGTTGAACTCTCTGCTCCTTCCGTGGAGTCCCAGGGTCTCTCTCTTCCCCGTCCACTTCTCAATCTGGCTGTGCCAGGGCTCTGAACCTTCTACTGTCACCCACAGGGTGTAAGACCACTCCAATTCCAGTCCCTGCAAGGTCTGTTGAGGAACCTAGTCATCTCCTACCTCCTGAACAGGCAGAGCTCTTTCCTTTCTGGGCCCCAAATCTGCTAGTTTACAACTTCTAGTTTAAAACACAGGAAATGGCAGTAGGTTCTTCCTTGATAGCAAGAATCCAAGTTTCATCTGAAAAAACTCCTTGGTTTTTGTTGTCTGCTCTGCTCCTAGAACAGGAAGCTTTGTTTTTGTTTTTTGCAAAGTACCTGTTGTGCAAGCATGAGATGTAAGGAGGTATGTGTCTGTAACCCTGGCTCACTGGCCAGCCTAACCAAGATGACAAGCTCCAGGACCAATCAATGATAAGTGCAATCTCAAAAACCAAGATGGAGGGCTGGAGAAATGGCTCAGTAATCGAGAGCACTACCTGCTCTCTCTTCCTAAAGGACCCGGGTTCAATTCCCAGCACCCACATGGCAAGTCACAACTGTCTGTAACTCCAAGATCTGATGCCCTCACATCAATGCACATAAAATTTAAAAATTAAATAAAATATTTTTTAAAAAACCAAGATGGAGAACAACAGAGGAAGCTATGTGCATGCATAGCTATGTGCTACATACATGCATACTTGCACTCACATACAAGAAAATTAATTATGTAATAAATAAAAGAATGCTTTGCCTTGGTGCTTCCAGTCTCTGGTTCTGGTTTTTATGCAAAGTTAAAAAAAAAAAAAAAAAATCATGATAGTCCCAGAGACTTGGCCAAGGTCCTCAGTTAATTTTAATACTTCCAACAATAGAGCCCCGGAGGATGCTGGGAACACCTTTCTGGCAATCTTTCTGTCATTCTCTGGCCTCCACCCTTGGAGTTGGATTGAGCTTTGTGTGGACCTATCAGCCCACAAATAGCCTGAGAGACCACCTGAAAGTCCTTTCCCATGGTGGGTAGCTTCCATACTCCCTCCAAACTGCTCTCAGCCTGTTAGGCATGCCTGGTGATGGGTACTCAAACTGCAGATAGCCAAGGGACAAGCAAGCCCATGTCACATGCAATGTTTGCTTTCTTTCTTTTCTTTCTTTCTTTCTTTTTTTTTTTTTTTTTTTGTTTTGTTTATTTGTTTTTGAGACAGGGCTTCTCTCTGTAGCAGCCCTGGCCTGTAGCCCAGGCTGGTCTTGAACTCACAGAGATCCACCTGCCTCTGCCTCCCAAGTGCTGGGATTACAGGTGTGTGCCACCACACATGGCTACACAATGTTCTCTTATAAATTATATCTCCCCGCTGTCTGCTCTGCTCCTAGAACAGGAAGCTTCTACGCATTCTATCCTTTATCATGTCCAGGGGTTCTGAGCTCTGTGAGCAGAATTCCTCACACCAGAAGACCAAAAAAAAACGTACAACTTGCATATACTGATAATGCCAAGACGCCTATGGAGCCCCTAAAGCACTCCTAGAACCCTGAATTAAGACCCTGCCTTTGGTAATGGAATACACGTGACTTGAAAGCAGAAGGAGTGCTCCTGGGGAAATACAGGGGACCAGCAAGAGCATAGTGAGGGGACAAGAGGGCAGCATAGAGAAAAGAATAAGGGGACGTCATAGTAAAACCCGCTACATTATACCAACAACAACAAATTTAAAATAACTTAAACTCTCTCACTAGGCCTTTCCTGTCCGTGTTGACTCGGTGGCATTTTCCAGAACGCTATCCTGGCTTCTTGCGGTTCTTCTTCCACACCGTTTCTTTGACAAGACCCTCTCGGAGATGCGTTTGTGGGGGAGATTTGCTTGTTGACTTGACACCCAAAGGGAACCTTTAAAACAAGAGCGTACAAAACGACCTCGCTATTAAAACTTCGTAAAGCTGTTAAATAAAGCTACATAGACCCACGTGCAGGCATATCTTGAGGCCCCTCACCATGGCCGTGGGAGGGCCCATGTAAAGCCAGGGACTGGACGCTTGGGAACCAGCAGCCCCTCGTGAAGTCCGTCTCTGCAAAGGAACTCAAGAAAACCTCAAGCTGGCCTGACCCGGAAGCGCCTGCTCAGAGACTCACCATCTGTTTGGAGGATCGGGAGATTTATTTACTCACTTACTTACTCATTTATTTATTTATTTTTATATACATAACTCAGCGTTCCCGTAGTTCCTTTTTCTCAGAAAATCTGCTCCCTGTCCCCCCTCCCATGAATATAGTAAAAGCTTATTTTGATTAGATTTTTAATTAATGGCTTACCTCTTAATTAAGAAGGATTCCCTAGGAGTGAAATTCCAAGGAAATACTCTTTCTTTTATTAATCCTCTGCCAGATAGCACAGGAAGAGATGAGGCAAGTGTGTTGGTTTTTATTCTCCGGGGAGGTTACAAAGACGACCTCAGGTACTGATCTCTTTCTATGAATCTGTGTCACTCTCTGGGATGTTTCGTGTCTTTTCCTCAAAGGTCTTTCTTCATTTTCGTTATCCGACTCATTTCGGTCCAGCAAGCGGGGCCTGAGAGATGACTCAGCAGGTTAAGACGCTTAACGTCAAGCCTGATGACTGAATTGGATCCCTGAACCATTACAGAGAAAGAAAAGGGACACCTCAAAGTTGTTCCCTGACAAAATGAATAAATTAAAATCTTAATCCAGCAGCATTTAGTAAGCAGCTCCTGGGTACCACCGCAGGGACACGGAAGAGACAGAATATCATCATCTACCGAGGACTTGGGGACTGTAGCAAAGGGAGCCAGGGTAGAAAGCTGGGTAGCACAAGTGAAAACAATCTAGAAAGACCTATCCATGAGCAATTATGCAGCTTGAAATGGGCTGTGGTGACACTTTCTCAAGAAGCACCCCAAAGCTGGCTTGAGTAGTCACAGTGTCAACGGGGACGGGCACAGAGCTAGGCACTTCCTACCCCTTACCCCATTCCCACAATTTAGAGCGGAGGACCAAGACAGCACGTGAGCATCTTGTCCGTGATGTCCTCCCCTGTCAGAATCCCATTTCATCCTCCATAGCACCTATTGGTTACCTGTCTTCACTCACAGCTTTGTAAGAGCTGGTCAATGTCTTCCCTGCTACAGGGACCATAAGCAAAGGGACTCTGTGCCCATTTTCTTTGGTGACTGAATTTACATAAACAGGGAAGGGGGGAACAGGCAGGGAATTAAAAACCAGAGATAGAAAGGGCGCGGTAATAAACACAGAAAACCACTAGTCCGTCTCAGATCTGACCTTAGGAGGTCCACCCACTCTCTCCTCTATTACTCTGGTCTTCAGGGTCAGCAGGACCTCTTCAGCCTTTAACATGACTTCTGGGAAGTAAAAGCTCCAGCCTGCTTGACAATGTTGACAGTCATCTTCAATTCGGGATTTTTTTTTTAATCCCTCTGTGTAATTCTGTGCTTGCATGAACAAGCTTGTTCCAGTCCAGAGAGAGAGTGTGAGAAACAGAGACAGACAGACAGACAGACACACACACACACACACACACACACACACACAGAGAGAGAGAGAGAGAGACAGACAGACAGACAGACAGACAGACAGAGACAGAGAAAGACAGAGAGACAGTGTGTCCCAATGTCCCCAGCACTAGAAATGATCTGGCCCCAATCTTCCACAGCTGACCTCCAGAGAGTCACAGAAGCTCTGAGTCATAAGACAGTGAAGCGAAAGGCCTCATGCTCACTGTTCAGACGTGAAAATGCCCAATCCTCTCAATAAATTTTAAACCAAAGATTGGAAGAAAGGAAACTGGAGGCAAGTGTCCGAGCAACCTGGAAGGGGCTAGCTCGCTGTCTTCTCATCTGTACCTCAACTAAGACGGATTGCAGTTTATCAAGATGATTCCTGTGAGTGAGTCCACTCACTAAACTAAAATACTCAGTTTTTCTTCAAAGCAGTTTTGGGGGACAAATCCCCTCATCTGACGAGATCCATCAGCATATCCTAGGTCCTGCTGCTGAGCCCAAGCTCTTTTGTCTGGCTCTGAGCTGGGACAAGCTCTCTCATTTGTCCCAAGCTCATCTCCTTGGTGTGGATGGTGGTTGTGCTTAGCACCGTGCTCATAAGGGCCTCCTCCTTGGGTTCACCCCAGAAGGAAGCAGGTGTCACTGTAGGAAGGGTTGGGAGACCAAGCACGCATTCCCTACAGTGCAATAGGGCGGAGCCTAGCAACAGGCATCCTTGCCCCAGGCTGCGGCACCATAGCACCTGCACTGAGCAGGCAGCACAAACAGCACCTGCACTGAGCAGGTAGCACAACAGGACAAGCCTCTTACCAGTTCTGATCCACTGCATGCTGTATGTTTTGCAGAGGTGGCAGTATCCTGGGAGCTGTCTATGCCCCACAAGTCGGGGTGGGAATCAGTGGAGGAGGAGTGGCAGCTTCAATGCCTACTTGGCCATGCCCAAGGCTGGTGTCTTATCTACAGACAGACCAGAGAGATGGAGGGCTTGGGAACAGGTGGGCTATACTCATGTACTCTGAGTCAAAGGGCAGATAAATGTTAAGCGCTGCCTTTAACCCTCTTACAGGCACTCCTGAGTTCCCAACATGGCGTCAAATAGCAAATCAAAGGGGGGCAGGGGCAATAGAGCAGGCGAGATAGAGCTTGTCTTGTAGTCATGAAGATGTGAGTTCAATCCACAGAATTCGTGTGAGCTAGCTGGGCGTGATAGTGTCTGTTTGTAATCCCAGCTGGATGCGGGGAGGAGGGGTGTGTTAACTGACCAGCCAGCCTGGTCTACTGATAAGAATGACATTCAAGGTTGTCCTCTTTCCAGGCACATGTGCACATGAACATGTACATACGTGCATATGATAGACAGACAGATGATGCATAGATAGATAGATAGATAGATAGATAGATAGATAGATAGATAAAAACAAAAAACAAAAGGGCACCATGCTGCTAAGAGAGACTCTTGCTCTTTTTTTTTTTTAAAGATTTATTTATTATTTATACAGTATTCTGCCCACACATGTGCCTGTCCACCACAAGAAGGCACCAGATCTCATTACAGGTGGTTGTGAGCCACCAGTGGTTCCTGGGAATTGAACTCAGGACCTTCAGAAGAACAGACAGTGCTCTTAATCTCTGAGCCATCTCTCCAACCCCTGACTCTTGCTCTTGAAAGAGGTAATTTTGATTTTGATTTTACACTGTGCCCTTAAAGTTCTGCAGTTGGTCCTGCTTGCCACCATCTTTCTGCCCTTCAGCACCTGGTCTTCACTACCTACGGTGTCTCTATCCTTTCTGAGGGAAGCCTCTAGAGTAAACATGATTGACACTCTTTCAAGCTCCGCCCACTTGTCCAGTATTCTCATCATGCCTGCAGTCTTGGGCTCCCAGTAGAGGATTGAATAATGTGCTTTAGTGTGTATTAAAAGTTACACTTGCCCACACCCAGGACCATAAGAACAGAACAAATTGGATCCAATGAATTCTTTCCTTTAAGAAAAATTAAAAATTGGGAGGTGGGCATGAGGGAGGTAGGAATGGATTGGGAATATGATCAAATACATTGCATGAAATCCTCAAAAATTAATAAAAATGTTGCTTTGAAATAATAAAATAAGCTGGGTGATGGTGGCTCACGCCTTTAATCCCAGCACTCAGGAGGCAGAGGCAGGCAAATCTCCATGAGTTTGAGGCCAGCCTGGTCTACGTTTCTTACACTGTTCTGAATAGATACATATATTCACATCCAAAAACCAGAGCGTGTCTATGGAATGGACTCCATGCTTTCTTCTCTTCCTTTAAAAAAAATATTATGACATTTATTGTATGAATGTTTTGCCTTGCATGTATGTCTGTTCACCGTGTGTGTGCCTGGAACCTCTGAGGGTCAGAAGAAGAAGACATCAGATCTCCTGGAACAGGAGTTACAGGTTGCTAGGAAACCAACGTGGGTCCTAGGAATTGAACCCAGGTCCTCTGCAAAAGCAGCTAGTGCTCTTAACTGCTATGCCATCTCTCCAACCTCCCTCCCTCCCTCCCTCCCTCCCTCTCCTTCCCTCCCCTCCCTCCCCTGCCCCTCCCCCTCCCTCTCTCCCCCCTCCTCTCTCTTGTGCTTTTAACTGCCATGCCATCTCTTTCTATGTTTGACCGTCTCATGTAGGCCGGGTTGCCCTCAAATGTGCTAAGGTGCTATGTAGTCAACAATGGTAGTGAAATTCTGGTTCTCCAGCCTTTACTCCTCCATGCCAGGGCTTGCACACACAGGTTATCCCTGGTAATGTGGATGTGTGCGAAGGGGATTAAACAACACAGAGCTTTGCACTCCTAGGTAAGAACTCTGACAACTGTGTTACTCTTCCAGCCCAAGAAGAGATGTGTGTGTATGAGGAATGTGTGTGTGTGTGTGTGTGTGTGTGTGTGTGTGTGTGTGTGCAGAGTGTGTGTGAGTGTGAGAATGTATGTATGTGTGAGTGTGAGAGCGTGGGGGGGTGGTACTGAGTGTTGAACTCAGGACTTTGTGTATACAAAACAAACACTCAACCACTAAGATATATCCCCAACCCTGATTTCCACTTTTTCATGAGAGGCAGAAAGCAATAAAGTGACTTGTTCAAAGTCACCAAAGTAATACTTGTTGGGGCCACGAGTCAAACTCAGATCTAGTCCCTGTTCCGCACCCAAACACTTGGAGGTACAAAAGTGGGGGGTAGGGGTGCAAATAACTGAGAAGGGAAAGGTAGGTGTCCTGACTCCCCAACCTCCACCCCAACAGAAGACCATGGCTGGGCTTTAGAAGAAAGCAGAAAGGAGTAGGTAGCAGGTTTCTGAGTCAAAACCATGGGGTGGGCCCAACCATCTGTCTCAGCATGCCTGACTGAGCTGCATGCTCATGGTTGGGAATTCCTGCACACAGGTCGGGTGCTAGGGAACACGCCTGGTGCAGTGACTGTCTCATCCGGCACAGAATGTTAGTATCAACTGTAGGCCCTGCAGATCTTTTCCAGAGGGCCTGACCCCACCCAGGCCCTGCCCTGCTTTCCTGAGACCCTCAGGGCTCTTCACCCGGGCAGTGTCAGGTAGCTAGCTGCTTCCCTGCATGGCTCAGCAGCCTGTCTGCAACCCAGTTAGTTCACCCTGTGCCCGAGGTTCTGGCCCAACTGTCTGCAGCCTGCATTCTGCCCCCAGGCACAGCCTCCCTCATGAGGCCACACCTCTTCCAAGTCCTCTGTTGGCCGATGATGCTTTCCTTGGAGCAAAGCTAGTGTTTCCCTGGGGCCTTGTTGAGAAAAATGTTTCTCTGCCTAAACCTACTTCCAGCCCATACAGAGGAGCTCAGAGCCAGGACCACACTGCCTGCCAACAATCTCCTTTCTTCGAGCACTTCAAAGCCTTTCTGTATAAGCATAAATAAGTAAGTAAATAAATAAATAAGATTAGTTTGGAGTCATTTGGAGAATCATTAGGGTAGACCACTTTATTACATAATCCATTCAACTACTGATTTTCGACTAGTCAAGTCTATGTGTTTAAAACACAGGCAGCTTCTCTGTAATTTGAATGTGTAATGTGCCCCCATAGCCTCTTGTATTGGGACACTTGGTCCCCGGCTGATGGCGCTCTTTGGGCAAGTTATGGAGCCTTTCAAGGAGAACTCATGCGTGGAAGCAGCTCACAGCGGGGCTGACCCAGAGGCTTATGGCCCACCGCTCTCCACTCTGATAGACTGTAGGCCCTGAACTGTTAGCCAAAGTCAGCCTCTCGGCCCTTAAGCTGCCTCTTCCAGGCATGTGGTCAGCATTGGAAAAATAATACAATCACTTGGCCGCAGTGTGACTCCGGCCAAATGATAAGCAAATAGCACCAATGGGAACCCAGGAAGGGCTAGAGCCTGCCTTCTGGACCTGGTCCTTTCCAGGGGCAGCGCTGCGAGAACAGACCAAGCAGCCTCCATTACTGACAGATACGGGGGCAACTTCATAGCCATTGCTTAGAAATTTTCTTAATTTCTTAGCAAAGAGTCCTGTACTTTCATCATGGGCCCCACAGATTATAAGCTGACCCTGTAACCAAACAACAAAAGTACAATCGGATTTTCATGGCAAGATTGTCATTAGGGGCCAGAGAGTAAAGGTGCTTGCTGCCAAGCCTGATGACCTGTGTTTGATGCCCAGAAGGAGAAATTGTCCATTGTCCTCTGACTTCTCCTCCTTCTCCCCCCTCCCTCCCTCCCTTCCTCCCTCCCTCCCACCCCCTCTCTGTCTCTCTCTCTCTCACACACACAAATAAAGAAATGTAATTTTAAATTTTAAAGATGGCTTTTATCCACTTACTGTCTTTCCAGAGCATTCGGCTCTAATGCTGAGACCATCAGCGGGTGACGACACTTGTTAGACAGACTTCACACCATCACACCTTAAGCTCCAAGCCCACAGACATGATAAATTCTTAAGGAGATGCAGATGTCAATGCCCCTGACTTGATCATTTCCCAGCAAACTATTTCTCTGGCATCAATTTGCATGTTGTCTGTTATCCCATGGCATCCAATTGATTATGTGAAAATTACCTAGGGACCCGATACAAAATGATAGACACATACGACACAGAGCAAAAACGGGCCAATCCCTTGAGT